>NW_027176705.1:2637500-3025000 GCF_023349555.1 Cebidichthys violaceus
TGGCAGTCTTGAAGGGGGGGAGGGTTTAAAGAGTGACCTGGGAGTCTCCCAGTGAAATGCCCCTAATCAGCCCCGGGGGATAACATCCTCTCTGGGCTCTGGCTGAGCTGGGAGCCGAGGGCAGGCACATGGCAAGTCTGACAGACTCTCTTCCCAGAGATCAATACCCAGACTCCTTTTAAAGTGTGACATGTTGAGAGGCAGACAAGGAATTCTACTTCTGAATTACCAGGGAGGAGAGGCTTTTTGTTTGTTTTTGTGGGCTTTTTTTTTTTTCGATTTTCTGGTGAAATTGCCTGACATGTAGTAGGTGTGTGAACATCGGTACGTGGTTAGGGGTGTTGTGTTGCGTTGCTTTGGATTACATCAGCGTTATCTTCATTAGGGAGTGTGACTGGGAGGGACTGAGCATGTTCAATATGTACACAAATAATGTGACTTTACTTACAGTGTAATTCTTTAAAACACACTAAAACATTCCTTTCAGATCAGTGTTGAGTATAAAGGTCTGTTTCCTAAACAGAATTAATGTAGTTTTACACACTTTGTACCTCTTTAAAACAACACACATTTTTTACTTTTTTCTAAAACTGTCACATGTCAATAGAAATATATCTAGAAATGAGGCATCATTACCATGTGAACGATTTAAAGAGTAATAAACACTTTCCTTAATGTTCTGTAGCATACATTATAGACACAATTAAATTCAACATTATACTTTTTAAAAAGTATTCTACCTGCACTGTACAACCCCACCCTGCCAACAACCAGGACTTTATCCACTGAATCCCTTGCCTGAGTGGTCAGTGCTTCTGTGTTTTGGACTTCACTTCCCCATCATCATCACATTAAAATAGTGTTGTCACTACTTTTACAGGACCGACAGCAGTTTCCAGAACCCCGAACAAACAAGAAAAGGTTGTCCTGCTAAGAAAAGTGAAACAACTTCAAATAACAGAGCATCAACCAATCACGTTGTGTAGAACGGGGAACCGATATTAATGAAACAACAACACAGACACTCCATTGTCCAAACCAAAACGGTCAACTTTTATCTCTCCTTTCAACCTGAACAAAGGCAGTAGAGATCAGATCCACTCGTTCCTACCTCTCACAATAAAAGCCCTATCTAGACATATCTTCTGTTTTTCATATAAAGCACTCTTTATTATTCCGTCTCTGTGGAGAGTTTTTACTATTTCATTAAATCATACGTAAATATCTGTTCGTTAGCACATTGTTAGCGAGTGTCAGGTATAGTGAATGCATACACATGCTGCTTTTGCTTTTAAATGTTTCAGAAATGAATGTTGACATGTTTTATATGTCAGTAATGAGTTGGAATAAAGTTGACTAAAGAGTTGAAACACAGAGGCGGGTTATAATTTATACTTTATGCTTTATAAACAGTCAAACCAGACGGGGTCAATTTTGACCCCAGAGGACAACAGGTGTGATTATGTGCTGCCATTAGAAAAATTCAAATGATTCAAAACAGCATCCTCACTAAACTTTGATATATACCTCTCTGTGATAAGTCAAATAGTCAAAATAATTCATTATTTCATTTTATTTTCCCTCAAAAACAGGTTATACTTTTATGTAAACAAGGTCTATTGGCCCTAAATTCCAAAACGAGGGGGAAAATGTGTGCTAATGGGTTGGACTGAAGTAAGACTAAAGGTGTAAAAAATAATTGATTGACAATTTATATTTTATGCTTTAAATAACAGTCAAACCAGGCGGGGTCATTTTTGACCCCAGAGGACAAAAGATGTATGGCAACCAGGAGGACATTACAAGGGTTAAATGATAACCCTGAATGGATTAGTGATATATAATAATATATTAGATACAATAATGGGTAAGTAACATATTACTGTTGTAGCTGTTGGACGTGGTTTTGGGTTCAACCACTTTGTATAGTTTGATAATTGAGTTAGGTCGGACGCCTTCATAGGGTCACAAGCTAAAAGTTTGAGGTCATGAGATGATTAATGGAGTAAGCAGATGACATTTTTTATTACCTTTCTTGAATCTTCATATTATTTTTGCAACTCAGACAGTTATCTAAATAAAAGCATATCAGACATTTAGAAGGCATTTAGATCTGTTAATAAATAACTCATAGACATCTGAAAATGCTTTGTAGGTATTTTCCTGTGGATGTTTCAACATTCTGACACTCATATTTGTTGTCTTATGTTGCAAACACCAATCTGGCTACCCAGTAGGCAAACTGTAAAAAGATCTTTGCCAGTACTACCTGATCCAGGCCTGCTTGTTCCCCTGCAACCATCTCTGCCATCCATCCCATCTGACATCTGGCCCCGGCTCACTGGGCACAGCTCAGCCCTGCTTGGCTCCGTAGCTTTGGGGGAGGTCAGCGACTGGGGGCTGAGCACTGGGGCCGTCAGGGAGATTGTTCTGCATACTGAGCAGCCTGATTAGGCAGAGGAGCACAGAGGGGCTCCAGCCTGAGAGGGCAAGTGGGGAGACAGGCGTGACGGCACACAGCCCTACAGCTTCCTGCCACCACTGACCAAGTAACCAATGACAACTCACAGACCATCTTCCCTTGCACAGTAGATGAATCAGTAAAAACTTCCCTCTACCCCACTGTCATCAAGAAAGAGAGAAAAAAGGTACAGGTAACACCCTGAGCTAAGGATCATTTTGATGGGATAAAGTTTTGTGAAAGACAACTATCTAGTCTGCACCAGATTGGTCACTATGTTAAGGAAAAACACATCTGTGGTTATTGTATCTCTCTATGATGCAAAAACGAAGAGGGCATGAAAATATCAAAGCATTAATGCATACACTTGCATGCTAATAGAGGGGCCAGCATATTTAGCTTTTGAGTGATTTGTCTTCTAAAACACTGTCTGCTCACCTCTGTCCCTATGGTAAGAGCAAATTGATAAAGATAATGAGCCCATGACAAGCTGGCTCACATCGAGCGCAGCACAGCTGACTGCCCAGAGCAATGCATCCCCTGCTCTGCCTCCATGGACACGTTGCCAGTGTGACGGATAATTTGCGTAATACCTCTACGTTCCACCTCACCCCACCATACCGTCTAATCACACCACCCTGCACCAAAAATCATCAGCGTCTCCATGGAACATGCCCAGGTGCATTATGGTAACTGATGAGTGTTATCACGGTAAAAAATAAAATCAGAGAGACGTAAATCAGCCAATGATTGGGGAAATCGTTGCCGCAACACAGGCGCAAGGTTTATGAAGCGTCGCTGACGTTCACTGATTACTTTTGATTCTCTCTGCTGTGTCTTCTTTTCCCAATGAGTTGAACAACAGGGGAGGGGGGACTGGTGATGAGGGCCTGTATATAATGGCTGATATGAAAAATAGGTGTGCAGGGGACGACTCAGTGGTTTTCTCACATCATTCCCCATAGCGCATTATTGTTTGCACTTTGTCAGAAGAGCCTGTCATGCACAAGCATGCACACAAACATGCCAACATGAGCGACGCACATGTGTGTCTACATACAACTATGTATACGTAACACCGACACATTAGGGAGAGCTCAACACTGCCAAGAGCAAGAGAAGGAGAGCAACAGAGTAAGAGGTAGAAGGGTCAGCCATCCGCTGAGATGATAATGAAAGAATAATAATAGAGTACAGGATGAAATTACTGAGCTTTACCCACAATATCTTCTCTCATTAGCTCCAGCACTAATGTTGCCGTTTATGCTTGTGTTCTACACCAGCTCCCCCTAATTAGGCGTGGGCTTCTAAAAATAAACAGCAAACTAAATAGTGGCGTGAAAGTACATGCAAATCTGTTGATGTACAGGAATAATGGTGGCTGGGTAGAGGAGGGGTGCGGTGGGGATTAGTGGTGCGCTGCAGACTAAAGTAATTGAGTTGGGTAGTGTTGACACCCGGTCGCAGTCATAGTGCCCATGTTGTGGAACGCGCTGCGTGCGTGTGTGCTACAAGGCTCAGCCAGCATTTGTTTTGTGCGGCTGGTGTCATGGTAAAGGTGTTAGTTCTGGATAAAAGGCTGTAGAGGATGCATTGATACTAATCCCTGCGTTACTTTGAAAGAGAGAAGCAGGGTGGAGTCTTCCTCCTGTGAAACAGTGAGGACTGTTGCAACACCTGAGCGGGGCACAGCACGGGCAAGGCCAGGGCACAGGGCGGGCAAGACCAGGGCACAGGGCGGGCAAGACCAGGGCACAGGGCGGGCAAGACCAGGGCACAGGGCGGGCAAGACCAGGGCACAGGGCGGGCAGGGCCAGGCACAGCAAGGACGAGTAACTGTCAGCTGTCACTCAGGCCAGAAAACACTCTTCAGACAAAAAAAGATATATTAAAATGACCAGCGCTGTTTAAATTCCGGGTCACAGGGGAATGAATCATATGCAGAAAACCACATGACTGTTGGAAGCCAGAGCACCCTGACGTGCCATTGCAAAGACAATCACAACTTTAAAGTCCCACACAGAAAAAGGAACAGGGCAGGTGCTAAACTGAGCCACTGTGTTGCCCAACTGTTTAATTTTACAAAGACAAATTTACCATAACAAAGACTTTGAACCCTTACAAAGTAATTCCTTCAGTAGCGCTAAAATAAATGAATGAAAATGGGTAGAATGTTGACAGTTTAATGATATGTGGGAGATAAGGTAATACAGTGGCTTAGAGCAATTTTCACAGCAAAGTGTCAGTTTAAGCACGACAGGGGCTAAGTAGGGCCACGCTCATCTTGATAATACCTTTCTTAGCCTTGTCACTCCAGCTTTACGACTTGAAGGAATTCCATGATCTCGCAACATTGACTCTGTTATTTTTTTGTTCCCTGGGATTTTTTCATATTTTCACCTTCACTGAAATGAAGGTTTTAGCATTGAACATTTGCTGAGTTATGCAGGGTAAATATGTCTGTACTAGTAGCAGTGGCTGGTTTGCATTGCTTACAGTAGTGAAATTGCAATTTCTCACTGTAATTTACTATGATATTGGGAAAACAGTAACTGAAAGATATGACATTACCATAGTGTATACGCTACATTTACACTTTTAATCACTTAGTGCTGTGTTCGATGTTTGTGCTACATAGAAATTTCCTTTTCTTTATAAAGGCAACCAATAAAAATGAATATGAATGTATAATATGTGTACTCTCAATAAGACTCCCATGGTTTGAGTCACCATGGTAACTTTTGCAGGTTCAATGCATGGCAAATTTTTAACTGAAACCTTGACAATATGGTTTCTCCCTTCCTACAAAGCAGTCTGGCAGTTCAATTATGTAATAATTTCAGGAAAACAAAATGGCCAAATTCATCTAAATTAGCCAGCGACCAAAAATACGGCAGGGTGTTAAAGGGTTAAACGGAAAACTATGTGATCATATAGCGACAGAATGTGATTGGTTTCTTTACATTACTTGTACTTAGAAGAATTTATCTATATCTCCTTCTTTATATTTGATAAATGATGATTATGATTATTATGTTCTGAGCTTCTGATGGGATGTCCGCTGGAGAACCACAACACTAACAACCCATTTGGAAAAACCTAATAAAGAGATAACTTTTTCACTCAATGTGAAAGATACCTAATCTTTCCTTACTACCAATACCTTAATAATGAGTAAGGGTAAGCAACCAAAAGTCAGGTTTACCTTGAATTATGGGTGAGGATGTCACCCGGTTGCTTCTCCGGTGCTTTCAGAGACTTGTTGCTATGAAAATAGTAGGAATCCAGCGTATTTTCCATCTTATCTGCTACATATCATAAAGCTGTCAACGCCCCAGTCAATTCTCATTTATATTACATGTTATTTTAGAGCTATTTAGTTTGTTTTCTGAACAATGTCACTGGAGGACACCAAATCTTTGTTATGGTAATTGCAGCTCAGTGACATTATGTAGATTAAACAAATGAATGGACCAAAGTTTCAGCAAGCAATGCTTTTGGGAAAATGCAGTATTTTGTGGAGTGAATACAGCTTGATCAGAATTCAAATCAAAGCAAAGCATTACAAGAACAAAAAAAATCACATCGACTAAAGACAGTTGTAAACGTCCTCCCAGGGAAATCTGTGACATCCCAGGTGGAGAAAGTTTTTAGAAAATAACGCTGTCATGATGAGAAGGTGAGAAGTCCTCACACCTATCAAAAACAGCTTTTATCTTACCACTGAAGCAAACATCTTTTTTTTTTTTTTACAAATCCTGCTTAGGTCAATAGCTAGTTGAAACCTCAAATGGATAAACTGTACTTTGTAGATTACTCATTTCTCTCTGCAAAGGTGCTAGCACTGTTGTGGTGTGTTCAAAGAGAGACGTGTGGTGACTAATTTCTGCCTTGAATGCAGTCTATTTGGCCTCACTTCGAGCCTAGCTCTGTCCATTACTGCAGCTCTGAGTCACAAACCTCCACCCTGAGGCTGTCAGCAAGAGTCGCCCGGCGGGTGGGTCGTTCAAACACGCAGACACGCAGGAATACTTGTACTTGCATGCACACAAACACTTTTTGTCTACTTCTCACACCATCACACACACAATCTCTCTCCCTTACCTACTTTCTTTCTGCCACTCTCTCTCCCTCACACACACACACACACACACACACACACACACACAGTCTTACTTCCCCAGGAATCCGATCTTTTTATAGCTGTGTGTTGGCGTGGGCGGCGGTATGGCCGTGCTGTTTCACCCAGCTCAGACTGGATCTCAGATCAATATCCTGTCCCCCGCCAGCCAGCTAGTTCAGGCCGTACGGACTGCTTCTGAAAATATGTCCTTGTGGTTTCACGTCTGCTGTCTCTCATAAAATAAGTCTGGTGGTTATTCACCCAGCTTTAACACATGCCTATTGAAGCGACACAATTTCATCACATGTTTTTTCGGGAGTTATTGTTTTATTGATATCACTCTGAGTATGCATACTAGTAACTTTCTAAAGTGTAGCACTCTCTTGCACACATGTGGAACGTACTGGTAACAAAAAACAGTGGCTTCTTCAGCTGTTTACTGGTCTGGTTTTTGTAGGTTTGTTTTTCCCTTGGTGATGCATTACTTTTGTGTAATTATGTTAATTAATCAGCTGCCAAAATATCCCCTTTTTTTGAAAAAAAGACCTTTTAAGATAGATAAAACATTTGATTGAAATAATAAGGAAACAAAATACTATTATTATTATTAACTTACTGAAATAAAAACCCGGAGATCAAGATTTTTAAAATATGGATTCATTAGAAAAAGACATTTCCATCATTCCATCATTTATTACTATTATGAGACCACACAATGTTTCCAGTTGAGTATTTCAGCTTGATCACCTTGGAAAACACAAACAAACCTAGCTACTTTACTGAACCACATTTTAGCTCAAATGAAGTACATTTCACTCTATGAGGCCATTGAGGTTGCCAACATAGCCTCTGAGGCTCTAAAATCTCAACCCCTAGCGCTCGGTAGATTGTGCAGCTTAGCTGAGCTGCAGAGATCTCTAAGGCTAGTTGGGCCCTTTCACAACCCTGTCAGCCCCTGACGGCCCTTCGCGATCAAGGTGACTTATGAGGGAGCGTCTGGCGCTGTGACGTCGTGGTCGGGATCTCATTCCCTGACAGATTACAGTGTTGGACAAGCTGCCACTCGGAGCAGTGTGGCTGTGATGGCTCTGATAATTGAAGTGCTCAAAGGTGGATGGGTTGGACAGATGAAGCACAGCAAGTCAATGGATCAATACGTGAGCTCCAGGTGCTGGAGGTAAATGGGTCAGTTGGACTGGGCCCTGGCAAAAGCATACTAAAAAAGGTCACAGGGCCTTTAGTGGATACATTCAGTCTTTTTTATTTTCTATTCGTCACCCTCCAAAATTTTCCATTATGGGAGTGAACAGCTAAATGCTAACGCATGGCCCACTGCCTCTCTTTCACTGAACTGTTTAATTTTATTTCAGAGAGAGAGTGAGAGCACACCAGAAAAATACTGCCTTAACCTCATTTTCTTTTAATGTACTAACATTATAGCCTATGTGAGGTTTCGGCTATGAATATTGTGCTCCAACAAGGTACTCCACAGATTTTGGAGCAGTGCAAGTCACTGCATTTTTCCCAAAACACAGTCCTGCAAATATTTCACAATAAAAGTAAAGCAAATTTTGCTGTGAACCGCAGTGAAAAAATAGGCAAGACTAAGAATGTCTAGATGAGTCGCACCTTTAGTCACGCTTCTCAAGTGGGCTGTGTGGCTGCACTAATTCCTGATTTACACTTGACGCATTCCCTATGGGCCCCGATTGTCCGCACAGTGAAAGTGACGTCACACCGTCAGACTTGCCCTTTTGCGGGGGTCCCGCACGGCTGGTTTGCCTGTCCCGTACATCAACTCTGCGGACGCTGTTACCCTGCTGTAGAGCTGGGTTTTCATGACTCTACCTGCTACAGTTTAGGAGAATATTGGTTTGGAGTAGAAGATCCAAACGTTACCTGGTCATGATTCTGCGTCAGTTTATGTCCATGCGACTGTCGGAAAGCATTACCAAGGCTTTTCCTGCTAACATGGGCGCTGAAATAAAAAGTAAGAGGCTCCGCACATGCACTGCTCAGGTAGGCAGTGTGGCCTAGACGTGAGAAATCCCAAGCCAATTGCACCTCGGGCAACATAAATGATGTACAGAAACTGACAGCAAAAAAATATACCTTCACAAATGATATGTCAGCGAGTATGTGGCATTTATATTAGTATTGGTCGGGTTTAGCCTTTGGATTCTTCTATTATTGTTTTATCTCCCCCAGTCCCATTTCACTGATATAACCATCTATTTGCCTATCTCTTCTTCCTGGCAAATAGACAAACAGACTGCTCAACATTCATTCTGTGGCGGCAAGCAGATTTCATAATCGTCACTTGCATTGCTCACACGTCAATAGCTATTGCTTTATCAGCAGGAAAACACACAGAAGGTTTGTTCATGGACTTAATTGAATAGGAATAGCTGAGCCGGGGCGTCATTTTCATATCGCTGAAATGTCACCAGCCGATGGGGTGACAGGCTGGTCTGGCCACCTGTCAAGCTTCCCTGCGACAAGTATCACCAAAGAAAATACCCTTAGCCTGGCACTAAAAACAGACTTCTACACAGAAATTAGTATCAGAATCTTTGTATTCACCTACTATAAAAGTACACATTTTTTTCTTTATGACACTGAGAAAGTGTTATCAACTCGCACAAATGCGTTTTTTCAGATGTTGTACAGGAACAACAGCACCTAACATTCAGTGCAAATGGACAGTGTAGGACAAACAATACACTACACACTATAAATATCACTTGACGAACATGTCATTCAATCAGTAGGTGCATTCAGGCAGCACGGCATACAGAGAAGGATGAGCAATACTAGCTGTGCAGTTTGCCAAATGGAGGTGTGCATAGGGAGAGCAGCCGCAAGGATCTGTGGGGATGAGGATAGAGAGATGGCTGAGTGTGAGTGAGACAGACGTGATCATTTCTAATCTATAGAGGTCTCTCGAGAATGAGAGGATCAGTCACCAGTAGGAGATGGCCCTAACCAACTAACCGTAGCCCTAATACACACCCCCACTGGTAATTTACACTTATCCACGCCATGACTGAGCCTGAATGAAGGTGAAATGCACTACGATGTGTATGAGAGGGAGATTTATCCCTGTCTTTAGATGTTAGGAGGATGCTTGGGTGGAAGGACAAAGGAATGCATTTAACCTTTTACATTTACCTGATGCTTTCAGCCAGGGCCACCTATCAGAATAGGCTGAAATTGTTATATCACCAACATGACAAGCAACCGATAGTAAGTACAGTACATGTACGTGAAAGGGTCAGAACCATATGGCAGGGCCCTGGGGTGACAATATAAAAGAAAGTGAAACAAGAAAGTGAAATAGAGAGGGAGAGGAGGAAGGAACTGACAGGGTCAGATGAAGATAAATGCCAGATGCTGGAGGCCAGAGTTGTAGTCGGACTCTACAAAAAGAAGGAGCCCAGAGTGTCTATAAAAGAGGGAGCCAGGAGGAGTTAAAGAAAGAAAGCAATAGAGAGTGAGAGTGAGAAACCATATCCACAGTGGACGGGGAGCAATACAGAGGTAAGGAAAGAGAGGCAATCCAGGGAGGGGGTAAAAAGTTTAAGCAGAAACCGGGAAGTAGTGCGAAAGAGAAACAGCCAATTAGCAGGAAGCCAGCAGGTGTGCTTTCTCTCTGGAGCCCCCCTTCCCTTGCCCCCCATCCTTGGTATGGGGGGGGGGGGGGGGGGGCTAATGCTGTGCGGGCCTTAAAGAGCAGCAAGTTGCTATGGCAACCGCCTGGCACGCTCTGTCTCCAGGGAAACGGAAATGTCACAGCTTAAGAGGTCTCACAGAAAGCAAGTGAGGAAGAGAAAGAAGCAGAGAGAAAGGCAGAAAAAAAGATACAGGTAGGTGCCAGAAAACAAGGCAAAGGGATCGATGCATTACTCGTTATCTTTGTAACATGGCTGTCACATTATCTATGGAGTTTCTTTACAATCAAATTAATCATCTGGCATTGCCCTCCAATCCTCCCACTCACCCCTTAACTTAGTTTACAACCCGAACAGATGACAATGTAGAAATTGGGTAATTTAAAAACAGTCCCTGAAGCCCAAGTTGCCAGCACCTGAGCACAATGCAGTCCATTGCCAGGCCTTTGAGAGCCAATCAACCTTCATTTATTTAATCAAATATTTACTTTCATAAGTAGCCGAGGAGCCTGAGGGCGGAAAAGCAAAACCTGCATTGGCAGCGTGTGGCGAGGATGAATTTGACGTTGTTTGCTGCTGAGCTATGGGCTGACCCTCCAAATCACACATTAGCCAGGGCCAACCAGCTGAAAGTCCATTAACCTGAATGGCCGCTGATTGCTTCACGATTAACACAGTCTGACTCCTCTCCTCCAGGGCTGCACCCACTCATACAGGTGCTTCAGCACCCTTCAAGGTCTTGGATTAATCAGGGTAAACAAATGTTGTTTCTTTGTTCTGGCAGTGCCACTTTGTTTGATGTATGCCACACATTACAACACTCTGACTTTTCCACTGAAATGTTTTTGAAAATTAATTTACTAATTGTGCCCATCTGGCATAATTGACCTTTTGTGTGTAGCTTGTCATGATCCAAAAAATGTTGTTTCAATTGTATTAGAAAGTTACAGAAGAAATGAATGGTGTGTGTGTGTGTGTGTGTGTGTGTGTGTGTGTGTGTGTGTGTGTGTGTGTGCGTGTGTGCGTGTGTGTTGGTGTAAGCATGAGGACAGTGGGTTCTCGGTGAAAGGAGATGGCCAGCTAAATGGAGCATTTCTCCAGCATGCTGCTGCGTGCCGGAGAGTGTGGCCTGGCCATGCCTAATTTATTTCCTCTTTTGTCGTTGTTGTCTCCATTCCTCGGTTGATTAAACCAACCTCATGCAGCTATGCTCAACAAATAGCCTAATTGAGTACGACCTTGGCAAATGATATATCAGCCCTATCCTCCAAAAACACCACCTGCACCAGACGCCCATCTCCCCAGCCCATCGCTCTGCGGGCCGCCGCACCGAGCACAACAAACATAAACAGGGGATTCGCCTCCTCAGCCAAAGTCATTTCTTGCACGACCTTTCCCACAAATCACTGAGATGACACAGGGCTGGATGGATCACTGAAATGGGACACATTTGTATCACTTAGACCTTTCATCAGATGCAAGCAGATACTCATCTATTATTCCCCCTTCCATTTGCAACTTTCACCCCACAGCCTGCACACGGGGGCAAAATAAGTGAACAAAACATTCCTATCTCTGCTTCATGCAGCAGCTGCAGCAGGCTTAAGCAGCACAGAATTCTCATTAAATTTCCATCCTGTCTCTGTGTTTAGATGGGAGCTGGAATGAGGAAAGGAAGGGGGGGGGGGGGGGGGGGTAGTTTGTGTTCAAAGAGGCCTGCTGTAGAAGATCTGATGGCTCTCTCAGTGCAGTCTCTGGTGGGATCTCTCACAGGATACAGATGCCTGCTCTGAGATGGCTTCATACCTAATGAGTCTGAGCTCCAGCAGGGCTGCACACAAAGCAGCGCTGCCCTGGATTCTCTGTTTGTTTGCCACCGCCAGCCCCACCCTCGCTGCCTCGCTCACTCGCTCACTCAGCACTGAGCGATGTGCCTGCCCACAGCTAGTGTGTGACACTGATGTGTTTCTCAGGAGGGATGCGTATCCTGCAGGTAAACACCTGGAGGCTGAAAAATCACCCTCCAAAAGCAGGCGACAGGGCCTGTGCTGTAGCCAGGGACTGTTAACAAAGTGAGACTCATCCCTCTGCCTGTCTCCGTACCGGCTTCGTTCGGCCTCGGCAATGAAGCACTGGACCACCGGACCGGGTTCTGTGTGGTGTGAGAGGATGGGGGAAATGATGCTCAGATCTGAGTGATTTTCTTCAAGATTGCTATGAATCTCAGTTAGAGTTGCAAATAGTTTACAAAATGGGAAATTGGTAACCACAAATTACCAAAATGTGTTGGCAATATGTAAATATCTTTAGCATGAAGAGAGCTAGGGTAATCACTCGCCAATAACTTTTGCATTTGCTAATATCGCTTATCTTTGGAACACGATTACATAGAAAACAGAGGTGTAAAGATAGGCTTACCCTGACTCCTTGATTGTAAACTCGCAAGAGTTAACTTTCAAGATTGTGACTGTAATCAAAAGAGCTAGGAACAGTGCCAATTCAATTTCGGGTATGTCACTTTCAGAATGTGAGCAAAAAGAAGTGTAATTGTTAAGGGATTCATGTTAAAAAAACAATTAAAAGCACATGGAAAATCCAGGTCTGCATCTTCATAAAAGTAGAGGACCTGTGCTTGTCAGTACTTCAGCAATGGTATGAATAAATGTGTCCTTGTGTGTGTGTGTAGGAAAGGGAGAGCCCATGCTGACCTCTACTAAAGACATGGAGGGAACAGAGGCTTGGTAAACAGCAGATCTTCCTTCCACATCCCTCAGAGCCATGCCGCATCTGGCCTGGAGGTGGGATAGGGACGTGTTGATAAAAATAGGTCACACTGCCAATATACAGCCTGAGAGGATGGCAGGGAGGTTACCACAGCAAGGAGAGGAAATGGACGAATGTGTCTGCGAGAAGAGTTGTTTGGAAGAATAAGAAAAGCAAAAGAACGCTTGTCCATTCTTGCCATTACAAAGAGGTCACACGCTTGTTTTGAACACTTGAGCCCTCTGCACTGCTGATCATTTCAATGACAGCATCCACAGGCATCCACTTTTAAAATCAAATGGAAAAATCACACTGGGGGGTAATGCATACTGGAGCTCATTAAAATTTCACTTTAGAGCTCTTTGACGAGCTTCAAGCTCCAAGACAGCATGCCATTGAGGGCGTGTGAGAATAAGTCCCTCAAGGCCACTTGCAAAAGACAAACAGCAGGGGGTTGTCTATGTTCTCTGCCATCCGGGCAATTAATGCATACTACATTGAGGGTCCCATACAGTCCGCAGTCCTCTTGCCATTAGAAGCCTAGAATGAGTCGTCATCATATAGGCGCTAGCTGTCCCAAGGCAGAATGGCTTTAATCAAAGCCTGTGAGGAGCCAACAGTCACCGGGGACAAATTTCATTGGGAGTTAGGTTATAAGAATGAAGGAGCCATGCAATCTCAACTCCTCCCAGGTGGGATAGAGGGATTAAACAGTGAGAAAGTGGCAAAGATGAATGGAGGGAAAAGGACGTTTCTACATGCCTCTTTTCGTCTTTACCTCAGAGAGCTGTCATGATAGCAGGCCTGGCCTGCTTATTTATTGAGAGCTTTCATTCATGAGCTGACTGACTGGGAGCATTTAAACAGACCTGGGTTTCTGCCTCTCGGCATGTCTTTGCATCCTTTTTTAAACAGGCCCTCCTTCATAAGCATCCATCAATTGATAATTTCATCAAGCACCCCACGTCACTGACAGTCCACATAAGACAACCCGAGACCCAAATAGTGTATCGCTTTCCCCACTTCCCTGCAAACGTGCTAGGGGATTTATTAAAAACACTTCCTGTGGTTAACAATTTACATACGGCCAATATCACAAGACTTCATTAAATAAATAATCTGGGATCACATCTCTCCTCAGATGTTTGTAAATCCAATTATTGCTTTATCAAATTGGATTTTGCTGTTATTATTATTTATTTTTTCAGGGTGTGGTGGCTGGCAGTAGCATGATGAAATTGGTGCAGTTTAATATCAGCGCTGCTGATAAATGTGTTTGGTTAGGCAGTCCAAAGGGCAGGCACAGTGCTCCAGAGCATGGGCCACTGCTGGGACAACTTCTGCGTTAATCATATTACAGCGCCGCTCCAAGGTGTGCAGAGGACATTTGCACACAAGGAAATGTGTGTAGGACAAAACTGATAGGCAAGACAGTACCCCAAGCCACTGCAGGGAGGCTACCGTGCTGCACAGACAGGATAGTTGTGTTTACTGTTTAAAGATGCAGAAAGACTATAACTTTCTACGGGAAGCGTAATTAGCTGTGAAGCGTCAAATAGACAACAAAGAGCGCAACATGAAACTGCCTCTGATGCATATCCTTGAACTCTCTGCGAGGAGATGATATCTTTATAGAACAAAAAGATCCCACATCACTGTCTCTTATGTCCTCTGATCTCTTCTCTTTACACTATCATCTACATGTTTGGAAAATGAAAACAAAAGCAATAGAAAAGGAAGGATTCTCCGAGGGGCTAGTCTGATAAAGTACGTCCTCACAAGTTTTCCCTGGAAGTAGTGAGACAGTCCCCAGAGTTCCTGTGTCCACTCTGAATGACACTCCAGGAGCTCTGCTCTCTGGGGAGGCACTATCCACGAGGCACAGCAAAAAAGACAAAAAACCCACAAGAAAACTAAAAACATCCTCCCACTTTCTTTTCTTCTTGCATCTTTGATGCTCCTCTGGTACAAACCTGGGTTTTCTCTTTCTCTTTGTAGCACCACGCAAATGAAAATATGTGACGAGAAGCAGAGAAAAATGAGGCACCCTGAGGTGGAAAGAGAGGGTAGAGAGGGGAGCACTGGGGCTGTTTTCGTACAAACAGCTAAGCCAGAGAGAGGGAATTGGAACATCTTGTTAATGTGCTGCCTATGCAGTATAACCTTGCCCTTATACCTAATATTCCCCAAAGCGTGAATGTGTGTGTTTGTCTTTCATACATATGAGTGCATGCATGAGAGGGAGCTATCTAGTGACCCATAGTGACCTGTGAACAAGCTTTACCTCAAATTTAAAGGAGTGGTAATGGAAACTAAAAAGCCTGTCATTTCAAGTTCCTGAGAGTGAAGGCAAGTGGACTGCCTAAATAAATATGCAGCATGGTGGGTTCTTGCTGGTTAATTAGCTAGACATGCTAACAGCTTTCAAATGTAGATTCTTACTTGAGTCCCTGTCCCTTGACTGCAGAAAACATAGAATCTATGAAAGAACTTTTTTTCAAAAACAAGACAGATATGACATACTTAAGTAGAGAATGAGGCTGTAACCCTCTGTCTATTTTTTTTTTTAAATGTATCTACAAACTGCCTCTCTACATGTATCTGTCATTGGAGATTGTACTCGTTACTCCTCTGAACACAAAAAACAGGGTTCTGCTAATGCAGATAGCAGCTTAACGACTCCAAATCAGGGTAGATGCAGTGCATCGGCCCGGGAGGTCGATAGTCTAGTCAGACCAAGCCTTAGCAGCATCCACATCAATTGAATAGACCACTAAAACAGTGTCGTAAAGGTTCCAGGCTGGGAATTAAACAGGGACAACAAGTCAACGGGCATGACAGGGAAGGGACTCTCTCACACTTACAGACTGCGTGTACTGCCATGGACTCACAACACAGAATTAAAATAAAGATAAAACCCCAAAATACAATGCAAGTGGCATCCACACTCATTTTGCTCTTAGGATTTAGATCACCAAATGTAAAGATTAAAATTGTTGACAGTTGAGACAGCAAAATGCAAAAGTTGACATAAATTGAATTATCACATGCAAAATATACACAGACAACAAAAGGACAAGGATTAATTATGCTGTGAAGCTGACAGGCATAAATATAGACTTGTTAAAGTGCTAGCACGTTACCAATACACAATCAGGCAGCAGCTCCATGGGAGTCCGTGCCATCTCCTGAGACCTGAAGGTGTTTATGATATAGGCACTATATGTGTCGTCTCCTGCCTTGGAGAGGTTGGCTGTTAAAATGGGGTTGGGGGCTTGTGGTGACAGGGAACAGAGGTCTTTTCTGTATGGCCCACAGATGCCTCTACTCCCAGGCCCTCCTCTATGTCCTCCTCCTGCCTGGCTGCCAGACATCCATACAGCTCGGGGGCCTTATCCAAACAGAGCCTGCACAACGTTATCTGTGTCCTCTGCCTTTCCTGTGCCCAGTCCACCATTGTCTATTTATTTATCCTGATCCTGAAAATAAAGAGGGAAATGAAAACACACCTTTTTCATTATTTTTTTCTTCATTCAAGTGCTTTCCACCTGACTAAAATTCATATTTATGCTAATATGCGGCACCTCTTTCTGCCTCTGCCTCACATGGGAGATGGGAGCCAGGCAAGAATTAATGACATTGCATCGCCGGTAATGTTTGCCGCGTTTCATTAGCTGGTATATCTTTAATTTCCAATAAACACAGTAATTAGGGGAGGTATCCGCGGAGACAGGCTCTGGCAGGCTGCTGCCGTGGTAACAGCTGTAACCGAATCTGCACCGAGGTAACAGCAGTCAAGGAGGACTTTCAGCTTAACCAAATCCTGCCTCGCAGTGGGAAGGGCCTCGATTCAATTAAATGAAAATGAAGCCCACCACAGATATCAGCCCAGCAGTTCACAGAAAAGTGAGAGGAAAGAAACAAAAAACATATGCACGAGCATCTGCAGAAAAGACGGACACATATATACAGTATGTATATAGACGTACATGGTATTTAAATAAGTAATTCATCCATATTTCAAAACTGATTTTTTTTTTTTCATCTATGTAAAAAACCAAACGCCCACACTGACATAGTAGACTTTCATTTTTCTTTAAAATCCCTTTCAAAGCAGTATCTCCCTTCTTCAGCTTTCAAATGCCTACTCTTTCAAAAAGTACTTAAGAGGGAGGGGAAAACATTCACAGAATGTTCCAAAAATCAGCCCCTCACATATTACACTGTTTCTTGCTCACTGTGAGCACAAAGGGCAGTGGAATGGAGTAATCCTACACATTATAGTCAAAGGACTAGTGAGACTCATGTACAGAGAGGCAATTTACCATCCTGACCTTTCAATCTTTAAAACGTTCAACATATCCCTCCCCTCCCCCCTCACACATACTTTTGAATGCTCTCCTCCAACGCAAGTGCCGCAATCATCTGAGGATTTCTTCATCTCAACATAACTTGATGAACAGAGTGAGATAAAAAACTGAGAAAGAAAGACTGTCAGAAAGAATAAAGCAAGGGACCAGATAGGAGAGAGATATAATGATAGAGACAAAGAAGTGAGGATTTCTCCCTGAGAACGGATACGGGCCAGGTAACCGAGTGGCTGTGCCGCAAAGGAGAGAAGAGCTATAATGGAAGCTGACACTGCTTGCGTTCTCAGTTCTGACCTCCCAGTCAGAGTGTCGTGTTTATTTAGAGACAAACAAATAGTGAAGCACAAAGAGCTAATAGGCTGTGTTAGGTACTCAAACTTAGTCACCACAGTGGAAGGCGAGGATGCTGAACACAAGTTGAATGGCGCCAATATCACAAGGGCAAGAGATTTGTTACCTAATGTTTGTGAAAAATAGACATGACAACATTTCAGCTTTAAAGAACAGATTTCAGTGTAGATCATGTAAAACCTGTGTTTAGATTTGAAGGTGAAAATGTTGCATCGTGCCTCCATTGCCCATTGCCCCGTGCATTTTAATCCATTGTGTATCTGAAAGACAAGTCCGGTGATATTCTGTATTTTTCTTATTCTCAACAAATTCAAAAGACCAAAGCCATCAATGAATTGATCCTACTAATAAATATGTTAGTTGATTTCAATTAAAGACCTCCATTGTTGTCCAAAACACATAAATGAGTGACACTTTCGCTTTTTGACATATTCCTTCATTACCATGAACAAGAGTACTGTATTTCATTTTGGAGTCAATACTTCTATTTGAGTTAACTTTTTGCAATAACTACAGCTGGCTATTATACAAAATTAGTAAGTATTTCTTTACAATTAAACTATATATTGCTGAACATTTTCTAAAGATTTAGGTCAGTAGGAATGAACGATGTGGCGAAGAGTCACAGATGTAGGGTAGGAAAGTCAGAGTGGATCAAAGCTTTGTTGTGAGTTTTTTTTCTTGTCTTGGGGAAAGAAACGTTTAGAATAAGTATCCTGTAAATATTAATCACATAACAACGTTGTCCAGGAAGGAAAGACTACAGCTGCACAATTTCTCTTGTCACTTCCACTGCCATCTCAGATCCTGTCCCTCCCCTTCTCTGCTTCTCCTCCAAGGGCTGGACACCTCATCAGTATCAGACGGAGGCTATGAAAAGGTCATAGCTCAATGGTGGGTCCCTGTCGGCCTCTCCCACTGCCTTCAAAAGGATTAGACTCTGCATTCAGGTTCTGGGGGCCCCAGTGCAGCCATACTTCCCAGTAGGCTCCCCGAAGCCCCAAGCGCAGTCTGGTCTCCCAGCATGCAGGATCCATAATGTCAGACATCTCCATATCCCCGGTAATCACCAGATCAACTTGGGACCATGTGCTGGGCTGTGATTAGCAACAGTGGCTTACCAGTCCTGTTCAGACTTTGCACAGGAGAACAATGAGAGTTGACGTCTCCATCTGCTGCCATGAATTACTGCGGTCTCCTTCTTTCACTCCCCTCACTGAGAAAGATTCACAAGGAAGCGAAGAAGAGCTCACTCACTTTGGAAAAGCTCGAACCCTAAGTCAGAAAGCAGCATGCTCAAGCTGTTCCTCTTCACCCTCCCACCTCAGTTGATCTTTGGGTGAGCATATGGCCTGAGAGTCGAGAAAGTGCAGCATCTCGGCAGGCTAGATTAGGGATGGAGTAACAGGCTGCGAGGGAGTAGTGATGGGCACTTTGGCTGGAGCACGCCGTAATCTACCCAGCAAGGCAGAGCACAGATGCTGGGCCAGGCAGGGAGGCTTACTCCTCGTTAAGGGTCCATTACAGAAAAGTCCTTGTTAAAGAAACACCACTGTGAGGAGAGACCGTCCGATGGATGAGCAGGAATGTAGATATGATTTGATTAACTAATTAATTAATCGCCCCACCATTTTCAGTGGGATCATGTCGCAATTTCTCTCTATTATTTTCCTCACACATCCATAGTCTCTTTCCACCTTTTGTTTGACTAAATTCCACCTACGTATTCAATCCTTGCTTCCTGACAGGCTTATTTGAGAAAATGCTTTTGGTTAGCAAAGCAAGGAGATGTGGCGAGGGAGGGAGAGACGCCTGAGGAATTCTGCTCAATTGAGCACTGGGGAGGATGTTAACATGGGGCCTTGGCACCTCTGCCAAAATGAGTTAGCTGTACTTGATGTTTCAGTGTTGATTAAGAGACAGGGATGGGAATAGGTTTCAGCTCTGTTTAGTAAGGGAGCAGCAGGTGCAGGTTGGGATGAGCCAAAGTGATGACGGTGTTGACTAGCATCAGTTTGTACACTGCAAAAAAATATCTTCCCTGACATGTGATTCATCACAGCATTTTTTTTGTATTTATTTAAACCTCTATTTAACCAGGAGAGTCCCTTTGAGATTAAAAATCTCTTTTTCAAGGGAGACCTGGCCAAGACAGGCAACAACATAAGAAACACATAGTTACAGACAGAAAACACAGAGCAAGACAAGCTAAAAGAAACTAAAAGTTAAGAGACAGTGACGTAACCAAGTTATTGTTGTTTTTGGGAACCTCTATTTCTTTCATTTTAGATATGAAAGAAAACAGCATTGCTGTTTCATAGCAAAAGACAGAGGAATTATTCAACCTGCTTATATTAATTAACTTTTTACTGTATATACTAGTTATGATTATTTATTGAGCATTACTATCTAACTATAAAGCAAGGAATCTCTCTCTGTCTGTCGGTATGTCCTTCGCATTTCTCGAGAACCTTCTATCCGATCTACTTCACACTTGGCGGTTGTGTTGCCGGGGACTAAAGGATGTCCAATACACGATCAATTTTACTAAACGTATAACAAGCTAACAGCGCTCTGTTCTTCATCGGGGGCAGGGCTTCAGGGCTCTGCAGACTAAGAGTCGAGCATGTTGTCTTCAGCAGTCAGAAAGCTCATTGACTGCTGTTTCCTTTTGCTGCTAGATGCTGGATATATTAGCATTACAACCAAACTCTTCACTTTCCTGGAGTCAACGAGCAATGAGCAGTCAATGCTGCAAGCATCACTTCAAGGGCCCGGCCAATAGGCCCGCTCTGAACGGGCACACGTTCTGAATCGCTTCAAACGGACACTGCACTAAAAACTAATACAAGTTGAAAGTTGTTTTACGATAAAAATGTAATCTTAATTCAGTAAGTAAATGATTTGATGGGATCACATGAAGAATATTCTGGCTCTTCATTGCTCTTTGTTCAGTTTCCACAAATTGTTGTAAGTAAATAGATAATTGTGTGACAGCAAGACTTATATTTTGACATTAATTAAAAAACACAGCCTCTATGTATATACACTAAGGAATTATATTATCACTAACCACCAACCCAAACCGCCTCCTTTAGCTTGGCTGTCTGGACTATAGAAAAATTAATGTGGTTAGTTTGGTTCAATAGGTTCAAAGTCTTGAACCTATTGAAGTGAAGTGATTGCTTTGGAAGTTGAAAGATTTGTCACCCTAAAATCCAAATGGTTCAATCATTTGATCAACAATGAGATTTAATGATCAAATGCAATCCAATAACATGTCATATAGACATTTTCTGCAGTGCAGAAGCTGAAAGAGATTCTCGAAAGAAGCACGTAGGCATAACTGATGTAAGGAAGATTATTCCTCTCCCTCTTTTTCACTGTAACAACCTCCCTGAGCATTTCATAGCTGCATATGCTGCTGCTTAAAGCACCGCTGAGATTTATGCCGTTGTCAGCTCACAAGGGTGCAATCAGGAATAAAGATCCCATAAACCCCTCTGATGTGTCCACAGGTACAGCAGTACTAGGTTATTGCTGATGGCGGATCAAAAACACGTAACTGTGTGTTTGGTATTTTTTCTTTCCCTTATTTGAAGTGAAAGCTTACCTACAGTAGTTGCATAGTAGTTGCAAAAGTTACAAATACATTGACATCAAAAAGAACACAAGTTTAATTCTTCCTCTTTCCAACAACAGCACTTTACAAGTTGAGAACAGGGTAGGGACAGTGTGGAGAAAGAAGCCATAAAGATTGCAAGACTGCCAGGGAAAGAGAAAGATATCTGGATGGACGAGAAAACATGCATGTCACGTCAAAGCTTTTGGCCCCGTTGTTTTAATCCTAAGTATGCTGATTTCCTCTGGGTTGCTGAGGTTGCCAAGAGTGCTAGTGTGTGTGTGTGTGTGTGTGTGTGTGTGTGTGTGTGTGTGTGTGTGTGTATATGTAGGTGAGTGTGTGAAAGTGTGTGTGTCAGTGTATGTATGTGTTATCAGTATGTGTGTGTGTGTGTGTGTTTAGGTTGTTTGTCCACTTGTGAAGTCAAGCCAGGTTGGCATCTGCTGCACTGTGTATGCTACTAGTGTGAGTCCGTATAAATGTATGTTGGTAATGCTTGGACCTCACATATTATCCACTGTGTCCTGTGTGTTTATGTGTGTTTGTGCGTATGGGTGCGTGCCCACCTGGCTATCTCTCAACAGGTTACATAAGTATGTGTGAACCCTTCGGGGGACTCCCTAGGTCTGGGTCCAGCTGGCACACTGCTCCCCCTAGTAGCGCCTATAGCTTTTTCCTTTCAACTCGGTTAAAACAACTGAATTTATGTATCTCTTCCCTCACCTGTACATGTTTTCTTTATTTTTTTTTAATCGATTTATTTGCTCTCCAGATAGTCTTAAATGGGATGACTAACTGGGCTTAGCCGATACAAGCCCACAATTCACTTTTCCATTCTGTATTTTCATGGTGAGGTTGTCTGTTGTAACGGCTGGCTAGATGGTATCTACTACATCCAGCCTGGCTCAAATATGTGGTCAACACTGTACAAAGAAAAAAAATGAGAAAATATCTGTAACTGTCCGTATACCTGTGCTGTTTGATGACTGATGGGAAAAGTATTTGCGTGAAGGCCGAGGTATGAGAGGTGTCTGGGTCTTGTCTGTGTGAAATTGCAGAGTAGTAATCAAAGAGGTGGCACATCTTGGGCTGAGCTGAGGTTGCGCTGCACCCCCCCCACCCCCCAAAACCAAACCCCCCTCTGGGCCTCTCAAGGGCCGTCTATCCCACTCCATCGCATCACTGTAGCGACAGCTCCTTCGCCTCCCCATCAATCCTCTGGCCAGTCGCAGCTTCCCGATCTCACTGCCAGCTCCTCAGCCAGTCAGCAGCTGCCCAACAATGCCAGGCCTGACAATCGCTTACCCTGCCGGCTTCAAGTCTGTCAACCCCCGGGCCTGTCAAATTACTGTCAGCGTAAACAGTGGGGGGGAGGAGGGGAGGAAAGGAAAGGGGAGAAAGAAAAGAGGAAGGGGTGAAAGTGGATGGGAAAGGAATGGAAAGAGGAGAATATTGGGTGGGATGAGATGGGGGGGAGTGTCACACACACACACACAACTCTGACATATATATCACTCTTGCCCCATCTTCTTCTGATGCTGGCACTCGCTCGCTCCCATCAATGTCCCTCTCCCCATCTTTCTTTCAGGTAATTCCCTCGGTCACATCAGTCCTACTCATCTCTCTGCACTTTTCCTCCCCCCATTCCTCCCTCTGCCCTTCCGCCACACATGTTCTATCACTATCCCCCAGTCTCAAAGCTGCAGCTCAACATCTCTTTGATTCAAAAAAAAAAAAAAAAAGGAGACAGAGAAAAAGAAAAAAGTAATGGGCAGAAAAATGAAATGACTTTCTGGGCCCTCACGTAAAAGTGCGGCTCGCTCTTCAAGACAGGCAATATTCCCTCAATTATTGCCACTCACAGAACCCTCTTCGCCAGCGGATGAAGTTTTAATTCCAGGCCTCCAATAAAATGGATGCCCTAGATATAATGTGGAAATAACTCTGCAATGTTTCAGGATTTGCATGACAGCGCACTGTGCATTCAAGTGCTACACACATGCACTGCAGATATGAGTGGCTGTGTTTTCACATACATGTCCTGTAAGTGAGTAGGAGCTGATGTGGAATCTTCATATTGATGTGACAACCAGCCATGGGCTCTCAGCTCCTAACTCCGACCTGTTTTTTTATTCCTCACAACTGCAGTCTATCAACTCTCAGTTGTATTTATATCACCACCTCTGGATAAGACTGGTGCCTGAACTTTCATGAGACAATTTATCAATAATGCCTCAATCAATCATGCAGTAACTTCCTAGATTATCTATCTATAACACAAGAAATGCAGATACACTATCTATTTTAACATTGCACACTATCAGTTTCCATTGTCGTTTGTTGTATGTAATGTGAACATATCTATGTTTCCAGTCATCTAGATTCACAGTAGATTCTGGCATTCAGATAAAAAAAAGGTACCATTTAATTGTATTTTTGCTACCTAAAATGTAGTTTTGTTCTTGAGATAGTTCTACTTTGAGGTTAATTTCCTGTTTTGGTTCTAGTTATAATTCAAGATCTAAGTTGGAGTTATATTTGTAGCTCTTATTTTAGTTTTATTTTCCTTTAGTCCTTAGCAGTTTCAGTTCAAGTTCTTGTTCTTATAATGTTTCTAGTGCTTGTCATATATTTTCATTTTCAAGTTTGAGTTTGAGTTCTAAGTCTAGCTCAAGTTCTTGCACTAGTTGTAGCTATATTTCTTCTCTTTCTAACTGTATTTTAAGTTGTAGTTTTAGATCTACATCTAGTTGTAGCAATATTGTTAGATCTTATAGTAATAACTAGTTTTAGTCCAAGCTCCAGTCCAAGCCTTTCAGTAGATGCATATCCAGTTCCAACTCTAGCTCTAGTTCTTCACTACCGGACTGCCGTTGAATTTGTATTAAGACGCTGGTCTAATTTTCCATAGTTGCTAACCTCAGGCACTCAGGTTTCTGATTGGTCAAGGGAGGGGAGTGGCCCCCGCTGTGCATAGATGAGTGCTCAGATAATTGGTTGAGAGAATTGGGAGTCGTCAGCGGCCACTCTAACAGAAATGGGTCTAGCCAGCTGAGCTCCCTGCTCCTTAAGTGCCATTTTAACACAGTCATTCCCCTCACCTTTTAATTGCAACTCGACTTTGAGGGCATAGATGTGGACCTGGCCTTCCATCATTAACTGACGCACACATTTCATACACACACGTACGTAAGCAAGCATATGCATTCAAGAAGGAAAAAAACCTGTGTCAAACCTGTACTGATGATCCACACAAGACACACACTCACATGCTGACAACAGAACAGAAAACTTTCAGATCCACAGTGCTGACACACCAGAGGGAATAAACATGGCAGAAAATTCAGCTTTGTCTCTGACTCATAGAGAGAGAGAGAGAGAGAGAGAGAGAGAGAGAGGAGAGACAGACAGAGACAAAGACAGACAGAGACAGAGAGAGAGCAGAGAAGAGATAGGCTTTGTCTTGGGTGTAGCTGTGTGGCTGTGGGATCGATAGGTTTAACCAGCAGGAGCTTGGGTCTGTGGAGCAGGAAGAGACACAGGCAGGAGGTTAGGGCTGGGCAGAACAGCCTGGAAATGCTTTATCACCACTGCCAGCAAGACACTGTCTCCCATCAGGGGCGCAAAAAGCTTAAGGGCTTGAGAGGCTGCGAATGTGTGTGTGTGTGTGTGTGTGTGTGTGTGTGTGTGTGTGTGTGTGTGTGTGTGTGTGTGTGTGTCTGAATGCATGCACTGTGTGTGACAAATATTACATTATCATCCGGGGTGTTTCACTTGCATGCTGATATTGTTTGATTCAACCCGGCATCTGTGAAGGACCTCAGGAAAGCCTTCTGCTATTGTTTCTGTTTTGCCCTCGCTTACTCCGTCGGGTTCAGATGGAGCTATCAGTGAGAAATGAATCTAAACTGTCTGGTGGAGGAGAGTAGATAAAAGGCAAGGGGAAACCAGGTGAAAACTGTAATACTGTATCAGGCAAGGCATGCTGCTTCTCCATGCTGACATTAGCCCAAAGACTAAAAAAGTCGTATTATTCTCCTAGCTTTCTCTACTATTTGGATCAAAGAAGGAAGTTGCTTGAGAGGACGAGAGAGGAGGAAAGTGGAACAAAAGGAATTTGAGGAAAGCTGACATGCGGAGAAAGGAGGATTAGACATCCACACAGGAGAGGAGAAAGGAGGAAAAGAGAGTTGTGGAAGGTTGACGCAACATGCTGACCTGTCACACTTTAGTGCCCAGGGCCCTTTGGTGACAATGTCATCACCCAGTTAAGGGCGAAGGAGTGCCGCTTGGAACAAATATACTATTACTACTGCAGTGGGCTCAGGCTGTTGCACCAAAACAGTGCAGGGTGTGAAAACCAATGTAGGCAAATCACAGATACCTTCCGATGGCGCATTTTGCATATTTTTTTTCATTTTATATTTAGAATAAAAACTCTTCATAGATATAATTGTGCATGCTGAATTTTAGTTAGACAAGAAGATCACTGCATGTTAATTAAAGAAACTCAAACTGACAAATGAATCCCCTGTGAGTTATTTATCTCAAATACAGACAGTTTTGGTCTCTGACAATTCCATTCATTACCAAACAAGTCATACAGTAATTGAGCTGAATAAGTTGGCCTAATGTCTTAGTCGTCCAAAACAAACAGTGCTGTCATAATTTGTTTTTAATCGGATTGCGTTGTTTTGGCTGATAAAATATGCTTACTTGCATTATTATGAGTAATGAGAGGAGAGGAACTTACTGCAGAGCAGCGTTCTTCTTCCCAAACAGCAAAAGAGACTGATTGTGATGCAAATCAGCCTGTCTTGCTGTTTATTGATTTAGAGGACACATCCTGATGTGGATGCTGCCGTCTTTCAGTGCAATTTTTACCTTTCACCTGAATCAGACTGTGATCCCAGAGTTTTAATTAAAATGCGCTCCTCAGCTCAATATTTGGATTAGTTGAGGTTTAAGCGCAGACTGTGAAATTATATTTGATGATATTTTCAGCTCTAATAACAACCAGGTAAACAACTGCAAACCTTTTTGTACAATCCTCTCTATTTCCAAGTGGCATTTGGGTTGTTAAGAAATAAAAAAGAATGCATATGTTGTGTATTATCTGATGTGTAGTATACATCAGTGGACTGCACTCTGTCATTGAGTTTCTGTTTAAGTGTTAATAAGCCTGGTAATACCCAACAAATAAAATTAGTCTAATATGTAATCAAATCAGCCTCATTTCACTACTTCAACACATGCTGGTGTGCTTCTGAATCTGTTGCATTTGTTTATTACATTTAAAATCAGACATATGTGCCTAATGCTTATTTTAATTATTCTGAGAAAGACAAACATTATCCTGTTATATCTTAAGCGCATTAATAACAACAAGCATAATTTCATTTTTAAAATATTGTTGGGATATGGTAACAGTAGCTGTGAAGCTGGGACAAGTAATCACTTTATTATATTTTCTGTCAGTGAAGCAGTCTGTGTAATTTATATTTACATGGTAATAGTCTGGCTACTCGTGTTTGCAGAGGAGGGGGTTGTGGAGGTGCATAAAACAGCTTATCCTGAATAAAAAAGGATATCAGGAAATGTACTTTACTTAACTTTTAAACTGCAAAAAACATAAAACATGTACATTTTGAGACTTGAGTTCTTGTTTCTCTTTTCCAAATCAGTCCATGCGTTGGACACCACTAAACAGTTGAAACAGAAGTTCAGAAACAGAAGTGTCTGAGCTGTCAGACTTGCCTGATAACACCAGGAACCTGCTCAAACACTGACATGAACAGTTTAAGCTACGGTTCAATTTTCATATTTAACTCTGTGGGTAAAATTATAGAACAGTATCAACTGCAAAGTGTTGCTCCTGCCAATTTACAAAAATTGCAAAACGTACAAAACTATATTGACATATGTGTCAATCTGCTTGAGCGTGATGATTTGAAAATGGTTTAAAGTTCCATCCAAATTATTCTTGGCCCTTGCAGAAAAAAACATGCTGCGTATTGAGTGAGTGTTATTGTACAGCTGTTCCAATTCAGGAAGTGTTGCAGTGAACGAAAATGTAGACTATATACTCCTGCTCATACACACAAGCTCTGAAAGTAATAGATTGATTGTTTGGGGATTACAGTCATTTGGGCATAAATAGCCTGTCAGTCATTGGTTTTGTTTTTCCTTTTAAAAAAAAGCACATCAGTTGAACTGCACTACTGCACAAAGCCAAATTAAATGCGATACCAATATATGTAAATAATCTGTAGGAAAACCAGACACTCCAAAAAAAGGATGACCTGTTTTGACCCACAAAGTGAGCAGGACCATATGTGCACTTCTTTTGCAATAGTCCATAATAAGTAGTTAAAATAACTCTCAAATAAGGTACCTTTTGGTTTTTTTGACAGTACGTGTCTGATCCTCATACAACTTACTATACTGAAGGACTGAGCCCAAACACTACATACATTTCACTTACTTAAATGCATATTAAACTATCAGCTGCAAAGAGAAATGAGATGATGATAAGACATTTCCTATACCTGAATTTTGAAGCCAAAGTGGATCTAAATAACCCAGAAGTAAGGCAGAGATTGCACCTGGGTAGCTCAGAACACTGATAAAGGTTTTACCTCCATTACAGGGGCTAAGACGAGGCCCGGGCCACTGCAGCTCTGGATTCCTGATTTGTCAGGAGAATGCTGTAATAGTGGATGTAATGGCACAAGGAGGGTTATTGTTGGAGTGTGTGTGTGTGTGTGTGTGTGTGTGTGTGTGTGTGTGTGTGTGTGTGTGTGTGTGTGTGTGTGTGTGTGTGTGTGTAGGTGTATGTGCATGTGTATGTGTGCAGAGAGGTGGGATGAGAAGGAGTGAATGACGGTAGAAAAATATCTGCAGATGGATGTTGAAACAGCCATACATCCTTGTTAGACCCCCTGTCTCCCAGCGGCAACAACAGTCCCCTCATCTCCCACACACACACACACACACACACTCTTATACAAACACAAACAAACACCACACACACAAACATTCTGCCATCACAGAATACTGGATTGTTGTCAAAAGTCCTTCCATGCCATGTGGTGCTAGTTTTATTTAGACAAAGTATAATACACTGAATTTGACATTTCTGCAAGTTTTCTTAAATAGACCTGAAGACTAAGAGTCTGCTGCCAAATGCTCGTGTCAGCATGCTATGAGATCTGAAGGGATCATTCTGAGGGGAGCATGAATATGTGTACTAAATTTCATGGCAACACATTCGATAAAACATTTAACACTAAAACAACAACCCAACTCTAAAAATATAAAATGTTAACCCGCTGGTGGCCCTAAAAAAAAAAGCTGGTATCACTAAAGTGAGTTAAATTCACCCTGTTAAGATAATTCAGTCTGGACCAAAGTGGTGTACCAGACAATCGACCAACATTGTCATCTGTAGAAGCAACGTATTGGTACTGCTGTTAAAAATATTCAAAGAATATCTTCTTTCATATAGTGAATATAAATTTGGGGTGTTCTTGATTAAGAATTTACATAGTTGAATCTGATTCAATCAATCAAACCTTTTTTTGTGTTTTGTTGCTCATTGATTGATGATGTTTGCTGTCTGAGGTACTGCAACGCAACAAAGGAGGTTGATAGAGAGACAGAACTGGTTTTCAGCCTGCTGCTTTTCATGTTTGTGACTAAAACTTTCGTCCCTAATTCCATTTTCCCCCCGTTGTGGCAATCCACAGACAGAAGGGAAACAACAGGAAAGTGATGGGACAGTCAGAGCGAGGGAGAGAGAGAGCTGCAAATAGCTCATTCTACCCGCCTCCCCGTGCCGATTTTGACAGAGAATATTTTGACATAAATTCAAAATATATTTAACGCTCTTTAAGTTTAAGTTTTTATGTGAGTATTCAGATTAATACATGTATTCTTTAACTTTGAAACAGTAGCCTTATGTTGCTTTTCTTACGCTACCGCCAAGATGCTGCTCCGATGGTACCACAAATTTAGAAACTTTGTATACGTGGTGATTTATTGACGCACACTAAGGAGATGGACTGAAAGCACATGAGTTATTTTAAAATGAGTATTAACAGTATTATAAATAGGCTTATAATTATACCAAAAATAGTCTATTTATCCTGATTTACTGAGAGAAACCAAGCAGTTATATGTAAAATCAGACATGCAGCACCCCCATATAGCCCAAATGGAATGATCCTTTGTTTCATAACCACATATTTCCAGACACTGCGACAGTTTGACTGTGAGATTGGCAGTCGACTTAGACTCCTTAAATTGAACAGTCGACTACTCGGGGTCATCCCCAAAATATACATGAATGCTCTACCTTTGGAACAGATATTGCATGTATGTTAAAAGCCTTCAAAATGTCTTTCTTGACTCACATCAGCACCATTACAAATGCTTGTATATTATCTGTTGTTATTCTCACACATCCTTTATCCTATCCTCAAGGATATCAATCTGTCTGTTGTGCAACCAACTGCCACCCTCTCCCTAGCCCAAGAGGCACTACCCACCCGCCATCCGACAGTATCCACTGGCTAATTCCCCCCAGCATCTGCAACAGCCTACCGAGTCATGTCCTTTACCATGTCGTCACCCCCTCCTCTGTCCACCCACAGCACAAGTCTCTTGCCCTGAATAGAGCTGGCAGAACTACAGTGAAGCAAACAAAAATACAAATGGCCGCTGCAAACAGCTCGCACTTTCATCTGCATTCATTACCTCTCTTTTTTGCAACGTACAAAAGTGTCTCACGGAGCCGCTGTTGTGCGCTTATGACGGGCTCCATGGTGCTGTCACACCGGCCTTCAGGGCTCACGGCTTTCACGGTTGAGACAGTCAGAGGTCAGTAATGAATATACATGTGTGGTCTGCAGCAGGGACGATACTGGGGAGAAATAGAGCGAGGGAGGAAGATGAATATTGAGTTAACGTGCTGAGCTGAGTAGGGCTACATTCCCAGTTCCCCAGTCACAATGTCCTCTGCTGTTAGTCTCAGTCTGACTTGTGAACATAAATATTTACACGGCTGTCACAATCAGGATTTATAGGATATTCTCTGCTCTTCCTGTAAGAGAAATATAAAGTATGCTTTATTCCCTCTTTTCTTTTGCAGAGGTAAGTTTACTTCTGCACAATGGCAATGACATTCTTGTTTGCTCTGGGATGTTATGAAACCCAGTTTTCTCTGTATTGGATGCTGAGTGCACAGGGTATGAATATTGTCTCATTATATTGACAGTTTTCGTCCTTGCCAGTTTCAATAACCAACATTCAGCAAAAGAAGTGCCGTAATACAAACAGTTTGTATATTTCCAACTGATGGGCTGGTGAAGTGAGGGAGAGGCAACAGAGGCAATAAAACACAAACAATATACTTATTGCCTTTCTTTGTAATACTGGATGCAATAACAATAGTGCACGCTAACCGCTATGATATTTATTTGTGTGTGTGTATGTGTGTGTGTCAAGACAAACTCCAAATGTTTGAGACATTGCTGGAATACTCTCAATGGATGCAGCACCAATGCAAACACCTTTCTCTCTCTGTTTTTATCTCGCCTACTCTTCTTCCTCCTTATTCCATCCTAATCTGCCAATGCCAAATCTATTTTGTCATGTTACTCCTCTGATAGCTTGGCATGTAATTAACTCCTTGGCATGCGCTGTGGGTTGTCATTTGCATGGTAATAAATCTCTGTTCCTTATTGTAGGTGGGGGATGCATACAGAACTATGTGCTTAGCCTCAGCAAACATCCCTGTCCAACCCTTATCAACTCCCCTGACTCCAACCTGTTTGGTCCGAGAGGAGCAAGCGTCACTTCCAGGTGGCAGACCATATTGATCAAACATTGTGGTTAGCTTTTATGAATGTATTTAAGGGAGAGTGGTGGCAAATGAAGCTTTTGTACAACTGATTACTATTAATCGGATGGAGCATTTGGAGCCTTGTATTTATTTGGTCCTACAAGCTGTCTGCCATCCATTACAAAGCCATTTCCTTTTGTCCACTTTATCAATTTTGAGGCCCATCTTTCCTTGAGATCCCTGGCTCTCGCCCAGCTATTGCTTATATACAGTGTATCTGCCAAACCACAAAGCAGGGGCCAAGCCAAAATGTGTGTGTGTGATGTGTATGTGTATATTTGTGTCCCTGACTGCACATGCACGCACAAATAATAGGACGAAGAGATGAGGCATTTGGAGTAAGAGTATGTGTGTGTGTGTGTGGGGGGGTGCGAGGTGATTATATGTGTGTGTTTTGAGAGATGGATGAACGGAGTAAAGATTGCACTCATCTGTCGTGGTACAGTGCTCCCATCAGGTCTAATGAGTGTGCCGGGGTGACCTCGGTCTCGTAGGTTCACAGGCCTGATTAAACATCGTCTCCGAGTCGACTCAGGGGATGCCGAGCAGACCAGCACTGGCTCCCCGCTCTCCTCTTTTCTCCCCTCTCTTTGCTCCCCTCCATCGTCCTAATGGCTCCTTCTGATCTAACCCCATTTATCTCCATCACCCCCCCCACACACACCTCCTCCCCCCTTGCTACCCTGTGCTTCACTGTAACAGTGATACTCCTTTTGTTTGACTGTCATCTGTCTTTAATAATATTTGTTCTTTTGGCTTGTGTGTGTGGTTGTAGCTAATATGCTTGAAAGTTGCGTGTTTCCAGCTTATGTTCGATGGTTACATGTTTCTTTTCGACTGTCATCAGTAAATGTGTGTGTGCTCAACTACCAGCGTTCTGCGTTTATTCAGAGCTAGTAAGCCATAATGAAGCTGAGATTGATGATGATAAACTGCAACAGGATCCAAGAGCTGGCGTAACTCATGATAGGTAAAGCTTTCTGTGGAGACTTTGATTTATTTAGCCGTAAGGTGCAGAATATTGGCTGTTCCTCTGAGCTTGAGGCCCTGTAGGGTCACGAGTCGGAGACATGCAGTTAAGACGCAGCCATCCAGTGCGTTTTAATCTTTCTCTCTTCGCTTTGATCTCAGTAACTTCAGTCGAAGCTTGCTCAAATCATCACCAAGACATTTTAAAGAGTTGCAATTAGGGCCAAATAGCCTGCCATTTATCAAGCTCCTTTCATGTCCACCATTTTATTTTATGAAAGCAATCGATTGTCTCTGTGGCATGGAGGCACAGCCCGACCTGTGCTTGTGCTCCTAGGTGAAAGCGATGTGCGCAGTCAGGCCATCACTCCCGCAGTGAGTGGGAGAGATAGAGGGTGATTTGCCTGGCTGGAACACCATGACCGACACTTCTTTCACATTTGCACCAGAGTAATCAGACAGCCCGGTCTGGTAAAAAATATAGCTGCTAGTCAAAATGCCAGGAGCTCCGGGCATCTGGGTTTGCTTTTGGGGTGGGGCTCGGCTGCTTGAAGGAAGACTGAAGAAGAGAGGGAGAAAAACAGGGAGAGGTCAAAAGAGAGGAGAGAAAAGGATAGAGGAAAGCGATAGCAAGAAGGGAGCAAACAACGCTAGCGAGTGGTACAGTTGTGTGTTGTTTATTTACAGTTTTGTGTTATTTACATCACTGCTCCAAAGGAGTGCTTTTGCAGACAGACGGTGAGGGAAAGACATGTGGCCGACACAGACTTAGACAAAGAGAGAGGGAGGCTTCACACACACACACGCACACACAAACACACATTCGACTGGGATTTGTTTGTCAAAAGCTTGTTCAAAAAATGATGTACAAAATGAGCACCGTTCATCAATATTTAAATCCTCAAACTGTGAAATGAAACGTATTTAATACATAAAATATGCATGCTTCTTTAAAGATTTGGTCTGCGGGAGATGTGTGTGTGTTTTTTATGGCAAGTAATACAACAGTCTTTACATGCATATTTATCAGCAGCCTATATTAATGGATTAATGTGGTGAAGACCAACGCGCATACACACATGTCCACACACAAACAAGCAAATTATCTTATATGCATGTATTGTGCACTTCCATCCACACACAGTGAGACACACAGAAGCAGAGCAGAGCTCCAGCAGTGCGGGGCAGGAGAGGAGGCTGCAGGGCCCTGACCACATAATCATCTCCTAGAGAGTGATCATCAAGGCCTCCAACATCACTGCACAAATACACCAACCTTGGACCCCTGGCATGATGGGAGGGAGGAGGGGTGAAGACAAGAGTGTTTACAGGAAAAAGGAACGGAGAGAAAGAGAAAATAAAAAAGAGGGGAAAGGAGGGGGAGAAAAAAGGAAATTAAAAAGTGGAAAGCTGAAAGAGAGAGGGAAAATGGGCTCTGTGTTTACAGGAGGGCGGAAAATTAAGGAGACAGGAGTAGAGAATGTAAAGCACAGGAACCTGAAAGATATAACGGGTAACGGAAAAACAGATAGATGTTATGTTGACAGGGAAAGGAGAAAGAAAATGAGGAGTCGAGAGAGATATAAGGGTCTATTTTAAGTGAGAAAAGCAAAGTGAGAGAGCAAAAGGGAGTATGTGTTTAGATGAGAGAAGAAAGAAAAGAGGGGAAAAAGGTGAGAAAGAGACAATGAGAAAGAGAGGGGAAGGAAAGAGTTAGGGGTGAAAATGGGTCTTTGTTGAGAGGAAATGGCTGAAGAGTATAAAGAGGAACGGGATGAGAGAATAGAGAATAAAGGGGAAAGAAGAAAGAGGTGGGAAACAAACATAAAGAGAGAGACAGAAATAAGTGAGAGAGTGTATCTGTTTGCCACGCTTGAATGTACAGCAGCGTTGCCTTGGAAACGGCTGCCGCTTGGATTATGAGCTGATTAGTGGGCCTCCTCCTTGAACCCCCCCCAACCGAGTTGTCTCCACAACAGGCTGTGTGCATGCTACCTGGGACACGGTCTGATGAACAATCACACACACACACACACACACACACACACACACACACACACACACGCACACATACACACACACACACACACACACACACACACACACAATAAACTCAGCCTTTACTCTTGGTTGCCCATTGTATTCGCTGTAGCCAATACCTTTTCACGTCAACATCTCAATCTTTTTCCCTCTCTGCTGGACTCTGCCTCACCGCCTCTCTGCCTCTCTGTGTGTGACGTGGCAGGGTGCTAATCTTGGCCCTTATCTTTGCCCGCAGCTCTGCTCACATTCCCTTCTCCACAAGCACCTTATCTGTCATCGCTGTCAATCAGAGCAGATCAGGCTACCTACAGCTGAGTCTGCTCGACCACCCTCCTCCCCTCGCCCCCGCCAACCTGCCTTCCCTACAAGTCCATTACCAACACTCGCACCACACCTCCCCCAGCCCACAGCCTCTTTCACACGTCTCACATGCACACGCAAGTACACATGCAAACTCAAGAACCATTAGAAGAAGCCATCAACACTGGCATCGGTTGTGCACTTCTGCACTTAAATTGGCATCCTTTGTGAGAACCTGATTAGCATGTTTGACCACTAAACTCTGCATCCTTACCAGCTAATTACCAGATCGGTTCATGTACCAGCTTATAGAAAAAAACAAGGGTGAAATTTGATTTTGATTAGAATTTTCCTCAAGGGAATAGAGCCAAAGTGCAGCAGTAATTCGGTATCAAGCATTGCAGCAAACATAAGCTCTTTTGCGATTACCAGCGGGTCACCAACAGAAGCAAGTTTGCTTTTATTGTCAATTTTATAAATTAAGAAAGAAGGACATATAACCAAGAAAAAGTATTTTAGACTTGTTTAGACTGATACAACATTTACTATAGCAACTATAATCTACCATCCTGTTTCATAGTAATCCGGAGTTTAATGAGAAAACTACATGAATAGACAGTTCTGGTTGCGGAAATAAATATTTTGATGAGGGATAATTTGGTCTGAGAGAGTGTGTGGTGAAATGCAAAGACATTTTAATATAGATCATGCTCTATGTAATGATTTTTTGTATCTGTACCAAACTGCATCATGTTGAACTTATTACTGTAATACTGTAGACATTTACATTTTCCTGACTAATTTCGCACAAAGTATGCTCAAAAAAGGCTTCATTATCTAACCCGATGGAAAAGCCAATATACATAGAGGACCTGTTATTGGGTTGATACTGTACAATGTGGACTCCAACAGAAATAACTCCCTGAAGTAACACTACTTAATGTTTAGTCAGCTGCGTAGTCATATGACAGTCACGCAAATGAACACACAGTCCTACCCACCGGCGCTCCGCTCCAATCAGGGAGGCCCAGTGACCACCCACCTGTGATCATGCTGGGAAACCCACCCATCTAAATACTGTGCACACAGCCCACATTCACACACCCACACACTAATCAGGAGCACTAATCCAGGCTGCTGACATTTTTGGTTCACAAGCCTTGCCATGAGGGCAGCTGCACTGCAGGCACGACAAAAGGAGAAAAAAATAGAATAGAACAAATCCCTTTTGGGCAGGTTTAATATTTTTTAGGCAAGGGCACTTTTATGTGGGGGCAGGTGTGCTCTGGCTCCCAAATGCTGAAGTAATTGTAGATAATGGAGTTTTAAGGACAGCTGCTGATGCAGGTTTAAGTAGGATTTGGGTAGAGATTTATTGTGGAGGGAAAATGGGCGGATGGGTGGAAAAGTTGGAGAGGTGCGAGCGTGAGTGAAGCGAAGGAGGAGGTGGAACAGGAGATGCAGAGGTTAGGGGGAGGGGGGTCTGCCTCGGCTTATCCAAGCAAAGGTGAGAAGCAGGAGGAAAGGGAGGGGAGATCATAAAAAAGAAAAAAAGATATGGCTCTATCTTCTTGCAGAAAAAGCTCTGGGAGTGAGAGGGTAAAACAAAAAGAAAGAACTCATCCATAGTTTAGTGTGAAACGAGAGCCCGTCTGGCCTGGTGCTTCTCGAGAAAAGGGGGTTATAGAGGGCACAAGCTGGATGACTAATTGGGGAGGATACGAAATGAGGCTTGACTCAATCTACACCCTTGAATCAACTCTGCCCTACAGTATGCATCAAATGGGCTCCCTAAGTGGTGCTTTTCCATTGATTATACCCTTTCAATGTTACGCTCCAACTCCTCGTTGGAAAAATTTGACAGAAAAAAGGGGGCAGTTGAAATACCGGTCAATACTTAACAGGGGCAAACCAGAAAAGTAGGAAAGCAGAGAGTGAGTAATATCATATAAACAGATAGCCATGAAAGCGATTTGAGAGAAAGAGAGAGAGGACAAGGTGTGTAAAAAAGTGCATTTGGCTTGCTGTAAACGCAGCAGTGCGTGGCACTTCGCCTGGCATGGCACTCACACTTTATGAGGTGTGGAAGGGCCGTCTCCCTCGCCTGTCTGCCCATTTTAATGATACAGTTTAAATGGAAAAGCTGGAGCTTCAGTCGGCACCAAGGACTCTTCTCTTTCTAAACCAAACACACACACACAAACCTAGATGGGCATGCATGAATATATACTCACAAACACGCGTACACCTTTACCCGTGCAGACATCAGCATGATCTCAGGGAATTTTTACTCATTTGAACAAATGAAGAAGTGCAATTTCTCAGAAATCATATTTTGCAGTCGTATTTACTTAAGAAATTAGGCAAGACCACTAAACCTCACATTAACTTTAACCAACATAATTGACTCTGAGCTTAATCAAACTCAACATTAAAAAAAAAAATCAACTAAACTAACAGTAGATGTGGTGGAAGGTTTGTAAATGTTACAAGAAAATACAAATTAATTTGCCTATAATGACCAAATGAAGACCTGTAGTTTTCACAGGACATGTAGGAACTGGAGTTAAAAGGCAAAAAAGAACATTGCTCACATTCCAACACGCTCACACAGACACACACTTTATACACCCTACACATGCTGTACAGATGATCATAGGCCCGAGGTAGAGCCGTGGATGAGAGCCAGGAGGTGAAAATGGCTGTCAGAGAAGTGAAGTCTCCTCAGATCTGCCCTGTGCCTGGCCACTGTACAGACATAAGAGAAGCTTTCTTACCCACACCCCTCACCTATCACTGTAACCTCTCAGAGGAGAACATACCGCAGTAATGCAATATTGATCTGACAATGTAGTGTGTGTGTGTATGTGTGTGTGTGTGGTGTGTGTGTGTGTGTGTGTGTGTGTGTGTGTGTGTGTGTGTGTGTGTGTTGAGGTGAGAGATGTGCTCACCACGCTTGTGTACAAGTGACTAAGCTGTCCATTGTTTGTGTGTTTGTGGCGTGTGTGTGTGTGATGGCGGCTATGAGAGCGATGAATTAATAAGCAAGAGGTGAGGTGTTAGCCTTGGTGCTATTTCCGACACCTCATTGTCAGAGCTTTCCTCTGCTGTAGCGGGTCTGACTGAACAAAAACTAGCGGTGGCCTGTGCACCCCCATTTCACCTTTCACTTCTCTGTATCGCCATCTTGCTCTCTCTCATTTTCCTTCTGTCTCCCTATCTACCTGTCTGTGATGAGCAAATGGTGTATTCCTGGCTCGTATTTACAGTTACAATTGCACTTAAAGCGTAAAGAGTAAGCAATATGGAAATTAAGCCTTTGAATAAATATACTTCAAAATACAGGGCATGTAATATTAACTCAAGGCATAGTTGCGGACACTTTTTTCTGTTTCAAATGTTTGCAATTTATAATATCATATATGTATATATTAATACATCATAAAATATAATGTAAATGCTGCAACCACTGAATAATAATTAAATAATTACAGTAAATTGCTATATCATTTTAATATCATGTTAAGTCCAATTATTGAGCTTTGGCTATATGGATGTTTTTGTTTTTTTCTTGGATGATTTAAAAAAAAACAATCTGACTCTAGATGGCCAAAGAAGAAATAGTATGCCCATAAAATGTGCGTGACACTGCACATTATTCTAACAATAAAAGAGTAAATTAGCAATATGAGTTTGATTTTTAGATATCTTTGTTTCTTTGATGTCGTCAATAGAGAACCCAGGCATGGGTTGGTAAAATAAAAGGTTGATATTGAATACTTGTTCCTATTAAGTAATGGTCCATCTCTTATTGCTGTAATTAAAATTGTCCTCAGTAGATGTCCAATAAGCCCTTTAGAAATACAGGACAGACCGTGTACAAAAGAGAAGGATACAAACTAGTGATTCATAGTCACAGTTTTTTTTTCTTCCCACCCAGTGAACTTTCTTTTCCTGTCTGTGTGAGTCAGAGTCTGCCGAGGATAAAAGACCATTATTGTAGTGACACAAGGAAAGGAGACGCATGACAGCAATAAGAACGATGCAATAAGAGCGAGAGAGAGAGAGAGAGAGAGAGAGAGAGAGAGAGAGAGAGAGAGAGAGAGAGAGAGAGAGAGAAAGAAAAATCAGACTGCAAAAGATATCAAGATTGTCCCACTATACATGTGTGGACATTAGATGATGACATCTATCTTAAAATAATATTCACATGCCTATACGCACATTGAAACAATTTTTGCTTGCTGTAATAATTTCTTAAGCCTTTCCTAAACTGTTTTTAACATGGGAGAAAAAATGGGAGAGAAGCCCCAGAATTCTCGTTGAACTTTCCAAAGTTCAGCTGAAGCAAATATGAGACTTCATGAAGTCTGTATTTGTAGTGTGTATTTTCCACATTTAGTCTGTTGAGTACAGAATTACCCATTTGTGGTGTAATTTTGCTGGTGGAGAAATAGTAACACAAAGAGGGAATTTCTTACAGAAAAGACTTTGGAAGATACCTTGCACTTATAGGAAAGGATCACCTCAAGTGAACAGGAGGGTTGATTACAGCAAACAAAACATGTCTCAATGTTCATATATGGGCCCCTTGATTATTGCCTCAAGACAGAAATGACCAAATGTGTTCATTTAATTTACCACAGATTACCGTAATTTAGCCATAACACTTTCTAATGATTAAAAGTGAGCCTGATCTAAAGCCGAAGTCCTAACCCTAAGACAACCTTTTATTCTACCAAATTCTCATTGTAATGCTGCTATATGCAGTTTTTACCATCAATTAATCGCTGGTGATAGATTATTGCCAAACGTACTGACACCCTCTAATCATTAGATTCAGTGAGAATACAATACAGAGGCATTATGCCTCTGTATTGTATTCTCACTGACTGAGATTTTAAGGTTTTATGGCAAAAGAGAAAACTTTTGAGGGAAAAGGGAAAAAAAGCAGGAGGGGTTACGAGAATGTGGCCTTCACGTTGAGAAACACGTACCATAGCAATACCAAGAGGAAGAGACTTGAGAGTCTCAATCATACTCTCAGCTCTTTATGGCAATTTTCCCAATACATTATATATATCTAAAAAAAACATAGCTGCCTTAATCCCAAAGCAAAAAGGAACCCTAAACAGCTGATGAAGCCAAAATGACTGCACAAATTACCTTACTTCAAAGGTCTACAATTCGAACATGGTTCTTCAAAGAAGAAAAAAAGAAGAAAAATAAATACAGCACATCACATGCACATCACACATACACATAGATAGTAGCCTATAGTATATAGACTGACTGACTCATAGGAGCTCCAGAAACAGCAGTTGATCCCAGTGCAATAAAACAGGCAGACCAACTAATGGAACCACCCACACACCAAACATACTTTTTATCACACACCACCTTCTCAAACAAGCACACACGCGCACGCACTCTTGTTGTCCCAGCCCACTCATCACTCGTTAGGGGGGGGGGGGGGGGGTTGTTTTGCTACTGTGACACAGACTGGCTGCTGCTCGCTGTATCTGCTGAGAGCGCACCACCAGAAATACTTCACCTAACAAACTCTTCTGATTACAGTTTGACTTTCTCTCTGTCTCCTTCTCTCCTTCCTGCCTTTAATCAGCATGTAAACAAGCGCAAGGTCATTTTCTTTCTTAAACGAAATGGGGGAGATAAGAGGAGCGTGGCGTAGTTAATCCTTTGGACACGCTGATGGAGGAGTTTGTCCTGGTGATGCTCGGGTGTTAATTATGCAAGAATGCATCTCCTCTCATTCTCTCTCTCTCTCTCTCTCTCTCTCTCTCTCTCTCTCTCTCTCTCTCTCGCTTTCCCTCTCTCTCTCTCTCTCTCTCTCTCTTTCCCTCTCTCTCTTTCCCTCTCTCTTTCCCTCTCTCTCTCTTTCCCTCTCTCTCTCTTTCTCATGGTGACTCATCAGTTCATCTTTTTCCTCGTTGGCTCTTTCTTCCTTGTTCACTAGCTCTTTCTTTCACCCCTTACCTCCTGTCTCTTTCCCCTCCCAAATATGTCAGATGTCCAGTTACTTATTTTTCACAAGTCCTTAGAGGCGCATACAAGTACCTCTGTGTTTGTGTGTGTGTGTGTGTGTGTGTATGTGTGTGTGTGGGTGTATGTGTTTTGAAATCAGATCAAAGTTTACACTAGTCCATGTGATTGAATGAATGATGAATGATTTGCTGAACTCAGCAGCAACATGTTGTCTTCACCCCTTGTTTTGTCTTTGAACAAATACGTGCGGATTGCCCGGATGTCTTCCATGATTGCCAGAATGAGTTGTGAATGGCAATTAAAAGGCTACTATTAAACTTGATTGACAGGGAGGAGAGGGATGGAAAAGAGAGGAAATGGGAAAAACTAGCAGGGGGGACAGGAGAGAAAAGTAAGAACTCAAAAAAATTACGATTTGACATGCAGCTGTCTTAGTAAACGAAAAAAACCTTTTATTATTACCAACTTGTTGTAGGGTTCCAACACCTGTTTATATTGAGACATCAAACTGTCTGAATCTATGGAAGCATCCTTTGAATATTACACAACTTTGAAGTTAGATTTACGCTTTGATCTTCTCAAATTGATCTTCTCAAATTGAATGGGATGGAAAGTTAATTAGCCAAATCCACAGCCTTTTTTTTGATGATTTGGAGGGGAAGATCCAGTCGAAATATTGGTTTGTTATTTATATTTCTACCCGATTGTTATTGCCAGACAGCCGGATCTGGATCCAACGGAAAGTTCGATTTTTAATTGGTTTAGGAAATGTCATATTCCAGCGTGCAGCCTAACTAAGAGACAACGATCCAACCCGGGTAAAAGAGTAAAAGCATCATTCTTGGAGGTATGACAGCACCCGGGCCTCATTTCCATCCCTCTCCGCTATTTCTCAGCCTTCTCCTCATCCCCAGTGAAGCAGCAATGTTAACAATGCTGTCCCCACATTTACCAGTTCTGCCTCATTACAGCTAAAGAAGTGGATAAATTAGCGCAGGAGAGCATGCATGGCGGAGTCTGACTCCACCTGTCAGCGAGGGAAAGACAGTGAATGTGTTCAACGTGGAGGAAAGGTGTGAAGGAACTACTCAGCGAACATGCTTTCGACACATATTAAAACAAAACCCATCCAGTGAGGATGATGCTAATCTTTCCAAAATCATTACCCATGGTACACCTTTCAATATTTTTGATTACAGGCAATCACAAAAGTTTTCTCATTTTGTCAATTTAGGATTGCTATTACTACATCTATCATTTGAAAGTGTTCTGTCATCTTCTTTTTAATTTTTGTGCTTGTAATTCCACTTTTAAACATTCAGCTTGTTGCTTTCAGGCGTTTATTTTAGCGCAGAATACAAAGATGTAACCTATGGGAGGGTGTATATAAAGTAATGGTATTTAATTATTTATTTACTAACTCACGATATTTGCTCAATCCCAGAAGACTTCTTTCCTAAAATATTCCCTACAGACTTCCCCCGATGAAGGGAAGGATAAACAATACTTGGGTTTTGGTGGTGTGATGAGGGACTCTGTGTGTCACAATTAAAATAGAATGACGGAAAGTCGGGTCTACGGTTTGGTGAAACATCCAGCGTTAGTCATCAAGTCATCATCTTTTAGGTATTTTATTTCTACTGGAGCTTCTTTGGCGATCATGGCCATCAGATTTCACTGTCCGACTAGAGTATGTCAAATCAAAGAGTCATTTAGGGGAACAAGAGCCTAATTGTCTCCTCTTAATCTATATAGAATGATACACAGACACATGGATACACTGCTTCCGCTGTGCGAGTCGAATGCACTTATATAAATTATGGATCTCATTTTGAAGGAAACGTTCCGAATAACTTTGTTCCTGAATCCATCTCTCAATAGATTGAGGAGCTGCGATTTTCACCTGAACAACCTGGGAACACGCCTGTTATACTGTATTGCAGTATATGTTCAAGATCAAGAGGACAAATGAGCCTGGTTGTTGCCATCCTCTGAACACCCAAACTCTCCTGCCCTGCAGCCTGTAAAAAGCACTATCTCTCCTGCTCATTTGTCGGTGCCTCTGGCCTGCCATCTTTATGGGCTGGTTAAGGGCTCTCTCACTATCAACTATGTTTTCGCCCTGTCCACATTGGCCGGTAAAAAAGCCAAGCGTTCCACGATGTCCATCCGCCTGCCTGCCAGGATTAACATTTTGCACTTTCCAAGGTTGAAAATCCCATCAGATGGAACAAAATTAATTTTTGCACAACATTCAGGGCCACCAGCCACATAATAGGAGACAATGCCGAGTGCATCCCTCGATTGTGATTCCATTCACTCCCTAATCGGCAGGATGGCCGTGCATGGTGCAGCAGCGTAGTAAATGCTTTCATCCCAAGGGGATTAGAAAAACAATGGCCCTTTTTAATTTCTTTTCTAAAGCGGGCAGCAGAAAGAAAATGATATAGACATAATTGATGATGAGGAGAGCAGCGGGAGCCTTAACAGAGGTCTCACGTCCAGTGCCCAGGCCTTTTTTTTTGCTTCATAATGGCAACTGCTCAGGGGCACTGGAGGCTGACAAATCTGGCACGGAGGACAAATTGATCGGCAACAGAACACAATTTGTCCCTTAAAAGAATGGGTAAAGGCCCTGTGTGGCCTGAGTAATTAGTTTAAACTGCAGCATGTCTGTCCAGGAGTGGACCCGCTGGAGAGGGACTCAGTGTGTCCTCTTAAGACGCCCTGACGCTGCAACACACACAACTCTCACCTGGAAAACTCCACACAAAGCCCTTACTACTGAATAAATCATTTAACGTATTTATTTAGATACGTGGTAATAAAATAGAGAGAGGTTAGGCATGTTGCATAACGGTGTGAGTGTTTATGTGTGTATTAATATGCATGTGAGCTTTCATCTCTTTTTACCTCATAAATTCCCCTAAAAAGTCACTTTTCCATGAACAAAATTCTGCTAAAATGAAGCAACAAACTTGGAGAACAATTACACAAGTTAAACTTTGGTTCATATTGATACTCACTGCCTATCTAAGGCATGTGTGGTTTTAGGAGACTAAAAATATCAAGGGTAAAAATGCTGGTTGCTTATTCTGAGCGTGCACTGAGTCATAGACAGAGGCATATGGCAGGTCCACGGTGGTCACATCTGTGGAGTGATGCAGGGAGAGTGTCAAGATCATGGATGCATTGGGCCATGTCAGTGTGCTTAGTGACACATAATACCAGTATTGCACAATATTCCCCTGACCCATTTTTGTGTGACACACACTGAAGTCAATTTTCGGCACTTTTCATGCACTGAAGAAGAAGAAGAAGAAGAAGAAAAAAATGTGAGAAACCCAACCTTTTGCTACTCAATTTGGTGGAAGCTGATATCTTCCAGCTTACCCTTTCAAATATGAAGTGAAACACTTCAGAAAGTAGGAGTTGGTAACTTTTTCTTCTCTCCTATCTTCTTCACTGTTGCTCTTGGCTGCCTCATCATCAATACATGGGTCAGGTGCTGCTTGTACTCTCACTCTGAAACCTAAAAATGGCGATCCCTTTACAGAAAGCTCTATGTAAATGGAAAGTATCAGTTTGGGGCACCAGCTGAAACTCCACACATTCCACAGAGTAAGTGTGGAAAAAAGAGGGTGTGGCAATGAAAGTGGCAGAAAGATGATTAGGCAGGAGAAGGCATTGGGGGAGGGTAGAAAGAGAGCACCAAATGAGAGACAAAGAGAAGCTGGATCTTTTTTCCAAGAAAATTTTAATTGGCTTTTGGGCTTCAGTAGCATCCAATTAGCATGTGCGTTATATGTGAACACCAGGAACTAATTGGCCTGAGAGGAGAAAGTGGTGGAGAAAAGGCAGGATTCATTTGAAGGTTCCTGGCTCCAATGGCGACACATTGGGAGGCTACTTGGCATTGGCAACATTTTGGTGCTTTAACCGCAAATATAATTCATACTTTCTCAGTGTTTTTCATTTCCAGATGATGTTGCAAAAAAGAAAGTACCACGATTTCCATAAAGTTTATAGATGGACAACTTACCTGGATCTACACATTGACGTAGAAAGGAAATGTTAGTGCATTGTTCACAAGCTATTCTCTGGCGCAAGTCAGTGTGTGAGCGTCCTAGGAATTAATCATATCGTGGAGAAATCATTCACAGGCATGACCTAACCTGTCCCCATGCAGTGCCATGCTGCCCTACATCGGGGGATATGCTGAATGTGCACGTAAACACAACAGCACTAACTCACCAAGGGCAAGAGGCTGAATCTCTGATTACATTTACAGTACAAACTGTAGCAGCAGGATCGGGAGCACGGGACATCAAGAGCTCATTATGCTCTTTACATGCAATTAATCAAACAATGTAAACACTGCTCACCTCAGCCACAACACACAGAGCCAGATTCTCTGGTGGCAAGTTGAATGTCGTAAATGCAGTACAAGACTTAGTAAAGGAAATAAAGGAATGTGAATTATGGAAAAATGTAAGATTCACAGCCAATCTGGAGATGATGTAAGAGTCGTGGCTTCCTGCTGAGACCACACACGCGGATATATCTGCCTCCTCTCTGTCACACTGTTAAGCCTTTAGTCTCCTCCTTTGGTGAAATGCACACTCTGTGTTATGATATGAAAATATGTGCCGAAAAGGTGACACTTTGTAACAATGAAAGTACTACATGAAGGACGGAGTAGAAAGACAGCACTCTGACTGAGATACTTATGAAGCTGGGCATGTACATGTTCCTTCAACTGTGATGATCTGGGCACAGTTAGAGAGGCAATCTCTCCTAAGTGAACTTTTCATTTTTAGAGGAAGAGGATTTGTTACTTAAAAATTTAGCTGTAAACTTTTGAAGGCATAATCAGTAATGCCAACATAAACATATTTTTTCAGTCTGTATTCATGTACCGTTAGCGGATTGTGAATAATATCTTTATGCAGGTAGACTCACTAGAAGAGAAGGTCATTGGTGATTCACATCAGTTTTTATTCCATGGTCATAGACACATTTGACAGTGTTATGTTATATCAAAAGACATTGGGAGTTCACATCCTCTGCTTCACATGTCTGCACACTCCAACCTCTTAAGCCAAGAGGGCAGGCCTTTATTATATGCAGCCTATATGTATCCTGTATGAATGATATGTCGAAGTGAGGAAGCCATACAAGAATTCCATGCTGGATAAACATGATGAAATAGGCTGAGGACTGTCCGAGCTCTTTTAAAGCTAAAAACACTTCAGTTTGGATTTAACCCTGCATGACATATATATGCAGCTGCTATTGCAAATGTGATTCATCTGCATCAAATACATTTTTTAGGCAGTGTTTGTATTATTTTGTTCGTCCAACATTTTACTTTGATTTTGTTTCAGGTATCATATTGTGAAAGACTTGATATATATATGTATGCTTTATTTCATTTGAATTGCCAGATGTCAGATCTCTTTGCATGTAGGTTGCCTGACAGTCACACCGCCACAATCCGACTGCACAATCACGTCCGCACACTGTGTGGAGTAGCCACTGAAAGGGCAGCATTATATGACAGAGCATCTCAAAGCATCAAGCCATAACAATGACAATGAGGCTTGTCCAGAAGTATCACTTCTCTCGGCCTTTGTCTGTCCCTGTGTCCCTCCAACTCTCCTTGTTTTCTCTCTCTCTCTCTCTCTCTCTTTCTCTATCCTTCTCTCTCTGTCTCTGTGCCTGTCTCATACACGCATCGACACTCACACACACACACGCAGAAAGAAAGCACATCTTCATTAGCCCTCTGTCTGCAGGCGGTGCTCAGTCCGAGATTGCAGGACTGACCCCTCGCTGTGAGATGTACTGGGGAAATGTTTACCCAAACCCCACAGAATATGCCATTAACCTCTTTCTAGATAGAATACAAACAAGAACCTCACTCTATGAGGGCAATAAAGACAGGAACACCTATCCAGGACCATCATGACAATCATCTCATTATGAAGCTGCGGGAGGCAGTAACGAGCCAGGGATCCCGGTCACCCAGGGACTCTTTCTCCGCAGTGTACCTGTGTGCATAACATTCAGGGAAGTACCTATGAAATGAAGTGAAATGAAAACAGCTGATTAACCCAACAGTGAGGAATAATATAAAGCCACCCAAGTCCATCAACCTCTGGCCCCAAAACCAATGCCTTTACCTACTTTCTTCCTCTCCTACTTCCTGTCTCTACCTCTCTCCCTCCCCAGAGATTCAGGTGGATATCCCGAGGCTCTGATTAAAGCCCCAACCTGGGAGGGTGTCTTGGTTCATGGTGAAAGGAAAAAGGGAGGGGGGCCTGGGCACTGGAGCAGTTTCACGTTCTTAGGGACCCGCGGGCGTAATTCAATCACACCTCGATAATTCCCCTGATGTGAGAGTCGAATCCCCTTCACACACATCAAGTACAGATACACACCACAAGCTCATGCTGATCCCAGATTGAGGGTCTCCTCCTGGGTGGGCTTAAGAGCCCACTACTGGGTAGGTTTTACCTGTGTTGTTTGAAGAGGCCATTATTTTAATTGAAAAAGTTACCCGCTCCCCAAAGGCAACTGATAGAAAACAGGGGGAAAAAATTAAAAAATGGGAGAGAATTAAAACAAAAAACACCAGATGGTGATATACATGGTAAAAATGATTGTTTATACTTACTGTTTGATTATATGTGATAATGAGAGTGGGATTCCTCAAGGCAATTAGTGTCTGCGGCAGCCATATTGTGAGAGGACAGGGGAAGGACGGCACAGGCTGTTATGAAGGAGCGCTTATCAAATATCTCCGCCGGGGTGATTAGTGTAATAAGACACTGCAAGGTGAGATAGGCCACTCACACTCTTTTTGTATGTCCGTGTGTGTGTGCATGTGTGTGTAGGTGAGTGAGCAAGAAAGAATGTGTCTGATAGCGAGCAAGAAAAAGAGGCTGAGAAAGTGTGAGTGACTCTTTCCATCTGTTTCCATATCCGTGTGTGTGCCTGAATGTGTGTGTTAATGTATACTGTGTACCCATGTGCCTCGGCGTGTGCACGTATGTGTGTGTGTGCAAGTGTGATATAATCCCTATGTTACTGTAGGATCCCATGCCAGGCTGGCTGCCCCAGGGGCTTTAGCCTATGACAGAGGGCAGATCGGGGGCACTTACCCCTGGCAGAGTCTTCTGTTCATGGAGGGCGCTCTGGGCCTTCAGTGCTGACTCTCTGGCGCAGTATGTTAGAAAGGCACATCCTAGAGTATCAGGGAGACAGGAGAGAGATGGGTTTAATCCACAATGAACCACCATTTATGACAAAAAGAAGAAAAACTGTTGAAGTGTCAGAGACCATATTGCATTGTTTAAAAAAAGAGTACGTGGTATATTGTGTTTGTTGGATGCTAAGTAAGGACTTTATAGTCGATCACAAAACATGATATTCAAAACATTTAAAGTGATTTCAATGATCTAGGGATTTCAGCATTTAGCACCCATCAAATACAATGTCTAAAATGTAAAAATACAGTTTTTGACATATAAGAGAAAAAAGATCAATTTAAGCCTTCTCCATCATCTTTATGTAACCCAGTTTAAGCTGCACAAAGTGTATTTTCAAACACAGATCTTGATTTTCATTGGCTCTACCATGAAAGTCCATTTTAAATTTACCATGTAAAGCCAGTGTAACATCTCTTCATTGACGTTTGTTCAGAGATTAGGCATCCTTACAGTCGACTTCCATATAAAAACCTTCCAAATGGACCCAGAGATTTGTGATTTGTGAAGTAATTCCAATCTACGCAAGCCATACTATAAGACCTTACAAGCTATTTCCAAAAACATGTATTACATTAAAATGGAATTCATATACTGCTCTGACAATTGAAATGTGGCTCTCTGAAGTTAATAGCTCTATACCCTCAGAGAAAATAACATGCTGGTTGAGAAATAAGATTACAATTTTACACATTTCTTATCAAAATATGACAACCTCTTCAGATTAGATTTACTGAACTCATGCATATGTACACTGTTTATGACAATAATATGTTTGCTATACTGTTTGTATTTTTGTTGTTGTTTTTCTCCATTCAGTTTAATATAGAGAAAAAGACTAACCAAAATAAATTGTTCAACATACAGGTGTAAAGACAGGTGTGTTCCTCGAGGTTAAATATAAATCAGGAGTGATGATTGAAAATGCTTAGTCACCCCAGATAGGGCGTTATTGTTTTCACATCGTTACTAAAAAAATGTGCATACTGCTGTCTTATGAATGATTTCTTAGTTATTGAACCAAGCACAGGAGGAACAATTAAAACAGTATTTATTTTTAGCTACTAAGTTATTAAAATCCTCCTTTTAAGCGGAAACTGTACCCTCACACATCTCTGGAGACTTTCCTTTAAGTTTGATAATTCAGGAAAACAGAATGTATATGCATCAATAAATAATTCCTTTACAAAAATGTGACAGCTTTCATTAAAGGGTGAGTGGTTGTTCTGTTATGCGCTTGGCAGAACTGACAGTGGGTGACCCCGTTCAGGAGAGGTTTTGCACTGTGCAGCATAATTTCCCATTACTGCATGTCACACCTGCTGCCAAGGATTCCCATGGGAGAAACGAGACCCACACACACACACACACACACACACACACACACACACAAACACACTCAGACATACAAATGATACCCTGCATGCAGCACATAGCACCCATCGCCCCCAAAACCCAGCAACACACTCTGGCTCCCGGCCAAGAGAGCTCCCTTTCACGACAACCTTCACCCACCTCCACAACTAGGCAGTTACTCAAGAGGAAAAATCACCTAAACGACACTGATGAAACAGCATGCCACACAGCAAAGCAGAAAAGTTTGGGAGCCTGGGGAAACGCTCTTCATCCTTTGTGACATTACAAAACTGTGAGACATGAACCGAGGTCTCCCTAGGGGGCATGTTCTAGCAAAGGCTTATGGGAACTGTAGGCTGTTGCTAACACTCCTCTTCCAGTGCCCTAACCTTTTTGGTATTTTCCACCGTGTCACTTTGCTGCATATTGTCAAGAAGTTTAGTAAATACAGTGGCAAGATTTCCTCACATGATATAGTGAAGTGTGACTTAAAAATGGCCCTACCAGAGAGCATGAACTCCGGTAAACTTTTCTTCAACAATGTTTAGCCTTAAACTTTTATTTTTATGATTTTTAATCCAGTGAAACATTAACTTTGGGTTGAAAGAATTATTTAATTTAAAAAATGTTTTGTATTGTTTATACCTACTATTTTTAACTTTTTCTAGTCACTTCAAAATTGTAAAATAAAGTAACTAAGTACATTTACATGTACATTTACATAAGTACAATTTTGTGGTAGATGTAATTTACTTGTATTACAACTATAGTTTCTGGTTACTTCAGATTAAGATTTGACATTCAAGTGATCTGTTGAATTTTTCCAGTAGCATGCTTAAAGCAAGTAAAACTGCGTCAGTGAAGCGATCTCTCCCCACTCCAGATTTTTCTAGATGCTTTAAGAAAATTAGCATGTGATACTATTAGTTCAAATGATTTGTTAAACTAGACTTTTTTGTTCAGTGTAGCCTTTGATATTCAGGCCAGCTGCGTGGCTGCCTCGGCTTCCCGGCGGTGGTGAAAAAACGGCGGGGCTTTAGAAAAGCTTCATATCCAACAGTGCTGGCTCAGGGGACGTCTTAAGCCCAAAGGACTCTGTGACTGAGAAAGCCAGTTGTGGAACAGATGAGCATTCAGCTTGGAGAACATGAGGAGAGACACAATGATACAGTTTGAGGGGAGGTAACAAGGATGTAGCAGCTGGTAGCAGGTTAGGGCTGTCAGCTTAAAATTTTAAGTTGACTAATTGGCATGGGATTACTTTCATATATGCAGGTTATCCCACATTGTTGTCCTGTTGGTGGTATGTGCAATCACACAAATGGAGCTTTCAAAAACATACCACTTTCATTGTTCAGTGGAAATGCAGCAGAACGTGCAAACTGATTTAAACTGTCTGCACAACATTACCAAAAAAAACTAACTTTGACAACAACAGCAGACATGGTGTTCACTGTGATGTATTACAAAACTTGAGGAACTGACGCAAGTCTTTTAAGCCTTTCAAGTATTGAGCAGTAATGTAAAGTGAAGATTATTTGTAGTAAAAAGGATACAATGTGAAAAAAACACTGGTTTGGTGCTTCAGTGCTTCCCATGCCTGTTGTGGTACTGCTACATAAGATAAGGTATTCATTTTCAGCAAATAACTCAGATAACGTTTAAACCTTCCTTTGTGAATCAAAGTTTGAATTGACAAAATCTTAAACCAAAGACTGGAGAAAATAAGTCGTAGGCATTAAATAGAAGAATAATAGGAGAACATGGCTCTGATGGTGGCAACAGAAGGACTGGTGGCTTTCTGTGATGAGCAGGTTAAGTGGGGTGAAAATAATACTTTGGTAATCAAAGACAATTTACCACATAATTTCAGTGAGGGACAGAAGTTCAACACATTATATTGAAGGCAAATGAAAAAGTAAACCCTGTAAACTAGTTCAAAGAGAAAGCAGGAAATGTGAAATGTGTCTTTGCGTTTGCAAGACACGTTTCGAGTAATTACTTAAAGAACTTTCCCCCCCATGTAATGCTTCTTCTAAAAGTTTGTTTTAAAATGGAAATTAGTGTGTGCTCACAATTGCATGCATCCAGGCATTAAGAGTAAATTGTGCTTTTTTAAGGCATCAGGTATCTGTAATTGAAATAACTCCAGAACAAATTTGTATAAAATTTCAATTCATTAGCAGTGAATTCATGAATCATGAGCAATTTGCTTTCCTCCAGTCTCCTCACACGTGTCTGATCCAAGAATGTTCATTAAAGTGGGAAAAGAATGCAAATTAATTTCCAAAGAAGATACAGGCGCAAAAGAAATTATGTAAAACAACTGGATGCTGCTGAATGTGACAGCCTGACCCTCTCATGGGTGCTGAGACAAATACGATGTGAGGATTCATCAACCGCTTCATGTTTCCGTGTTAACCACGCTATTACCTGCCGAGCATCTTTCCATCTTTCAGTCGATCTACATTCGGAGCGGGCTGTTCAGAGTGGTTAGCTGTCTGCTTCACACACAGCCTCCTTTCTGGTGATCAAAGAGGTCATCTGTAGACTTACACTACACCTGTCTCTCAACTTACACAAACTGTCAATCACTGTCCAACACTTCCTCTACAATGCTCATACTGTAGATAAAACCTACTATAGGCTCAGATCTATAACCCCTTGTGGCCGTTACTAAAAGTCTCAAAACTATTTATTTTTAAAGTAACAGAATTGAATTTCACACACAATTGAGTACCACAAAACCGTCTATGAATTGAAAAGACACTTTCAAGGATTTGTTGTTACTTTCTATGTCTCATTTGCAATTAGATATTAGTGCCCTACTGAGGTTTTTTATGTCAATTTGGCAGGCTATTTATAGCCAATTACACTGCATGGACCTACCGAGGAGAGGAGAATGGATGAGGATATTTAACGTCTCTTTGTATCTCTTCCTCCTGGCTGTGTGGTGCAGTTCAGAGTCCCTGCTCTCAGCATCAGAGACGGATTGATAGATAACGCTACTCAAGCAAAAGATTTGCCCCCCACTAACATTCAGCATGTCTGAACAATGCATGCGTTCTGGCACTGACACTAAGTATTATGATAATGTAGTGCTCAGCGAAATGATGGATGTTAAACAGCACGACCTGGCTGCACAACACACTGACGAGCGCCGCGCACGCCAATAGTGTCAAGTCATCCCACATGCTGCATAAGGCTCCCTGACGACACACAAACTATCAAATCGACATTAAAGGCAAGAGCGTCTATCAACTACGGAAAGGATATAATCATCAGTTAAAAGAAACGAATGGAAAAAAAAACGCCTTCTGAATAGACATCAGCATACAGCAACACTAATCCACTGAATTGTACAGGAAAATATTAAATACAAAATTCCCCAGATATTCAGATGAGTCCCTGGAGAACCCCTAAATGCCCAAAGTAAGAATTCACAAAGCATAAAACATCTGTTCAAAGTAATGCAGTACATTCCACATGAATTAGTCATGAGCAAACATGACATATTTTGATCTGCCCTTAAATCCATAATTATGGTGCAATTCTTTGTCACAGGACTCGGGCTGTGAAAAAAGGTAGTGCTGCAAATCATCCATTAGGTACGGTTTACTAACTGATGCCAACAGCCATATACATCATCTATCCGAAACAAATCAAATCTCTCTCAACCACAAACTAAGCTCAAAGAGGGATTTCAAAGTAGCAGTCAAACTATATTCATGGCACTGCACTAAATATTTATGAACTTTATGTTTTTAGGGATCGTGGAGCCAAGCTGATTATATCCTCTTAACTCTGCTGTGAAAAATGTTTGTGTTACTATTTATGCTAAAAATGTGGATTGAATTTGTGACAATGTTACAAGTTCGTGAGCCTTCCAGGACTTTGACATAATAGCCATTGGCATCTTATGCATTGTTGAGAACTAAACAGAACACAAACCACTTTTGAAACTGCTGTGCAATACATATACTTTGACAAACGATCACTGCAAAAACGTATATTGTATAGAGGCGTAGGAAATGACTCAAGGTCTATCTTGATGATAGTTACACAGCTTGTGTAACAATCAATCAATGTGTTCATCCTGGCAGTACAACATCAGGCTCAAATGAAACTATCCACTGGACTGTTAGTTGTAGAGTGTGTGAAGTTGTGAAGATGTTTAAACACTCATCCGTAGGTGGCAGACAGTGAGATTTCTTGTGACGCAAATATCTATCTGCTATCCTTACATGACATCATGAAGTGAACAACCCAGAGAGGTTAAAATGTCAAGACCTCATCACCAACACATTGAAACAATGAAACCTCTGGGATGAGTAGCATAATGTCTTCAACTGTAAAACTACAGTCCAATAGGTAATTCAATTTCAGCCTAATGCTAACACTTATACAGCCGCTGTGTTTTCGTCCAATTGGTGTTTTGACCAAACTTAATGTTTCTCTGTATTGAAGTGATGGACCAGAAAACTGAATATCATTTCCCTCTTTGGAGAACTTCATTAAACCTGAAATAACTATTTTTATTTGGCTCTTGGCAGCAGCAAAAAACAACTGAACGCACCATATTATCACTCTTTAAGTTGATTTAGCAGATTTATTGACAGACAGTTGTTCATTTACAGATCTAGCAGACATTGAGCAATAGCATTAACGTTCTTTTGGAGTCGCGTTTATGGCCACCTTGCTGTAAGTCCAATATTCGTTCGCTTTAGCATTGTTTTCAGTCCCCAGTATCTCCTAAGGAAAATGTATGGATGCTCTAATGTCCAGCAGCTCGGCACTAATTAAGACTGTGTTTCAGAAGTGAACTTAGTCGCCATGACGTCATCCATTGGTTTGTGGACTGCTGTTTTGAAGCCTTGAGTTTGGCAGTTAGACTGTAGCCATCTTGGTTTTGGCAACCGGAAGTGACACAAGAGGGTGGAGTTAAGTACAATTGAACGCTGAACAAGACATTTTTTAGACAACCAAAAATGTTACAGTTAACTTTCATGAACTGAAAACACACCTGAAAAGGTAAACATCATGCTGTATTGAAGAAGACTCAATACCATAAACTCATGTTTACAATGTTATTAGTCAAGTGAGAAGAGGGGCCATTTTCTCGTAGATTTCCAACAATGTGACTTATTTTTGCAACCAGAGGAGCCCCCTGCTGGCCATTTAAAAGAATGCAAGTTTAATGCACTTCCGCATCGGCTTCACTTTTTACCTCTGTGAAGAGGACCTGCTCTGTATGTAGATATAAATGACTCATTCTAAGGTAACGGAAACACAATGATTCTTATTTTCAGGTGATTATACACTAATGAAAACATACTTATTCATAGTGTAGTCCATACTGCCTAGATTCCCCTAAATGCTACACACTGGACCTTTGAATATAAAACTTTACACAATATAAACTTCACTTTCGAGCTTAGGTTTTATATCCCAATTGATTTCAGCAGCTAAATGAGGAGGAACATGTTTAACAGTGTGGCAAGACCCAGTTTTCTAATTTATTGATAAATAAAAATCATAAGGATTTTTATTGTCATTCAATTACGTTCACTTGCTTTTTAAAGAGGGCTTATGTATGATTTGGTAGTTTAATATACTATTTTTCTGAAACAATTAAATTTCACATTGATGAAGTCTGTGTAAGCTGCAGACAATAGCCAGTAAGTGGGCTTTGAGATAGGATTGTTTGTCAAATTAAATCACAATTAATAAAAAAGTTAGAAGTCTACTGATATAGAAGACTGCTGTGTTGACCTTGGTGTGTTGTTTACAACATAATTCAGTTTGAAGAAACCCAAGTACTGTTAAAGTTAAGTAATAAATTTACCTTCAATTACCCTGCAAAAGCTTTTCTTGGTTTTAGAATGGGCATTCATTCAGTGTCTTAAACCGCTCTCCTTGAGTGACACAGCACATGATACACTACATAATTCTGTTTTGTTCACGATACTAATCCCATTTTCTTACTCTAGTTCTTTCTTGCTTTGGTCTACAGGTATCACACATCGACGCAGCATGAGGCATGAACATGGTTTAGGTAAGTGGCCAATAAGAAAAACTCATCCATATAATGCATTGGTGAAATCTTATTAAAAGTGCACGCCTGTGCTCCCAAAGTGACTTTGAATGTCATGCTGGATGAAGTGGGCATAATGCATACATCAGAGTGGCCTTGGCGGGGGATGATTTGAACGGGCATACAGTCTGGCTTTGGAACAGGATTATCCGTCCGGAGGCAACCATCCTCTGGAGTGTTGACATTCAGGGATAGTCGAGGACGGGCGTAAACAACACGAACATCAGAAATATTGTTTTAATCGATCACTGGGCTCCAAAGAGGAACAACGGAAAGTGAAGGAGCAGGTGGAGCACCGGCGACTGGTGACCGAGGAACAGGTGGTGCATGGAGACCTTCAGGGCTGCACACACAACAAAGCAATGCTGAGCCCACAATCATTTCTCCCGAACTTAACACTGATCAATAAGATCATGAACTGCAGCCACTAACATATCATACATGATTTGCCTGCCTTGTGAATAAATCATTTTTACTCAGAGTGACCTGATTGTGATTTCAATGCTACATGTGCATGTGTGTGTGCGTGATTTAAAATGACATAAAATATAAAGGATAATTAACAACTATCTACAAAATACTATAAATAACAAACAGCAGTAGCAGTGCCATAATAATGATGTACTTTATCTGTTAATAAACTGAAGGACAGCCTGCTCATGATGACACGGATAGTGCTGGAAGTGTGACCTTATTTTGTATTTCCATTCCAATCAAATTACTGTTTAAAACATTAACAAACAAAGGCTTAAAAAGTATGAAATTATAATAAAAATAGTGATAATACTAACGTTTATTATTAGATTTTAATTATTATTAGATGTTCCTTAGCCACAATATGATACTATTAAACACTACTGGAAAAGCTGTTTCAATTTAAGGCTTGTAATAAAAAACATAAACATCTAAATGCAAAACGAAATAAAGCTACTGCCTTTCAAAATTTGTTTTGTTTTATAATATTTGTTTCTACATCAAATGTACATGTAAGTGCAAATGGCAGTAAGTTGTGTTTAACCAGACTCGGACTTTGAATTTTGCACTTGGATTTTATTTGTGACTTAATATACTCAAACGCCCAAACCTCTCTGGCATTCACCATTATAACTATCATTAGAAATAATCGATCCTTGACTAATTACTAAGTGAATACTGATCCCGCTCGTTTTGGACAATGAGGGGGACAGCGGGGGTGAGAACAGAACAAGCGAGAAGACGATGCATGCTGGATCTCAGCCTCTACTATTATCCTGCTTTGTACTTCCTGACTGCAACCCGCCCACGGAGCAGTATTACAATACAGCTGCCGTGTAAATAGTACTTTCCACAAATAATGACGTCCGAAAAGTAGGCTACATATTAGCCGGTGAAAAGGTCAAAGCAGCATGCCAGCACCACGTTAATCACGGATGCTGATTGCCTGATAATGGTTTGCACTTTCCGCTCCCCTGAAAGCATTTATTTCTCTCCGACAATATGCTGCAAATAGATCTGTGATGCGGAACGGACGGATTCTCTTTTTGTCTTTTTTACTTGTGGAGATATTTCTGCAGCTGCAGAAATAACACAGCATCCAGCGCTTGCCTGTCCCGCCCCCTTAAACTGGGATGCTCAGCACATGAGAGTCAATGTAAACACGCAAAGGCGTTTCAGCTGTAGTATTCACGTGGATGGGCTGGACGCTGTAACAATTAACCCTCCACTCTCAAAGCCATTCACTTCCACGTGTTCTCCCTCTTACGCCTTAGATATGTACGTGTGTAGGTGTTTGTGTATGCATGTGTGTGTGTGTGTGTGTGTGTGTGTGTGTGTGTGTGTGTGTGTGTGTGTGTGTGTGTGTGTGTGTGTGTGTGTGTGTGTGAAGGCTCTACGGGGCTCCCACTCTGTCCCAAACATCTGAAAATGAACACACTTTTCATGCTCTCTGCCCCATAACTGAATTGGGACGCTCTTTGATTTGTCTCTCTCTTTCTCCCTCCTGCTCTCTCTCCCTTCCTCTCTCTCTCTCTCGCTCTCTCTCTCTCTCCTTTCAATTTGTAAAGGAACACAAAAGTAAAGATACCGAAATAACCAACCTTTATGCATTCCCGTAAATCTGTCTTTCAGTACAGTGAGTTCGTATATCTTTCCGAATTCCTCAAACAGGGGTTTCAGGTCTTTTTCCTCCAGGTTTCTGGGAATCTGCCCGATGAAAAGCTTGATGGCGTCGTGGTCCTTCATTGGAATGGTGTTCTGGCCGATGGTAAGCCCGTTCATCCTGCCGGCGCTGTTCGTGGTGCTGAATCCATTCTCTTGCTGCACTCCGTTTGCAGTGACTGTAGCCATCTTTCCTCAATGGGCCGGTGAGCTGCGCTCTCTCTCTCTCACTCTCTCTCCTCTTCCTCTCTCTCTCTCTCTCTCTCTCTCTCTCTCTCTCTCTCTCTCTCTCTCTCTCTCTCTGTCTCTCTCTCTCTCTCTCTGTAGTCAACTGCACAGAGCACACTCCCCCCCCTGTTATATCGTCCTCTCTCCCGACTCCTCCGGTTTTCCCTCCCTACTCACTCTACTTCCTTTACGCCCCCTTATTTGGAATCAGCCGTATTTATTTTTTTCTTATGCTTTATATGTTTTCATATTTTAAGGACCCCCCCCACAAACCCCCCTACCCGTGACGTCAGCTCGTACTCATGAACGACCACGCCCACCACCTAATTTGCATAATGAGCGCGGCCCAGACCAATGAGAGAGCAGGATGACTGAGGTCCCACAGGGTAGAATATGGATGCAAATATTTATTTAGAGTGGAAAGCTTGGGGCATTTAAACAGGGCAAAGGCAGCATTTGTGCTATACATTATGTTCTGCTTATGCAGGTCATTTAGTTTTGTTTTAGCAATGAGGCAAGTTGGGTTGGTTTAGGGCAGTGGTTCTCAAACTCTTTCTGTCATGCCCCACTTTGGAGGAAGAAACATGTTCATGCCCCACCACCCCAACAAAATTGTAACAAAATGGTCCATGTTGAATTTTTATTGAAATAACAACATTTTGTGACTCCTCCATCTGTGCTTTTTCAAATAGAATAAAGAAAATTAAACCAGGAAACCAGATTGCTCTATCAGACAAAAACAAATACAATGTGCAGTCACTTTGTTAGAACAATGCAAATAAAGTTCTATCTGTGAGAAAAACAACTAATATTTAGAGTTTTACACTGCATATCTTTTCAAAACAACAATAATGTGCAAAACAAAACAAAATTAGTGCAGATATGTGTGAGCCATCAAGTTGTACCAGTATTAGTAGCTGCAATGAGCCTGTTTTCCACTACAAATCTTTTTAAAATGGGGTTGCAGACTTGATAAGGCGACTCTCAATTCATGCTCAATGTTGAGCTTAGATCTGTATTTTGTTTTAAGAGAGCAGAAAAGCCGATCTCACAGAGGTAGGATGTGGCGAAGAGAAGCAGAATGCCCACAGCCCTCTGTCCGATGAGTGGAGCTCACATGTGAGTCGCCAAGGATCTTGGCCGTCGCGCAAGCGTAACCTGTTAACGGCGTAACGTAAACATTTACACGAAAGTACAGGCATTTCGCCATGTATTTATTAATGACTTAGTTTTATGTCCGTGTACTTTGTACTATTGTAATATGTAAAGTTCTCAATAAAGTTCTTGAAATAAAAGAATTCTGTGCCCCACCTGTAATACTACTGCGCCCCACTAGAGGGGCGCGCCCCACAGTTTGAGAACCACTGGTTTGGGGGAAATAGTAGCTTTGTAATGGCAGCCCATGTAATTCTCTAAGACTCATTGTGATGACTCATCAGTAGTTTTAAGTATTAAAAGAAACTGGTGAATCAGAATTTTGGCAGATCATTTACTTCTGGGGATGTATATCTTAAGTACATTTAATTATTGCACACTGTACAATGGACGACTAATGGCACCAAAGAGCCCTGTCGTCATGACACTTCTGGTAAACCAGACCCAGGTGTGCTGCTAAATTGTTGCATTCATCTGGCATACTGGGCCGAAAAAAGTCCCTGTCAGATGTTTAAGAAGAAAACCAGCAGGGCTGGAGGTCCAGAGGGTTATTCATGAAAGAAACTGCTGTGAAGCCTTGTAGAAATGTTCTCTACAGCAGTGGTTCTCAATCCTGGACCTCAGGAGCCAGGGCCCTGCTGGCTTTCATTCTAACCATCTAATAGGGACGCCAGGTGAATACTATAAACTACCTGGGAGGACTGAGAACCACTGCTAGTACTGTGTTCTACTGGTCTAATACTCTAATATATAATACTATATATTTTTCATGGCAGCTAAGGGCCATTTTAAGCATAAATGCTTAATACAATTCCAAATATCACATGCTTTTAAATGAAAACTGTTGGAGTTTAAAACACAGATCCTCTTGTTGAGAAAACGTCTTTATATGTGTTATGATCTTCCCTCATGTTTTAGAGTATGTTTTTCTCCAACATATCAGTGGGAAGTTTTTTAGCTCATTGGTACTTTTCAGAGCATATTCGGCATTTGTTTCAACCCTCGGCTTCTTTCATTTAGACGGATGATTTGGAAAGAAAATAGAAGCTTGGTCAGGTGCTCTGATCAAAAGCATTTTCGGGTAAATAATTAAAAACATCGCAGCATGATGGAATGCAACACGCAGCCGTCTTTTGAGTGTAGTATAATTTAAAAACAAACATGCTACTCTTTCTTCACTTCAAGAGGACATTGTGAACAGATGACAAATATGGAGAGAAATAAAACCATGTTGTTTGAAATGATGTGAGTTCAGACCTCAGGATTCAGAGCTGCCTTGTGTCACTGTCCGTGGTGCTGAATCAACACTGCCATTCAGAGACCGTGAAATAGATTGTTGGAGCTACAATTTTAACAGAACATGTTTGCACTACAAATTTTCCACGCCCTCTCCATCTATCTGCTGTGCACAATCTCCAAACTTGTCTGTCCCTTACTTCACACAGGGAATGATGCATTCAACGCCACTCTTCAGAATAGTTTTGTTATTCATGCAAGTGAGCATGGGCACTGCCAGTATTGCATTACTCGCACACAGAAAGGTCTAATTAGTGCAGATGGGAATATAACATCAATACAAGGGCAGTCCGACTCACACTGATATGAGTAATTATTCTTGATATGACTGCATTTTTGTGGATCGTGTATCAATGATCGATTGCATGTGGCAGCTTCATTATGAGAACTGTTAATAAGGGCTGCACGCTAGCATATAGAGTAATAAGATATCCCTTGTTTAAGGGTCTTAGAGGAAGACATGGAGTCTCTGACAACTCCAGAGGTGGTGTTCTGTAACTGAGCATGGCGTGTCCAGTGTTGAAATGACTTCAACCGACTTGCCAAACCTCTGTTAGGTCAGAATTAATTGGCTTGTAAAAGTCTGTCTGTCTGTCTGTCTATTTGCATGCAAATGGGCTAAGAGTATTCTATTCTATATTTATTGTATTCAAATGACTGAAAACTTTGTCATGACTAATTCAACAAAATCAGCATCTCCCATGAAGATACATTTGTTCGTGTTTATTTTATCAGAGGAATCTTATCTGTCATAAATAGACAACGGGATGGCCACCTTTTTCAAAACTATCTTGCAGTATCATAAGCACATACAATTTTGTCGCACTGTACCCAATGAACATTTTTGGCCACTAGGTAGTTTAGAAGTCAGCTTTGATGGATTATGAGCTGTTCGCTGTTTGCTTTACAGGTGCGCGCGTGTGTGTGTGTGTTCATGTTCACCCTTGATGCCTGTCAGAGTGAACGATCTTTGGGGATAGTTGTACTCTGAGAGCAACTAACAGTAACATCTGGCACTGCATTGGCTTTGTTATGAATATTTATTTTCTATTTAATCATGTCTTTGTAGACCATCTCACATAAATCCTGCAGAGTTTTTCGCTCTGAATGGGGAGCCAAAACACAACGGGTCTCCCTTGTCAATACCATCAGGGTCATTCTTTCCCACAAAGACATAGCTAATTTAGCTTCAGTGCTGCTTATTGGCTTTGTGATTTTTGTTTCCTTGCTTTTGTCATTTCTCTGCGGGATAGTTTGCCTGCACAGCTGTGAAGACTTGGAAACTGCCAGGCAGGAGGATATGCAGGTACTGCATGATCTCTTCAATTATGCCTGTCTGTAAGCATCCTCTTTGTTCGAACACAGGCAAGCGTATCAGAAAGGTTGACAGGGTTCTTCTTCTCGTCTGTGCCAAGCTCAGCACCTGGATGGTTGAACAGGGCACCTCTGTCGATTGCTCTCCTTTCAGACAAAAGAGCAGTCGGAATAGTTCCAGCTGTGTTTGTGAAGTGGGTATAAACTTGAAAGAAGAACAAAACTGTGGAAAAGAAGTCCCTTAAGGCTCCTGCACACCTAGAGACACATTTCCCTCAAATTATTTTGTTATTATTTCTGGATGGAAACTGTATTTGCCCATTAGCAATGAGCAAGGATTTTTGTCTCAGTAGGCCAACTAGGATTGGAATCGGGAGGGGGTGTGAACATGGTAAATGTGTCAGCAAAATCATTTCCAGACTAATGCAAAAAAAATATTTACCTAGAGTATTTCACATAGTATAACTGTAGTCCTGAATGAGTTCCATTTCTGTTTTTTTATTACCAAAATTATTCACACCACTGTCAAGGTGACTTGTTGGAATGTCACAGACACACCACTTGAAACAGCTCCCAAAAATATAGTCCCTTGAAGGAGCAAAATCAGTGACATAAGTCATGCATTGTGCAAAGCAGCTTGGTGTCATGCACAATTCCTTTATACTATGTGTTCATTATCCCATTAAACTGGATATATGGAGTGGGCCAGGTGGAACGTAGTCATGCATGAACATTTTTCACTGTCTGTTTTGTAGAGTGAGTCCAAAAGGAGAGCATCCATTGATATTCATGGCACAACCAGTATGAGGTGTGACAGTATTTTTTTGTGAATCCGAGAGTGTATATGGTAATACCAGAGCAGCCTCAAATCTCAACTGCAGTCTCTGCCTGAGGGAGGGGTGCACACTGCCCCCCCCCCCCCCCCCCCCCCCCCCCCCACACACACACACACACACACACACACACACACACACACACACACACACACACACAGTCTCTGCAAGATATATATCACTCAGAAGCCATAATTTCTCTTAAAACACAATTTCTTGCCAGTTCATTTGCTTTTTGTGCTGTAGGGAAAATGCAGGAGTCATTGTTGGTCTAGTCCTGAGCAATGTTTTTGGTATATTAAATTCTGCTGATTTTTGTTTTAAAAAAGGTGGATTACATCGCTATTTTCCCTTTACGGGGATGTTTTGTCTATGCTGCTGTTGATGTTCTGTTGAATGATAAGGAGGCCTCTTGCTGCATGTTTAAGTTAACTAGTTATGTAAGGTAGTGAATAAATGAGGGAAAAACAAAGAAGAGGTCAGGGAGACCACAATGAGCCATCCGCTTTCTGGCAGATAATGAATCCCAGAATACTCTGTGCAGGCCTTCCGTGAGAACAGTCACATTGGCATTTCTTCCATTGCTATTCCATGTTCACGCAGTATTGTGCTTTTATTTTTTTGCTATTAATGGTAGATCATTGTGTATGTATACTATGACTCTACAGCTTTGTTGTTGGTGGGCTGAAATGATCTCTTTGGTTATCCCTCATCATCTACTACCGCCGTGCATTTTAAAAACAGGGTTATCCAGAAAAGGTAAATATTTAAATATGTGGTGAGCAGAGAGTGGTTGCAAGTTCTTGTTAAGATTGAAAGTATTGCTGATGTGCCCTTTTAAATTGCACCAGAGTCCGACACATAACTGCAATACTATTGCGCAACTCAGTAGTGTTAATATGAATGTTGTGTGTGAATACGTGATGTACATACATGCACACACACACACCCTCTTCTTCCATTCCGCTTCCCTTAGGCTGTTGTTGCAAAACTGATGTCACTTTTCTGCCAACCACGATTCATCTGATATAGATTAAAAAAGTACCTAGGGCTGTTTGAGAGCACCACCTCTAACAGCAGTTCATACAACTTTTTAAAACTTTAAAAAGTTACTGTGTGTTTTGTACAATAACACACAGTAAAAAGAAAAAACTAGTAGTTTATACCTTCAGTGAAAGATGTGTCAGGGGTTTATTATATCATTGTAGTGTATCCTTTTGATGCAAAATGTTTAAAAGTTGTTTTCAAAGCCACTCAGAACTCTACATTTTCATGGTCTCACTTTGATAAGTTGACCTAGTTATTTTAACTCACAAAAGTTTAACACACACTAAAACACACACACATATATCCACATGCTTACGTTCACAGAAAACTTCAGAACTAAACAGTTCCAGGACAATTACATTGTTGTGAATTAAGAAAGACCATGCCTCAGCAGAATATGGTATAAAGCTTTATTGCAATATGAATGGTGAGAGAGGCTGACTGGTGAGTTGAGGTGATGAGGTCAGGGGATGATGTAATCTCGTGGGGGCGTGAGATTCAGGGTTGCTGCCAACAGTCTTCAGGCTACCCCTGAGGTTCCACAGAAGAGAAGGCTTTGGAGAGAGTCAAGAAAAAGGGGAGGATGGGTTTTAAAAACTTTAAAAAATCCGAAAAACCTGCTCTCTTTTCTTTTACTTGCATTAAAGGAATAGTTCAACATCTTTGGAGGCACGCTTAGTTGCTTTCTTGTCAAGATTTCAATGATAAAATCGATACCACCCTCACGTCTGTACTGTAAATATGAAGCGGCAGCCAGTAGACAATTAGCTTAGCTTAGCACAAAGCCTTAAAAAATGGGGAAACAGCCAGCCTGGCTCAGTTCAAAGTTAGCAAAATCTGCTGGTCCAGCACTTCTAAAACTCACTAATTAGCATGTTATATCTTTTTTTTTAATGGACACAAAAAACAAAGTGTAAAAAAACAACAAGCTTTGGGGTTTTCTTTGAACAGGAACAGTAAAGTCCTGGAGTGTTGTCATTTTAGTGAGATTGCACATAACCTTCCTTAAAGCCATAACATCTAGTTTTTATGTTGTTTTGTGTGGATTAAAGTAACAAAATACTGTAAAATTAATTGATTCGTAAGAGGTGCTGGTATAGGCAGATTGTGTTACCTTTGGGCAGAGCCATACTAGCATTGTCCTCCTGTTTCTATTCTTTGTGCTAAGATAACTGGCTGCAGGCTGCAACTTCATATTTACCAAACAGACAGTGGTACTATCAGCAAGAAAATGAATTAACATTTTCTCAACAAAGTCAAACTTTTCCTTTAATATTCAATCACCGTCAATTCTGGAGATGGTGCAAGTTATAAACACCAGGTTAAAGATAATACCTGCACATAATACTTTAAGATTTTAAAATCATGCCAGAATGTCCATGATTTAAAAAACCTGATAAGCCCTCTTACAGAATGAATGCATCACTGTGGCTCAGTCATGGATCATTGTGAATTATGTTTGGAGGTTTAAGGAAACTAAAGTCTTCAACAATTCAGGGCAGAGGATAAGCCCCATTCTTCCGAAATACGTTACTTGTCTGGCCATTGTATGTATGTTTAGCAGATGCCTGATAATGGAACAGGATAACTCCAAATGTGATGACTACTTATAACCATCCTACGAATGACCTTTATTTGACTAGACAGACACTTGAGGGTTAAAAAATGTATTTAATTTATAGAGCAGGCAAAGAGAACATAATGACTCCAGACTATAAAAGTTATTGGTATTTTAACAGATTGGAAAGAGCAGACTTTTCAATGCTGTAGTCATAAGTGCCTTTAAAATAAACACCCCTCTGAGCATGTTATTACCAACAATAATATCAGCGCAGTGTCATCAGCGTCTGAAAACATCAAAGCGAAATAACTGTTTCAATTTGCAGTAGCATGGTTTGACAGATGTTTTTTTAGGTATATATAAAATTAGAGCAAACTGAAATGCAGATGACTGTCCTTGGATTTCAAATCAACATTTTGAAATACCTAGCTAAGGTAGGGCCCCTGAAAGCATGGAAACCATTAACATTATGTAAATTAGTATCAGTTATCTGTTCATAATCATCATGACACAATAAAAAATCTAATTGTGAGGAAGCATGATTGAAAGATTAGCTTAGTAAAGTGCCGGTAAAGACATTCGTGCTTTAATGCTAAAAAAATAAAGTAATATTCTCACCAGTGGCAGCATTTTGTTTTCAGAATTGCAATAGAGGTATACTGCAAATAAATATACAGGGATTTGTCTAAGTGACATTGACAACTTACATAATTGCACAGTGCATACTAAAGCAATAATGGCACAAGGATAACCAGACTTTATGGACTATGCAATGCAGAAGACAGTGGGATACTTTAAAGAGTAGCATACACATTTCTCAGCAGAGTTTGCTTGTGCAGTAAAGAAATGAACCAGGAGATCAAACTAAATTCACCATGGCAATGACGAGTATACACCTGCTCAAAAAATAACCCTACATTCCAATTTACAGTTGCATCAGTGAGATAGTTGCTGCTCTGAGGCTGCCCACATCTGTTAAGTAGCTTCAACAGCAGTGATGGTGAGACCAGAGCTTAGTCAGAGATTGTGCAAATGACAAAGTCAACACAAAGTCAAGACAAAAACTAAAACGCACGTACAAACACATGCATACAGAGAAAACAGGATGTAGGTAAGAACACAAATAATCACCTGGTCATTGACTGCACTGCAAAAATGCAAATCTTAACTACATTTGTCTAATTACTGTCAAAATATAAACACTTAATATGAGACATAATCACTTAAGAAGTAACACTTCAGTGAGATATAGGGACTTGTTTTAAGACAATGCATCTTGAACATCTTGTCAAGTGAAAAAATATTTTGAGCATTACAGGCTTATTATGACACTAATACTAGTGAAATATTGCTAAAAAATATTTTTTCATCCCTTTTTATCTTGAGAGACCTAAATATTACATCTTAATTCAAGAAATATTACAGAGTGAATTGTTTCATGGACCACTGACAGATTGTTTTTACTAATTGCCTGTAAAGTCACCTTGTATGCCTTGTTTTCATTTCATTTAGTTTTGAGGTGGCCTGTTTTCCAGTGTACTGAAAATTCCCACTCCCTATACAGGGGGTGTTCTCAGAAAATTTGAAATGGGGTGTGGGGAGACCTCTATTTCGGAGGGTCAGATAAGGACACTTTGGAGCGATCACGCTGTGCAGCTCAACGGAAAGAGCACAGTGGAGCTTACACAGCACTCAGCCATTGTCAGGCTTCATGCCATGCCTTGCACCAACAGCTTGCACTCTGTTTCCATCAGATGTAACACACAGTCTGGCACTGCAGCCAGTCAAACCTTGTTAGGTGCTTTAGCCCCTGTTTACAAAGACTGGGCATTTTGTCATGTTGGATTTCGTTTATCTTATATGCAATAGGGATTGTTTGATCAAGGAGGGTGGTTGTTATTTTTTTTTTCTGCTGTGGGCTGCTTCGACAGCTTGAGGTGAGCTGATCTGAATCTCCCCTCAGCAACACCAGAAACACACATTGTTAATGGGCGTCTTTATGGCACCATAGAGTTGTCATCACAGTCTGTTTTTACTTTGGTGGAGGCCCGGCAGGATCAGCAGTGTGGCATTTGAAGCTCACGCCGTTGACTCACAAACAGCGCTGCTTCACAGAGCCTACACAACTAGTTCGCAAGCTGTTCTGTCGCACATGTCGCCTTCCATCAAGCCGCTTTGGAGAGACTGAAATAAAGTAACGTGTTCCCTCCTAAATCTATTTTTCATTAGCTTTTAGCACTGTGTTGTGCAAGCTGTTTGATTTCGGCAGTGCTGCCTTTAGAGCTTTGGCTCAACACATCAAAACTCCTACATCTCCTTGCAACTCCTAAAACATTTGGAGGATCCTTTCTTGTATTTGAGTCCAGAAATATGAAACACTGTGTAGACACAGGCAAACACATATGCCAAAGAGGCAATTTGATAAAGCATTTGCATATTTTAGTTCACAGCTTCAACACAAATAAATACATGTAAATACGCAGCATTGTTATTAACATAAGAAGAGGAAGAAGAAAAAGCCAAAAAATGACAATAACACAATCTCATTTTCACCGTTTCTGCACCTGTAACTGTCCTTGCTCTTTTGCTTGAGCTCAATCTTTTTCAATTTCCCCACTGGGCTATGTATGTTGAAGGCACAGTGTGCATCTTTGTGCGTGTGTGTGTGTGAGTGTGTGTGTCTATATGATTCACACACTAGCCTGAGTATGTAGTGGAATCAAAGCCCACCTCTCTTAAGATGTCTGAGGACCTCAGGGGCTCAATATAATATTGTTGTTTTCTACTTATTTTCTAAGAATGTTCCATTCCCAATAGCGTGCTTCAATCCAGTATAATGGTGTTTATTGTGCTGGAAGGACAGGATATATTTGTTTTGCAGTCTAAAGGATGTATTTTGTGTCTCCAAGCACTGAAGGTTGTCCATTGAATACTGTATAACTGCACTGACACAGAGTACAAATAAAGGTCCAACTGCTAGATGTTTTAGTTCATAAACTTTTTATATATTTTACTCTTTATGAAACATTTTCTTTTTTTATATCATGCAACCCTGATGTGTCACCCGAATGTTTCTGGATTATTATTGCTGTTATAGTTCTCAAATCCAAGCATCAATCATGACAATTTGTTCCACTGTGATAAACCAATCAGCTCATGTTGACCATTTGGTTATGTTTCTTGAGTGGGTACAGTTAACAGTTGTTGAGAAAGCTATCTGCAAGCAGCAAGCTGTTTGTATTGTGTATTATTTCAAGCTGTCTGTAGCTGCCTTGAACTTTTGTAGTGCAATTAATTTAACATGCATTTTACCTGTTCATCCTCTCAAATGAACAGTCTGAGCATATTACACTACATTATATTATAGTTGAGGGTACAGTGCATAACTAAAACCACAACAAAGGGATGGGCAGGGATAAAGGTTTTGGATAACTCACCTTTAGTTTAATATGCACAGGATGTTATGAATGTTTCAAACTCTATATGGAGAACTATATTGTCAAAAGGAGTGATAATGTTACAACAATATAATGTCAAAGAAGGATATAAGAGAGGCATGGTGCATGACCTAAAATAACTTAAAAAAAAAAAGTTCTTCTTTTGCTATCTAGTGGCGTACTTACAGCTACTTCAAAGACATAAGGTGAAACCGTCAACCAGTGAGCTGGATTGCATCCATTGTTCTCCTCTGATGGATCATTTGCAACAATCCAGAGATAAATCTGCTTTCTATTTTTGGGCTCTGACAGCCTCTACCTGTATCCAGCCGCCTGCTAGCCCCCACCCAGACAGTGACTGGCCTAATGTCTGGTCGCAGTGGCTTCCTTGAAGTGCTCCTGCAAGTTAATAAATTCTGGGCCATCTGTTTCTATACAGCCCCTTTCCATTACCAGGTGCCCCCCCCCCCCCCCCCCCCCCCCCCCCCCCCCTTGGACCTCTATCTAATTAACTTTCCTCTCTCTGCCTCTCTTTGTGCCCACATTCTAACTAAGGAAAGAGAGAGAGAGAGGACAGGTGGAGTGAAATAAGGGTAAGGTAGATTTGTTTAACCCAATGTTTTGAGGCAACGTAAACAGTGTGGTAACCTATTTAGCCGCAATGCTTTTTTTGTGTGATTTAGCAATTATGTTATTAATAACCATGTGAGTCTGAAGGGTACTTAACCATGCAATAAAGAGATGGGGCATTGAGTGCCACTGCTCTGCCTTCGCTTTGGAGAGGAACACTAATTGCTAGTCGGGGAATCTAATGAAAACCCTCCAAACAAATAACAAAGCAGACAGTGAAGAGTGTATGGAGTAGAACAAAGGGAGGAGAGCAATGCAAGGCGAGAATATATGAAATAATGATAACGATAATAAACACTGTTGGTATAGCTAAAGCAGTTAATGCTTCACAGACAGTGAACCAACAGTAATTCAAAGTCACAAGGAGAAACAATAAAAATGCCAGCCATGAATTGAAGAAGGTATTAGAGATCAATAAAACAAGTATTTATAGTAAGGATAAGGTAGGTAAAAACAAATAATATAAAAAGCCCTTCTCTGAAACATGTTTTAGGAAGAGAGTCAAAAGCTGAACCAAAGGGACACAAAATAATCATATTTCATCATTGGATGGCTTTTTATGAAAGAAAAAAAAAACATGAGCAAAGTTCTGCTCCCATATATTTTGTGTCTTTTCTTTGGATCAATGCTGTTGTTGAGATCAGAAATGGCAGTGGGAAGAAAAACAGCTGTCGGACGTTGAAAAGACTAGCAATGCCCACAGCATATAAAGCTTTTAACTACTTTCTGCTGTCACAATCTAACTGAATGCATCAACCATCAAAGCCATTAGGGGTGCCAGAGTGCCCTTGTGGTTTAGCCATTAGCCCATAATATATTGGCAACAACATGCCACGACAACACTGCAGTATCAACATACTTACACTGAGGAAAAAGGTGGCACATAAATAGCATAGCCAGAAAAGCACAACACTCCACACAAGGTTAGGATTCCCCATTGTGGAAGAAATGTAAGTTATGTGTCTACATTAAGCTGTAATGTTCTGGGTGGAAATGATGCCACTTTTATGGTAAGGTTGTTGACTATTCATGAAAATCATGAAGGTGGCTGTAGGAGATTAGATTCCTGCTGTTGTGGGAAACCCTCGTAAGTCCAACTAGTTATTTTCATGTTTCTACCTGAGCTGACGGTTTATGTGGTTCTTTATAGGAAGTGCCAGCTGTGTGACCCCAAGGCCCACAAAATCTATTCATAAACTACAATAAGGATCCTTGGTTGTCAGTGTGGCAATAAGGCTGCTTTTCAAAGATACAAGTTTTCAACCCAGTGGCAGCGATATTTTTGACACATGTTTGAGGCATTTCATTTGCATGAATCCTATGCATATTACATCGCTCCGACCTGTTGGCTACCACGGGAATTGTCATCATCGGTTGCAGGTAATAATAGTAAGTTACTGCTGCTTGTCATATGCCATCCTGCTTCTGCCATAATTTATGTGCATAGGACCATTGTCTTGTGGCCCAGGGGGCATTTTGTGTGCCTCCGATTTCAGCTTTATGACGCAAGGAGCGGAGAGCCTCCGCCAATGTCAAGTGAACCAAAACCTGGCACATGCCGAGAAGCTCCTCTGCAAATGAATGTTTCACTTCCCTACCCAAATTGAATCTGCAAGATGCAGTGGGAAACACGTTGGCCTTCCTGTTGACAGAGTCAGAGATGGCTACATATAAACAAAACTCAAGGAGAGTGATTAAGATGGTTTACATCTCTGAGGAGCTCATCCGGAAGGGCATGTCCCTCATTACAGCTGTTTGGAGAGAGTTCTCGTTTTGCCAGCACACTCTCCTCTGCGTCCTCCACCTGCAGCGTGTCAGGGAGGGAGGGAGAAGTCTCTGACATGACCTCCAGTGAAGTGAGCATGTCGGGAACCGCTGGAGATTGGAGGCGGAACCAATGCCGAAGAGGGAGAAACACATGCCTCGCAATCAGCCATGAAATGCAACCTGGCACCAATTGGACTGGGCCTGCAGGGAGCCTCAATAGACCTAAGCCTGCAGAATAACAGGGAGGGAGGGATGGGTAAAGGGGTGAGGGATGCGGAGGGTATAGAGAGGGTTGTGGGGTGCGAGGTCATTCTACCTCACAGGGTGTTTTATTAATGTAATTAAACACGGGCGAGCTCTCTTGCTCTGCATCATACCTGACCTCCACAGCAGAGGGAAGGGAGGGAAGGAGGGAAAAAAGGAAGAGACAGACAGACAGAGAAAGGGAGGGCGAGGGAGGAAGGGGGAGAGAGGGAGGGAGTCTGCAAGGGAGAGAGGTAGGGATAACAAGGACATGAGATTGGCAGGATAAGGCAAGATGAAACAAGAGAGGACAGGGCTAAGCATGAGGGATAAAAAGAGATAGATGCAGCATGATGCATGAGTAGGAGGGGAAGATGTGAATTTAGTCGCAGAATTAGTGTATGGGACAAGGCAACTGAGCCATGGAGGAGTCAAGGCCAGGGCATTTGAGGAAAGAGAGGTCAACATGAGGGCAAACAAAGGCCTCTGGGCCTGGTGCGAAACGTGAGGAATGTCATGTAATCATATTAGACACAGCTCACTACTCTGTCTAAACACAGGGCTGTGGTCTCGCGCAGCATAATGATAATGTTGAATAATATGAATATCTTTTAGTTAGTTTTACGTTTTTTAAAAAAGGTTTTCTCTTAATACACATTGATTTATTTCCTATTAAATATGCTATACACTGGTTTTCTTTGACAGTGGCCCGACAACATAAGCGAACAACTGTCATCACATTTTGATTAAAATATTGCTAAAGTCTCATAGAAAAAGAAAGGACAAAAACACAAATACTAATGTGAAATAACCACTATTCTAACTCTTGCAGAACGTTTTGTGTCCATGTTAAGACCCCATCTCTACAAAAGCTATTTGAAAACGTTTTTTAAAGCTGAACAAGTAAATTTAAACGTCCATCAAAAGGAACTTACTACTTTTAATACATTTGGTGGTGGTGAAAATCATGGCTTTGTCCTTGTACAGAAAAGTTACCAGCATTACCAGAATTCCTGTAGAGTGTTGGCTACCTCACATCAAAAAAGTCATTGCCTAATCTAAATAGTAGAGCCAATTCGTTATCTCATTTAAGGTGCAGCAGTGAAAACTGTTCAGGGCTGAAAAAAAACGCTTATTGCTTAATCACAAAGTTGCTCTAAAGTCTTTGGCTTGTTATCAAAGAAAAAAAGTTCAAAGTCTTTCATGCTTTTTCTTATCCAGAGTTGGCTCAGAAACATAAAGGCCACAAGCCTTCGAACTGCAGTGTTGCTGCTTTATTGTTTTGTTTGTTTGGGTGTTTCTTGATTCTGTCTTCCTCTACTTTCACATTGCAACAGCCATGCAGCTTTAACCATACCTGGCAACATATATATATTATATATTGTTAGCTTGAATTGTAGGCATATAAAATACTGGATAAGATGCTGTAGGACAATGTTAATTCCAGCACCATTACGGTATGTTTTCGCCCCCAAAATAAGGCGTGTTAATCTGCATTTTATGTCTCCTCCATTACTGTCAATCCATTTTAGATGAACTCAGTCACATACAGTATACAGGTGGATAGAGGGACATGTGCATTTAAATACAGAAAAGAATAGTCAAGCTCTGTAATAAGTTAGGGCTTTTGCAGAGTGTTGCTCTAGGGAAGGGTCGGCGAGAATTCACCACTTTATGTGACAGCTTGAAGTACATCCCGTCACAATCCATTCCTCATCTCCACGGCCCGCATTAGACGCCTTGTCACAATAATTACATTTCTCTGTATTAATTGATGACTTATAATGGAAATAAGAGCTGTCGGGGAATGTATCAAACTACAGCAACAACAATAGCAAAGGCAATAACCAAACAAATATCAAATGGACAAATGTGGGAGTGTGTTGGACATGATTGATGAGGGGAGCAGGTCCAACCACACACTGTATATGTGGTGAGGAACTTCTGCGGCTTGTTTGACTGTGTGTTTGTGTGTGCGTGCGTGCGTGCGTATGTATATATTAAACGAAAATACGAGTTTGTGTATGTGTGGCCATGCATGCATCTAGAATTCACTTTTAGTATGGCCTAGAGACTCTGCTGCTTCGAGGGAAATTATGACAACTAATAGAGCAGGAATGAGGAATTTGTAATCCGTGTCAGAATTGAATTACTATCCAGCAATGCTTATTTCAATACACAAAAAGCCATAATCCCATTCATCTGTAAGCTTTCCTATTGTCATCAGCATTTACACAGCAGAATTTCAATGCAGAAACACGCAATCATTACATTATTGATATGAAAGCTCATTCGTCCTTTACCCTCTAAGTTCAGCATGGCTTAATGAGGTATGTCTGTTTTTTTCAGGTATAAATATTTACAACTGCTGTATAATGGTTATGCGCAGAATGTCATTAGAATGTATGCTTTCCTCAAGTGTAATGGACTGAGAAACCATCACACACAGTTAACGATGCAAGCTCAAAGTGTGTCTATGTATACAATTAGTAATGCTACGATGTACTTTAATCGTCTGCTTTGACTTTGCCATTTATCTTATTTGGTCTTTCTGAAAAATGTTATGCTACTGGCATGAAAAGAAGGAGGATAGAAAGTCTAGTGCCACAAAAGACTGAGAATGAAAGAGGAACCTTGACCTTTTGTCACGTCAGCCGTGCACCATCCTCCCATATACACTCTCTTTTCATGCTGTATTTTCTAAGAAAGCTGGAAGCCGCAGTCTTTGTGAAAGGGCTATGCTATACAAAATAATTGCAGACATCTCGAACGTGTTTACTAAAGTCTATATCAATGTTTCTGTATTAACACATTAATTTAAAGGTTCTCTTTACCAAAGTCAATGCATATATCAGCAAGCAACTATTTGTAATGTAAAGATTAATGGAATGTTGTGTTCCTGACCAGAGCATGAAGTCACGCTACCTTTATATGTGTTGTAATTCTGCACTGCGCTCATCTGGCAGTAACAGTTCACAACACCATTCCAACTAACGTCGTCACTGCGGAAGCATAGTGCCCAACCTTCAGTTTTAGCTTTAACATTTTTTAAATTTCAAAGTGGCATGTACAATGTTGCCATTTAGTGATATGTGCTGTAACTGTACCTATGAATATCTAATTTACTGTTCCTAGAATTGTGCTAAAGATCAATTATGAAACTACATTCAAAGATTTTTATATCCCATTAGCTGGCATCTAGCAAAGATCGTTTTTGGTTGCTGAATGACTTTGGTGAAAGGAGTAAAACATCTAGGATCCTGGGATAGTTCGTTAGATACACAGGAAGTTATGGTGGTTGTGCGGTTGTTGTGCTTACATTTCCCTCCTTTAAATGATTAAAGTGAATGGTGTTAAAATAATGATAGCAGCAGCGGCTACAGGGAAGCCATTCTGATCAATAAAGAACCAGAAGCAATTTAAGATCTGTTCTTGTGATCCACCCATACTGATACAGAAACTGTTACCTCAGGCAAACCATAAGTATGATTATTTTAGCTGATAAAATAAAACCATCAGTTGTGATGAAGAAAAAAGGAAGCAAATCATTTGAAGGCAAAGAAGCATCCACCCACTGCCTTAATCTGTTGATGAGAGTGCCATGATCAATAGTGTTAAAGTTCGTCCTAAGGTCATATAAGACCAATATTGTGCACTCTCCTGGATCAGCAACCCCCAATGAATCATTGATAAACCTCAGAACAACATGTGAAAACAGAAAGAGACTGAAACTACTATTCTGCTCTTCTGAAAGTTGAAAAACAAGTCTTTGTCCATTGTCCATTGTAGGGATGTAAAGTAATTTCAAAATTGGTCTAATTTTCTGTTTACTTACCAAAAGTAACAAGGCCAGACCATTTCAGCACCCCCTCCTGAGATATCTGGAACACATCTAGATGAAAGAGAACCGTTTTGAATAGAAAGCTAACCAGGGCCTACAGCCATCAAAACCTCTCTGAATACATTTGTGGGGATACTATCAAGGGGACTAGAGGAGGGCCTCATATGTGACACAATCTCAGTGAGAGTATGCACAAAAATTGGCCCAAAGCAATTCAACAAATTAGGGAATGGTCAAGGGAGGTGTGCAGCAGAAATTAGAGAAGTTTGGAGGAGTGATATTAGTTCTCCCTCAGACTAAGCAAACCTGGGATAAAAAATATGTCAAAACTCTTTTCATGGCCATGAGATAATGCAAACATTTGGAAGACATTTCAGGTTCCCAGTAATATCACCAATATGCTGCACTCTCCCCTCCAGGAAATTAAGCTCCACATGTCATACAGTATGTTAGCAGTGACAGCTTCCTCTTGGGGGTGAGTTTCTACCTCCTATTAAACTTAAATACAGTTTTTCTTTTACATAAGATTGCATTACATTGCTTGGACATTAGCTAAGGTTTAGCATTCTGTGAACAGAAATATGTATCTCAGCAAGCCAACAACTTGTTGATACAATGGAACTGCATCAAAAGGACCAGTCAAACATTTGAAAACATTTTAAACCCAAAAAGATAAAACAGCATTCGCAGATATGTATTGATAGCAATGTTTCAGTGAACAATAGTTCTGTTGTTTCTGGTGGTAATTATGGTTTCAGTGTTTTATTTGAAGAAAAATTCAAAGCTTTGTCATTGCACAGAAGACCCATTGTATTCCTGTCTACAAAGTATCTCTAGGATTTACTGTACGTTCATTTTGGATGAATCTGCGGCGTATGATTTACGCCCAGTGCCAGTGTTCAGTGCCATTATATACTGACTTGGATGAAACACAAAATGTGTCTTCTTGTTTCTCCAACATGACTCAGCACATCTTCAGTAGAAACTTTCTTAAGGTTACTAACAAAATTACAGATAGCATTATTGTTATCAGGAGATACAGACATGATGTGTCCATTTTTTACTTGTTTGTACATGCCAGGTTTAATATTGATATGGAAAGTTTCTTACCATTTTTCATTCCATAAGTAAAGATTGTCTTGTATATGCAACAGTTGCAATGTGAGACAGCTTTTCTTAAAACATAAAAAAAAAAGTCACGGAGAAGGAAAAGTTAAAGTGTCTTGGAGTCAGGGAGTGAAGTACACAGAGTGCAGGGCATTGACCACCTACATGGGTCAAGTTTTAGTTTTCTTCACAACCCTTCAGGTGTGTGTATAGCATTAAGTGAAATACAAACATAGTTTTGACATCTTACGAAATGTAAACCTATCACAATGCTGTTAAGATATTTAAACTTGATAATGGGTAATTAGGCAGTGGTAATTTGATATGCAATATTTTCTCATCAAGCTTAGTAAAACGATTAGCTTGATGAGGGGGAGGCACAATGTAAACCACTAAGACAGAGTTGGTACACTGCTTTTCTTTACTTATTATGGTAATTAAGTGTTGATGCCACAGTTTGCAAAACATAAGTCAAAGCCTTGAGTGTGCCTGACTGGCAATGCATTAAACTCCTACTCACCTCCTTGCAGGTGGTGAGCCCATAATAGTATGCATAATGTATATTGCTCCATTACTTAATCACCTTTCCTACCTCCACCACCCCATGTTCTTTTCTGAAATTGTTACTGCCTACAGTGCTGCTAAACAATAAAGTTGTTTCACTGCATGAATATAGTTATTGAATGTTTTGATTGACACACTTATAATGGATTTTAATGGCTAATGATTAATTGGAAAAGTGACAAACCCATGACACTTTATTACAGAAATTTTGCTGTGACAAAAAGTCAATAATATATAGTGGAAGCTATTTCACCCTCTAGTTACAACCCTCCCCAACCCTAACCCACAACATGGGAGAATCCACCGTGATTATTTAAATTAATTAAAGAGTGACAGTGAAAAATATGCTTGCAATCCAAGATTTTTCTTTTATTCATTTAAGCTTGACACTAAAGCACAAATACATGATTTTTTAACCATCAAAAACATAATTGATGCTAACTTTTGAAACCCTATAAGAGGACCTCTTATTGATGAATTCATTTGATGCATTTACTACACAATCCTCAAGGAGGATGTTAGAAGATGTGTGATGATCAAACGTCGTTCGATTTTGGCACTGTTTCAGATACCTGAGATCGCAGGTCATTGGGTTACCGACATTAAAATTTAAGTAGCACAAACCTCACCATACAATTGGGAGACTGTAAGAATCAGTATTTACATCAAGAAAAAATCAATTGTAAAAGACACCAAGATGTCGGCGGGGTATATAAATCCTAGTTATGGCTAAAATCACAGTACATCACAATACAAAAAAAAATGTTTTATTATATTTCTATTCTAAATATGAAACCATAAATACTGTATGTTAGCCTCTGGTGATAACTCTGGCCTCGTTTTCTGTCTTTATAGATATTCTGTCATTGCTGGAATACAAGTTAAAAAAAACACATTTGCATGGGGTGCCTCAATATCTCTTGAGACTGTGGGCCAACACTCCACATAAAAACGGGAGATGACAAGTTGAACATCTGGAAGGAAGAAGGTGACAAGGAGACAAGTTAGGAGTTGTAGGGGCATCTGTTTGGCTCTCCTTCCTTCCCCAGGCTCTCTTGGAGCAGAATCTCTCCTTCTTCCTTGTTTCTGGCATCTTTATCCGAGAAAGACAGATGGATTTGCTCCTCCCTAGATACACACTCAATCACATGCACACAGACACACACACACAAACACACCTAAACATACACATACACACTCTAATGCCCATGCATGCATGTACTGTATAAATACACATATATAGATTGATGCACAACCAAAGGCACAAATAACTTACAGAGTGTAGGCATAGTGACTTTGACAAACAAATAGACTCCAGCGGGCACACTCTCATATGTACACTCAGGGCTTGGGAGACAGACAGCTGCGCAAATATGCCCGGCCCTCCTTCTTGGGAGCTGAGTGGCGCTTCAACCGCAACAGCAAATATTTCCCCTGCTGTCATTTTCTCTATTTTCTCTCCCTTATTCATCGGAAGTGTGCCCAGGAAGTGGCAGGAGAGGTTCAGCAGATTCTTGGTACTGGCAGGAACCACCACATCCCTCTTTTTCCCCATTTCCCTGTTCTTCCTCCAGGAGCCAGATGCTGATTGAGGGGGAGAAAGTGGTGGCAAGGTGGGACCCTACCTGTCCCCTGGGGAAGATGAAATGTAAATTTTGCGACGTGGGCTCATTTGCTGCAGTCTGGAGCTGTCTGATAGGACCTGACTGGAGGCTTATTTGATTAGCTTAATTCCATCCTCATGTGGACCACCGCAGCAATATTCCTGGAACATTCGTTAGAGCATTAGGCCCACAGTTAATGGACAATTTGTTCCGTGGAGCAAAGAACCACACGAGCCATCGTGAGCCGTCCACATGCTCTGTGAATAGGTTTTTATATAGTCCTGACACTTGCCCAAAAAATTAGATTGGTGAACTTACGGCTGTAAAAAGTACAGCTTTGGTAATTTCTCTGTGCTTGGATGATGCCTTCATTTTATGGCTAGCACAGGTTTTGTGTTATCCCGGGTCCTACTATGAATATTGTTAAGTTGCATAACATGTTGTCCACTGCTGTGCATACAAGCTGAATTTCCTCCGGGGACAATTTATAGTATTTCATCTTGCATTACATGTTGTATATAAAGAGGTTTGTTGAAAGGTTCAAAGCTTCTCAGCGTGAGCCCAGACATTACTTGTGGCAAAGTCATTACACATTCACCTTACATGGTGCGTCTTTCACACCCTCTCCATATGTTACATTTTAGCATACATCTCCATGTGAGAAATGATATGAGTCATAACATCATCTAGACATGAGCAGGAACAGTCAAACCTGGCTGAGGGAACAGTATGTCACAATCCCACACAGATTATAGTACTTCAGAATTAGAGGAACATATTTACATATCTTCATTTTGAAGATATTTATAGTTTTTTACACTTTTGTGACAAGCAGCAGAATTGTCTTTGTTGATAACCTTTGATGTAAATGGGTTTTTTTATTTTTTAGAACAATTTGCTAGTGTCAGAGCTAGGACCATTCATATATGTTTACTTCAATTGTGAGTGTTATAGTGATGACTTCTTTTTGAGGGTGGATTTTTACAGTCATTTTCCACCGATTATTTACGTTTGATTCAGCTGTGTTGCGAATAAAAGCCTTATATTTACACATTTGTGGTGTTGCACCGCATAATGATGCCTCCACACATAACATATCAATGATATTTTGCGAATATGATGTTATATAGATTGTATAGATAATATAGATTGTAGCTAGTAGAAAGCTAACATACTGTGGCAGAATCAGAATTCACTGTTGAGATATAACAAGTGTGATTTATGTCACAGAACAAAACACAAAACTCCTGCAGGCTAACAGGTGTGTTGACTACAGACCTTGTTTTCTGCATGAATCAAAAATGCGCAAAAGCATCTGGTGAGGGAGCCAATGGATCAAATAGTAATACTCCATTACTGTAATTTGATAGGATTTTTTATGTTTGAAATTGAGGTATATATCAAACTGAAGCCAGTATATTGCTTTGTTTTGTCTTGATTCTGCTTTGAAGGTCCTCAAAAAATGGGCAACGGAGCTTTGCAAAGAAAAGAAATCCAATTATATGATGATAATAAAAATGCATATTGCATATGAACTATTTTAATTCAGATAATCAACGACATATGTCCTAGAACGTCCTGGTTAAATAATATATCCATGAAATTTAAGGCTTATGAGAATCCAAAACACTATGAGCAGCTATGGAATGTTACAAATCATTTGTAATCCCCTTCTCAGTGATTTCTTTAGGTAAACAGTAGAATTACCTTATAAATAATCTCTTCAGACATGTGCCAGTGCAGTGCATTGCTGGATGACACTGCATTTTGTTGTGGCAACATTTGAGCCAGGTTAATCTTTCTTGCCAGCGTCCTCTACATTGGCATCCCCACTTTGTCAACAGAACAGTCCCATTCAAATGAATGTGGTGGCTGCTTGTTTTGATAGAATGCTAGAGTCGGTCTGAAACCACTTAGGTCTACTAGCTGCTATGTTACACATTATGTAAGTTCATAATCGTAATCTGCATTGTGTATAGGCATTTTACTGGCCATTCTATTTTGCACATTGTGTGAAACAGTAGCCATGTGGATACGTCAGAAACGCAAGCTTGTTAAACTGTAAACTGTTGAGACAGAAATTCATCTAACTTAAGCCAGTGAAAGCAAAATTTAAATGGAATTGTAAATTGCTAGATTTTTAACTTGACCTTTACTGCACCAAAACTATAACCAAATTTAAAGCAATAGTTAAATATTTTGGGGAATTACTTTCTAACCAAAAGTTGCATAAGATGCTTGTTGCTTCCTCCTGATTCCAGTCTTTATGCTGAGCTAAGCTAAACGTCCACCCGCTGTTGCTTTATATTTATTGGTATGAGAGTATTAATCTTCTCATCTAACGCTCAGCAAAAAAGTGAATAAACACATTTGCCTTAAGTATCTCTGACCTCCAACCTAAAAGTCATCATTTCAGTTTAAAAACACATTTGTTCATTTTGTAATTTAACCTGTATCAATTCCACTTCAGTTATTAGCATTTCCTCAAAACATCGAATAAAAAGTGGGTATAACCCTTTGGTACCTTGCTTGCTTGATCACACAAGCATTCAGTCATATTTATCAACCTTGCCATGCCATACCACCATGGGATCCAGCACTAACTAAAAATAATTCTCTCTCCCTCCTATGCCTCTATGTTTTTTTTCCCCCTCTCTCTACCATCTCTGTATCTCCTCTTCCATTCCTTCTATCAATGTGTGTTGCTCTCTCTCTCTCTCTCTCTCTCTCTCTCCTCTTTCTCGCTCTGCCCTTCCTCCTCCGGCCTGCCATGCTCTCATTTGTCACATTTACAATGGAAACATCCAAATTTACAGATGCTATCAATTAATCACCTCCGCTCTAATTACAATCCAATTAACCTCTGTTTCCATGCGCCATGCTGCAGGACGGCCAGCACCCTCCCTACTCAATCACACTGCTCAGAGAGAGACAGACAGAGAGATGGAGCGGGAGGGAAAGCAGAGTGAGATTTAATGGAAGAAAAACTAGGCACAGAGATACTGTAGATAGACAGAAAGATATACTATGCGGCCAAAGGTTTGTCTTAATCCAGTCCGTTGGTCTAGAGCTGTTTTAACAATTACGGCTGGGTCCCTTTTTTACAATTAAGGGAAGTCTTAATGCCCCATCTTACAAAGATATTTAAGACAATAGTGTGCCTCTACCTTGGTGGCAACAGTTTGGGAAAGCAGCTCTTTTGTTTCAAATATGAGAATAAGCCAAGTGTACTGAGCAAGATCCACAAAGAAATGGTGTTACAAGTTTCTTGTGGGACAGCTTGACTGGCCTGCACAGACCCCTGACCTCAACTGGATCACACACCTTTGGGATGAACTGGAACACCAACTATGAGCCCATGATACATACATTCATACATGTAGGCCTACGTATACACATATAAAGATGGATGAAAAATTAGAGAAAGGGAGGTAAGAGAGGAGACAGACGGTCATGAAAAAAATGAGAAATGATGGGAGGGAGGGGAAGGGAAGGAAAAAAAATGAAGCTCAGCTCAAGAGCTGATGTCTCAGCGGAGGATCACAGGTGTGACTTGTGCAGAGACAAAAGAAGAAGAGAAAGCTAGAGGAAGGTAGAGAGACGAAGAGAGGGAGGGTGGGAGGGATGAAGAGCTGTTGCTGAAAGAGAAAGAGACAGGATGTGTCCATTACAGACAAGACTGTTCCCCTGGTGCCATGGGAGACCAGACTGTCACCATGAACGAGCAGTGTGCGTGTGTGGTGTCTATATGTGTATACACAGAAACACACACACACAGACACACACACATTTATACAGTTCAAGTGTGTGCGAACATGTACACACACATACAGGGTTAGAAGTAACAAATTACATTTACTGTTGTAACTGTAACAAAGTGTTTTTTCATGTATTTGTAAAAAATACACGAAAAAAAATCTGTAATTTTTAAAAATCTGTAATTTAACTTTTACTGAAGTACTATTAATCACAACTATTACTTTGTTACATTTAAAGTCACATTTCGTTACAGATAAAAAACAAAACAAAAGTTGCATGAAAAAATCCTGGTAAAATGTGTGAAAATGGAACAGAAGAACAAAGATAAATCAGCAGATGAAGCAGAGAAGAAGCCGCAATGATGTGAGAGTATATGATATAAAGTTTTGTGCAACTGTGGTGTGGCCTGCTAGCTGTCTGGGAATTTGAAAATCTGTGTAGATCTGGAGTTATTTAAGATTAAGCACAGGAATAAGACTGCCAATTTAACCCGTGAATAATATAGTTATAGGGACCATATTTATAAAGATCCATTTGGAGATGGGTCAAAGGACCCACAAACAGATGCAACATAATCTGCAGTTGTTGTGTCTAGTTACCAAGTGAGATTTAACAAAAGAAAATATGATTGTTTGGATGTGTAAACTTTTGAATTGTTTGCTAACAGCTCTTTGTGATCTGTCCCGACCAACGGTGTCATTGGGAATCCATATCACCCACCCTCCGCTTCCCCTCAGGTAAACACGACGGAGGATAAAACCAGAATGTGGCAGTAATGCAACATCATAAATGCCAACTATAAAACCTTGAAGAAGAAGAAGAAGAGGCAACACGAGTGTCTGCAGCCTGTGGATGGCAGAGCATGGAGGGGGCAGAGCTTCATGTCCAGAGTGGTGACACTCCAGATATGTCACTTCAAATTAGGAATCACATAGGGTGTGGTTATAATTAGCATTGTTCCTCTGCATATTTAAAAAAATGTTGCATCTTAAGTAATGATTTAATGCACCACCTGGCAAGCATGCTTGGGACACATCCACGATGGTTGTGACCTATACAGTAGGGGCACGCTGGGTCTGGCTAACATGCTAAATACTAACATGCTCATGGTGGATTCTCCAATGGTGACCAGGGTGGACTGGTTATACTGGGACAGAGAGACCGAGTGGACTGATTATGTTTACGACTTTGTTACGGCCTGTTAAACTAGCAAATAGGAAAATAAGTGTATGGTGCCACGTGTCCATAGCTTTTTATTGTCATTTTTGTTTAATTGTCTGAGTTTCATGTTTTTTTCTTTTTTTGGTTAATTCTAGTTAGGCTACACTGAGAAAGGTAGTTGTATATTTCTAAATTGATAGTTGTATGCACAGACCGTTGGTTTGGACCTTAGGGGTCTTGTACACAAGTACTTTTACTTGAGTAAAAATTACTTTTTTTTTTAAAGTAAAAGTTCTTTTATTTAAGTAGCCCACAGTATTCTAGTACTTCTTTTCACCTCTGCACACATACTATACATGCATTAACATCATCTACGTGTGCACACATACAATAGAACAAGCACACACACATGGACACACACTCTCATCCAGCTCTAACACAGATGGATATACACCACCACTATTAGCAGCTCTGGATTTACAGTGGCCCGTCAGCCTTCAGCTTTTAATGCCACGTGGGGCCTGTTTTACAGCTCTGCCCCAGGGCCCCAATCGGCTTTCAATTAGCAGGTGAGCTGCAGCCCTGTTCCCAATCAATAGCCCAGTACAGGCAGGCTGCAGGCACCCTGGGGCCTCCAGCTTGGAGGGAGGAGAGAGGAGGGGGAAAGAGGAGAGCTGGCAAGAAAGGCTGAGGTTGAATCATACCATCCTACTGGGCCACAGGGCTGTTTGAAGGGGTTGGACCTGTCACTTTCTTTCTTTCTACACACGCACACTCTCACACATAGCAAGAAACGCATCAAGGTACAATTTGTCTGCAAATCTTGCTTTTCTTGAAGAAAACCAGGCTAGTAAAATTTACACACTTAGTGAAGTGTTAATGTATTGTTGCAACCTTGGAGGAGGACGAGATCCTCCAGGCCAACTTCCAAAATAAAAGCTGCTTTTTTGTTACTGAGGACGAGGAATTTGAATAAAGAAAACTCCTATCTTTCAAGTTATATAAGTTGTACAAACAAATGTTTTGAATTCAATCATTTAAAAGAACCATTTTCGAAAATCTGAAGTTCAGTTGGACAAATGCATGCAATCAATGCAAACATTATAGTTTTGCTGGCTATAATCTCTTCATACAGAGAGTTTATTATGCAGTTTTCCAAAGTTGTAGAGTTTTCCTTTCAAAGAGAGCGTTTACTCTGTGCTTTTCAAGAAAATGTCAGTTAATCTAAGAAGGCCCTTGAAAGTGACTGGGTTGTATTAGCCACAAGTACATTTTTCTCACAAACGTCAGACAGTTTTACTGTGTAAGACAGCTGATTTAAAGACAGATAATAGGGTGAAATAATACAAGATGGACATTTTTGGCAGTGTATCTTTCATCAAGGGGTCTGGGAAATCAGACTCATCCTTCTTTCCAGGAACATCAATAAAACCAACATGAGTCAACTCAAACTGAGCTGATAAACTGCCTGACAAGAGCGCCACAATTTCTACACTTTGCGGTCAGGACATTTTAATGCCCCTGCGCTGGAAGTTACATTATTTATGACTATAGGACTGAATACAAATTAAGTGACTTATTAAAATTGTTGCTGTGCACACACACACACACACACACACACACACACACACACACACAAATATGCATCCACATGCATGCACAGCTGTCAAATCTGCACTCTCATCAAGGCTCAGCTCAGTCCAACTCCATAGAGAGGAGGAACCGGGCAAAACAAAATTAAGTGTTTCAATTCTCATCCACCTCTCAGAGACACCATCGCATGGCAAAATAGCCAAGTCATTTTAATTAGACTCACAGAGCACCACATGCTTTGGTCCCTGCCTCCAACACATGAAAAAAAAAATCCCATTCCCCTTAGTGACAGCAGAGAGAGAGGGGATTCTGCCAAAGCAGGCAGCTTGGCTAAGAACCAGCATTCACTGAATAACGGAACAGAGTGCCATTTTTACATCATGCTGTACTGATTGTCACAAGAGCAACCCACATCAACCAATTTTCTGTCTCCATTTCTTTCTTATTTATTTATTTTTTCTCCTCTGTGTTTTGTAACCTTGTGAGAAGCTGGTGACAAAGAGTGTGGTGAACTGAGGAGAGGTTAGAGAAGATTGGAATGCATTGAGGAAGAAGAGGAGGAGGAGGAAAGTGGCTACAGGGTTACATGGGTGTCTTTGAAGGCCTCACAGCAGGGGGGGTGGGGGTGGGGGGGTTGCGAGGTGGAGGAGGTTGGGTAGATAGGGGAGAGGTGGGAGAGATAACCGGTCTCCTCCAACACTCTCTCTCCCTGTGCCAGTTTTATATGATGGTCTTTGAAGGAGTCCCAGCTGGAGGTGTATGATTGTGTATGTGCATGTGTTTTTCACCTAAATGCACATGGATTCATATAAACAGATGTATGCGTGTGAGAACATTGATATGTGCAGTAAATAGGGATAAGTAAATGAGTTCAGGTGTGTATACACGTGCAACCCTATTCATGTGTGCCTGCATTTGTGACGGGAGAGCAGCCCGCTACAGTACATCTCACTCTCAGTGGTGGAGAGGCAGAGCTAGAGCTGCTGGAAGGCAGAGAGACAGGCAGCTCTTCCCTCCACACATCTCTGTTCAAAGGCGCCATCAAAGTCTGGCAGAAATGTCAGTGCTGCAGGCAGGGGACCGGCCTCTGAATGTCAGTCCTTCTCAGGTCAACACCGAGAGCCAGCCTGCCTCGTACAGACAGAAAGAGAGAGAGGGGGGCAAAGAGACACAGGGAGTAGATGAAGATAAAAAGGGAAAACACGGGCACAGTGATTAGGGGAACATAATAAAAAGATGGACAAAGACAGAGTGGGCCGAGTGATGGAGGGAAAAGAGTGATAAGGAACAAGAGTTAGATTGCATGGCAAAAATAATAACAGAACATAAGAGAACAAAATGTTGGCTTTGGCTGTTTTGCGGCAAGACTTAGTTTCTTTCATTCTGTCAGTGTGTGTTTCTGCGGGTGCAGCAGGATGTCAAGTGACTTCAGGGCAGAGATCTAGGGGAGACTTCGAGTGAGAGAAGTAATAAGGAAAGAAACAGAAAAGAAAAGCAGACAATGCAAAAACATCCATGCTTCTCTGTGTATCTGAAAAGCAGGGATACACTCGCAGAGACCGATATAATATCAGGCAGACACATAGAAATAGACAGAGAAAGAGAGGTGCACTCATACAGCAGACACACACACACACACACACACACACACACACACACACACTCACTAGTGATTGTCCCAGTGCAGGCCATGAGGAGCCTGTCAGATTACAGGAGGGTAATTGAATGGTAAGGGAGCAGACAACACATCTAGCACAGCCGGACTCCAGAGGCGGCCGCCACCATACCAGAGCTCAGGGGAAATTCTGGGCCCACTTAATAGTGAATTGGAGATGGGACATTGCATGTGTGTGTGTGGGTCTGGGTATGAGTTTGTGCGTGAGTGCTCGGTAGATGTGGGACAAAGGAAAGCACCAGTGGCAGCAGCAAAAATGGTCACTAAAAACCAGAAGAAAGTTGATTCGATAAACTACCTGACGAGTGGAAGAAAAACACCTGGAAAAAATACAGAGGCATCACAAAGCAGAGAGAAAGAGACATGGAAAGAAATCAAGAAAAACAAAGAGAGAAGAGAGACAGAGAGAAAACACATATGGAGATGCAGAAGGGAGAAAGATAAGGAAAAGGGGAAGAGGTGTGAGAAGGAAAATGAAATGCAGAGGCAGAAAATCATGAAGGCGAGAGAGGAACGGTGGGGGGAATAGAGAGGCCTGGAGGGGAAAAGATAGAGAGGCAAGACATGAAGGTTGAAGGAGAGCTGCTATATGATGAGCCTGAGTGTCCATCTGCCAATGAGCATCTCTAACAGCAGAGGAAATTGACAAGTGGGGGAGTCAAAGAGAAGCACTGTGGAGCGCTACATGAGGAGAGGAAGACAAGTGACACATGAATGAAGTTTTGTTCAGTGGCACTTTAATGGGAATGAACACTTGTTTTATTCCAATATGAATAGAGACGAGCAGACATGACATGCACAGTACATACACGCACACATTTTCTGATATCGATTGAAAGATGTGGGTTGGTGTGTGTGTGTGTGTGTGTGTGTGTGTGTGTGTGTGTGTGTGTGTGTGTGTGTGTGTGTGTGTTTGTGTGTGTGTGTGTGTGTGTGTGTGTGTGTGAGTGAGACAGGCAGTCCACTTCTGTTGAGAAGACGTGAGCCCAGCGGCTGGGTAGAAACTAACAAGTAACTTCACTCTGGTGAGAAAAACAGAGTTGGGAGGATGTAGAGAAATGGATAGAAAGAGAGAGAAATGAGTGGGAGAGAAACATAGAAACATCACAGAGAAAAAGAGAGGGAGGGTGAGAGAGAGAGAGAGAGACAGGGAAAAGAGAGGAGAAAACAAGGAGGTCTGCTGGGTGTAAAGTTTCCCCTGGATATGATATGTGGATATGGGGATGTCATCAAGCCTGTGAAGTGGAAATAATAAAGAATTAGGATTGTCTCTGAAGACAGGGGAATTAATCCAAAATGAATTACGAAGGGGGGAGAGGAGGAGCGGAGGGAAAGAAAATCAACATCAGCTATTTCCTTTTCCTCTGCTTCGAGGCAGATAGGGGGCGGTTTGTGCGAGTACTGTGAATCCCATAAAAATTAAATTAATAACAAAGGGAAAAACACACACACACACACACAAACAGAAGTGCAAAAAAATTAGTAGTACGGGGGTGGAGAGAGATAGTCGTACAGAGAGCAAGAATACAGATGGGAAAAAAAAGACAAGAGAGAGATTTGAGGGAACTGAGGGTGGGCACTGTTGCTGCCAGATTGCACTGCTCTTTTGTTCCCCCTCGTCTTTCTGGAAAGGGCTGCTGGTGTTAAAGAGGAGATGCCGCGGAGGCCATTGTAATAAATGCCACTTGTAAATTGCGGAGTGGAATTATACAGCGTGCAGATGGATCCATACGCCTGAGCAAAACGTGGCCAAAAAACCGGGAGCGATAATTAAGACTTAGGGGGTGAATGACAGAGCCATTTGTGACGACGGAATATGGCGTCTCCTAGCTCTCTGGAAACAGAAGGGCTCGGAGAGGCTCGGTGTCACAAAACATTACCCACACAGCTGTTGGCTTTATGAGCAGCAATGGTGTACTCCCTTCCTCCCTCCCTCTCCCTCTCTTCCTACTCTCTATCTCTTCTCTCCCCCTCCAACACACACACGCACACACACACACACACACACACACACACACACACACACACACACACACACACACACACACACCTGTCTCACCTTGGTCATTTTGCCACCACCAGCTATGCCATCCATCGCCACCCCCTTCTTTTGCACCTCACACCACCATCCTCGCCATCTCTGAGGGACTAGACAAGAACTTGTACTCCATCATTCATATACAGGCAGAAGGAGGAGGAGGAGGCACTCGGCATGCACACAAATATAGAGTAACACCCGGGCTGAAAATTCAATAAAAGGCACCGACACTGACAGTGCTTGGTACTGTTTTGAATGGGAGTTGGGCTTACTGGAGCTCTGGGCTGACTGTAAAGTAGGAAAATCGAATTCTGTTGTTTTTCTCTCCCTCTCTTTGTTATAACACATTTGTGTATGCCATCCCTGTGCTCACAGTGTCCACACAAGTCCTTGCATGCTACACTGCTTAAAAGGTTTAGGAATCATGTCTGTGCTTTGTTCATACTGAAGCTCATTTCAAGCATTTCAAACAAAAAAAAAAAAGAAAACATTATTAGACACTGGTTCCGTTGTACTCCTGGGAATCTACCGCATCTCCTGCTCAACAAGTGCAACTGCCATGTACCTGCAAACCTCTTTTGCTTTGTGTCACTGCATAAATTGTTGCTGTATCTCTGCCCAAACACATGAGGAACTCCTGCACATTTATCCTACTTGGCAAATAAAGTGATTCTGATTCTGATGTGTCCCCCAAACTCTGCCCTCTATAGTCTCCGTCTCTCTGTTAAGTCCATCTATCTCTCTGCCTGGCTGGCCAGCCTGTCTTCTCATGTCGTCTACCTCTTTGTCTCTGTCCCGGGGGCCTCCGCAGCGTGCAGAGTAGCCTGCGAAGTCTTAACTCAAACGAGACCCCTTCGCGCCCCGTTAAACCACCGACCTTCTCTGTCACTTCTGTCGCCCGCTGCTGCCGACGACGGGGGCCTGAGCTGCAAGCTAAGAGACCCCGAGCTCAATAAAAGTGTGGGTGATTAAACAACTCCTTGTAATTGCTCCTTTTGTGCAGAAATCAAACGGTCACACTTATTACTGAGGCAGGAGAGAAGGAGGTTGGGAGCAGCCGCTTCCGCCGAGGGCCAGACACCCTCAGTGACCTCCTGCCCTCCCGTCACTACTCCTTTATCTGGCCAAACAACCACTGTGTAGTGTGTGTTTACCTGCATGTGTGTGCTAGTGCACAGTGTGTGCGCCAGTGTGTGTGTGTTTGCGTTAAGTATGCAAAGAAGGCCGTTGAAACCAGGCAAAGTAGAATAACACCAGAGCTCCCCTCAGTGGTAGACGGTTGAACTATACCAGAAAGACCAAGCCCCAGTTGGATCTAAGCAATGTGCAGTTGTATGCCATCAGCCAGCTGGCTTTGGTAATGGGGGACAAAGCCAAACCAGGGGACCGTGTCCAACATGAGGGCCGGGTTTCAGAGATCATAGCAACACGTGAACCATACACATCATCTGGTAGTCACACACATATACACAGACATCAGTACACGGGCCCAGCCACAGGGCTCTGTCAAATGGGTCAGCTTACAAAGGGAGGGGCCCAATTACCGTAGCCACAAATACACACATAAAGTGCTTTTCAAGGGCCCATGAGTGCTTCAGCTTCCCCATGATTATACCCGCTCTCTACACACCCAGCACTTGTCATACACATACAGGGCCTCCTTTGCCAAAACAGCCATCAGACTTGACTTTTTTCAGCGGAGTACCGAGGAGATGTGTTCAGCTGGTTTGAAAGAGGAGAGCTTTCTGTGATTAGAGAGTGTGAGAGAGAGATAGAGAGAGAGAGAGAGAGAGAGAGAGAGAGAGAGAGAGAGAGAGAGAGAGAGAGAGAGAGAGAGAGAGAGGGAGAGAGAGAGAGAGGGAGAGAGGGAGAGAGAGAGAGAGAGAGAGAGAGAGAGAGGGAGAGAGAGAGAGAGAGAGGGAGAGAGGGAGAGAGAGAGAGAGAGAGAGAGAGAGAGAGAGAGAGAGAGAGAGAGAGAGAGAGAGGACAGAGTGAGCAACTGGCTGGTCAACTATTAGTGATCTGCTCTCTCTGAGGCAAATGCATACCCTGTCATATTTAACCACCAGAGATTAGATTAGAGGGAATCAATATAAACTTGAATGAAATTGTGATGCAATAAATCGATTAGATGTAGTTTTGGCAAGCCTGTAGGTACTGCAGATATGTCGATATATTGGGCTGTCCTGCACCACCACCTCCAGAACTAAATCGATAACTTTTAAAAGGAAAATCAGTTTGAATGGGGAAGTCATAGTTAGGGACTATAGTGTTGTGTTTCTTCAATTTACTTGTATTCTCTTTAAGTTAGTTTAGGATGATGTGGTGTACAACTAATATAGCTATTTATTTTTCAGTGAGCTAGTATTGCTCAAGCCAATCTGATGCATAATATACATATTTACTCTGACACAATGTTATATGTATAGTATACACTACTAGAATAAAAGAATGGAAGAAACTCTACTACACATGCCTTATACAATTTACTTGGTGTGTGTATTAACAATGTATGCGGATATAGCAGGATAGACATATTTTGTTTATTATTCATCCCATTTTCTTTCTTTGTCTTTCTTCAGGAGTAGCATTGAGGTACAGTATGTTCACATGAGAGTCACATAGGAGCAATTTTCTTATATGCAGGACATAATGGCTCAATGAACAGAAGTGCTGATTGCAGCCAATTGATTTGTCACCACATGAATTTAAAAGGAAATTTGATTCACCTGAAAAACGTCCACAAACTCTGAATTTACAAAGCATCATACTTCACCTATTATTGCATAAACCTTTTAAAGTAATTATTTGTGTGAAAGTCGGGTTGAATTTTATCAATATCCTTGAAATAAAATAGAGAAGTCAGCTGGTCTGTGTATGTGTTGGTGGAGTAATGGTGCCCCCTTCTGCCCAAATTGCTAACAAAAAGCTTTAGCCACAGAAGAGAATTCTACATTTAATGGTTACACATATTTTCCACAGAGACATCAAAGAATAGGAGACTGTATGTAAAACTGTGCAAAATCAGGCTTTATTCTTTTTTTTTCTGCATCGTCGCCTTTCATCATCATCATCATCATCACCATAATCACCATCATTGTCGTCAACATCATCTTTGAAAACATTACTCACTAGAGACAGACAGCCAGAGAATAGATTTTCAAAGAGCCTCGCAGCTCAAGCCTGTTGGCAAAAACAGCCATCAGCTATTAGCACAGTCCCGCGATACAATGAGTAAGCTGTACATGTCCACTTCTTTCTGGGCAATACATTGCAACAATGTTCAATGTCCTTTTATACAATTTGCTCTCTTAGTGCCTCGAAGTCCATCCAGTAGTCAGAATCTTTAGTTCCAGGAGATACCAAAAGCCCATCTCAGTACTGACATGGTTAAGATGTTTGATATTATAGTCTTGCTGAGTCCATAAATACTTTTTTAACCACTTTTCTTCCACTAACCATCTACTGCAGGTCCGAGGACAGTCCATTCTTCCAGTTTAGGCAAACGTTGAATAAGTGCAATGTCTAGTATAATGTCAAGAAAATACAAACCCACACGTACATACATACATACAGTACATGACTAACTGATAAACTTGATTAGCTATACAAGGTTGCCATTCTCCAAGGAGAAACAACAGAGTTGCACATAAATGCCGATCTGTAACATCCAGTGTCCACCAGGAGCTCACCTGGACTGGAGAGACTGCCAGTAGATTGTTGGGTAAAATTGTCCATGATTCTGTACAGTGGCTTTTGTAAGTTGTGACTCCAATGGGAAGTGTATTCCATACACAAAAAGATTAATTTTGAACGTAAGAAAAGGTGATGACTACTTGAACAAAATGATGATGCGTGACAGATTGTGGTAGCTTTTTGAACATAGATCATAGGCAACAGATATAATGTCCACATATTAAATCCACTGTTGTTGTTTTTTTTTTTTTATTTTATGACCCTTGTTGTTCAGCCTGCCATGTCACATTCGTCCAGTTAGATAAAAGTTGTCTCTGTCAATTCTTGTTTGTTTGCCACTTGGAGACTCTGATGGTTTGAAGGTGCATTACCAATGACAACTGTCTTGATTCTGTAATGAAAATTGGACAGCTGGATTTTTACATTTGATAATGTTATCAAAAACAAAGTGCCTATAGTGTACGTAACGTGAGTTCAAGCCACACCTCGCTTTATGGATTCTGGGAGTGAACAAGGACAAAATGACAGAGTGCTCACCCCTCAGATATCCATGTCACAGACCTTAATTCATGTCATTATTCAAATAACACAATAATAAAACAAACTTCTATGCATGTAAATCCAGCAATTATTTGCCACAAAAGGGATCTAATTGGAATAATGTTTGGAATGATTCTTTTTTTTTTTTTTTAACTAGATTTTCACAAATAGAAATGATGAATAGATATACTTAGTCCAAAGGATCAGTGATCAGTCAGTGCACTTAGAAAGGGGAATGCCCAGTCTAACCAGGGTTTGACAGTATGTGTATGTGTGGAGAGCCAAAGCAGTGACTACTCCCTTTTTTCTCCAGTGGTGTGTGACTTTAACCAGGTTAAATCTGAACATGTAATGTGTAACCACTTGGAGAAGAGGAACAAAGAAGGGCGAGGAAAATGACGGGACCAGAACAAAACAACTTTAGAGATAATGTGCTCAAGAGCTCCCACAGCCTTCAGTATCAGGCCTGAGGTCAGCTCGCCCCAACATTCGCTGTCTGCCTGCCTGTGTGCCTTCGCCAGAAAGACATATGGAAAACCGTCATTAGCTGGAGTAGATCTGGGTCCCAATCACACGCATGATCTCCTTCTGCACCTTAGGCTCCTGGGTGTTGATGTTGGCATCTCCTACTTGGCCATCCTCATACCTGCACATATACATAGATGAGTAGACATAGGGTTTCTTTTCAACTTGTCATCAATAGCTGCCCAATGTTTTATCCCCTCTCTTGCTCACTACCTCAATGTTTCTACAAGGTTACCTTTCTATACTGATGATAGAAAGGTAACCTTTCCATAGACAAATGAGCTACTGTTGTCTAGGAAGCAAGTGAATTACAGTGATTTTAGAAAAGGTGCTGTTATGTCTGACACAAGTAATCTTCCTGTTTTTATTCTAATCATATCAACGTTTCCTCAAGCTGAAAAACACAACCATACGCTGAGCACAAGGTCAGAATTGAATTATATTTAGCTGAGATTTAAATTTGATTGCAGGCCATCGCAAATCTAATTTCCAACTCAGAAGACAGCAGTGGACATGATAATAGACTTTGCCATCTGGTGAATGCCTGTGTCCAAAGCCATAACATCAGCAGCCAGTGTGGATGTCATGTGTTATTTGCCGAGCTCCAAAACACAGTTTTAAACATCATACTGAAAGGCTATGACTTGACAGGAATCCAGTTTAGTGAAGCGGTAACACCATTCAACCATCACTTAATCTCAGCTGATTTAAAATGATGATGAGTGATGAGGGAAAACGGCAGCCGATATAACAATTCTTCATTAAATCACCTCCATCAGATGCGGCTTCGCAGGAAGATATAAGCAACCTGAGTGATCAACTATGCATTTTAAGTGTGATGATAATTTTTATTTTATGCCAACTGCTTTGGTAATCATGCATTACTTATGTAGAAATGACCAAGGAGTTTCCAAGTGTTGGAAATACTTACACAAAAAAGAAGCGAGTACAGACGTGATCTGATACTGGACACACCCAAATGTTCCCATGTTTCTGCAGATCCTTAGATGTGATAACTGTTGAAGAGAGAGAAGCATGTTTTACCATAATGGTGGCTTGTATTTTGTACTTTACTTTCTTGTTATTTATCAATATTAGTAGTAATGTTGCTGTTGTATTGGATATTATATTATATTATACTACATAAGATGCTGTTGAGCTTAAGGGCTTAAACTCATTTATCTGTAATAGTTTTCTCCTATAATGATGATGATATTATAAAAAATGACTTAACTGCACATTAATACACTACTCACATTACCTAGTTTAATTTAGATGTTAATGATTAAACTGGTATTTTCTTCTTGTTTTGCTTTTTTTTTGTAACTGTCCTCTATAGCTGTCATACAATCAAATATACTAATGCAACATATTTGCTATTATCTCCGCTCTGACATATAATACGTTCTGCTTGTGATTACCTTCACACAGAGCGATGCAGTTCAGATTTCGACTCTGAAGAAACCTTGATTGAATCGGACGGCTCTATAGAAAAAAAGAGACAACAGTTAAGTCCCACCAAGCTGCTAAAGTGAATACAACCTAACTATGCTGATGATGGTACACATGGAAACATTGAGAATTACAAAGACTGAAACTGTACAGAGTGTAATAGTCAGAAGCAGGGCATAGTGAATGTAGGAAACATTTTGATGATTTGAACTCTAAATACAAAATATTCTAAAATAAGTTGAACAGCCCTCATCTGGTAATCCATGTTGATTTCTGTGAAGGCTTCAAATTGATCCTTGTCTCTGCCCTTTTATTTGCATATCTTCTTTGCGTGTGATGGGAATCTGGATTCAAAATGCGCAACTTTCTTTTGAACAAATATGGTATTTATTTATTTATTTATATGTGAGGATATGAAATGTCCACCTGTGGTATGGTGTTCATGCGGTTGTAACGCTGCACCAGCTCATCTTTGGTGGGCATGCGGTGCTGTCCTTTCCCCATTCCTGCAAGAAGCAGCACAGACAGCAAACAACCCTGAGTCAGAACGACCTCGAGTCACTCAAGCTGTGAAAAACTTTCCTCTAGTGGTCTTGAGCTCCTTGTACAGATACATTATTACCCAGAGTTCTAACCTTCATATGAAGGTTGTTCCAAAATGATACTGAATATTATCTGCACACAAGCTGAGTCAGAAAGTGATGCTGTTATCTTTTACACTACAAAGTTCTAACTTAACTTTGCTGTTTTTCTTGCCAACTTAACTTGTAATAATTAATTCCACATCAATCCTTAAAACTGGAAAACCATTGCTTAGGAGCTTGTTAATAGTGTTAACAGGTAAACAGGCAACCTGCAGATGTCATGTCCACATAATCTGCACCATAACCATAGTGGGACCTCAAAACCAACCTCGGAAATTGTGTTTCAGCGAAAATTCACAGGGGGAAGTAAGGTAAGGTTTAAATGTCTCTTCAGCCCCACCCCATGAACACAACATAGTATAAAATACCAACACAGTACAAAGTAACACACACAGATCCACTGACAGCTCCATTTTACTCAGCCACAACATAATGTATGGTATGCGGCACGGAACACAAGCCCAAGGCACAGCACCCAAAATGGACACAAAACACAGAGCAGCACAATATGATAGCATGGAAAGCTCCCACATGTGAAAATGATGTGTTCTAAGATGGTAATCAGGCCATTTAAAAAACATAGAGCGTACTCAGTCAACATGGTGGAATCAAAGGTGGAGGGGTAGGTGGGGGGCCGGAGGGGACTGAGTGGCGAGGAATGAGCCGTTCCTACCTGAGTATCCAAAAGATATGCTGGAGATGGGGCTCAGATAGATGCCCTTTCCATACGCTGCCCCATGCAGCTTGGGTTTGAAAAGAGCAGGAAGGAAGGAAGGGTCACTGAGCAGTTGCACAGGACAACCTCTTACATGCACGCACACACACACACACACACACAAATGTACTCACACATACAGTGCAATACATACCAGTCTTACTCTAGCTATATCTCAGGATGTATAAGTCAGTGATTTTTTCTGTTAGTCTACCTGGCAAACACCACCAACCAGACACACTAAATACACATGCACACCCACATACACACGACAATCCAAAGATAGTGGATTGCAAAGAGCCAAAGAGAGAAAAGATAGTTGTATTATTCTAGTGATCTGAAACAACTCATATAACCCACACAGTCACACCTTTAAACTGCCAACATGTTTTCTCCTTGCAACATAATGTAGTCCAGAGAAGATCATGTGATGCTCTTGAGTTTTGTGAATGAAATTTGTGTATGTGATGCTCAGGTATTCAAGCAATGCTGAAATGAGACTGTGGCTTGGTATGAGTATGAGGACGACTGATAATGATGTTTAAGCCTTCACACAAGAATGTCCAGGATGAGGAAAACAAAAAGGACCACAGGTGTAACATGGACAAGTTTTCATAGGCCACAGTGATCCAGAGGAGAAACAAGAGGAAGAACAAAGAGCACCTTGATGGTTTGGGAATGAAATGTGATGGAGATGGAGGTCGGGACTTGGCACATCTGGAAGAAATGAAAAGGAACAATAGACAAGAGGTTTTGTGTGATGGTTGGAGCTGGAGGCAGACTCGATCCTCCTCCTCTTGTGAAAGACAATGACTGAGGAAGGGGGGTGTCAATGCTCAAGGTGAAATGGAGAGGAGAAAGAGGAGGCAGACGAGCACTGAGGCGTGATCAAAGATAGAGTGTTCAAAAAGTTGGAGAACAAAGAAGGCATAAATGAAACACATCAGCATGATAGAGCAATCACGGCTGACGAGAATGTTTCAAAGATCCTTGAGTTTTCACATTTAATTGTTTTTCATCTATTTTCAGGACATGCCGGTGTATCTGCAAGCAGTCCTTATCTGCCGCAAATGAGACAATTCTGCGCTCTCTGGTGCTCGCTTCTTTTTAAATAATAATTTTGTATTATTATGTATTAATCTTTTACAGACCTGGGTCACAAAGTGCAAAAACAACCTTGGCAAAATAATATAAAGATCCAGACGAATTCAGACCTGAGTAAAACCGGAATACACTTGGAAGAAAAGTATGACTTTCTTCTTCTGCCTTGAAACTATATTTATGGTCCTCATTTGGTCAATTGTACCCATCTGGTATCAACTAATTTAAATGATCTCATTTGAGGCTACTCTTTGACCCAAGAAGTGGTGCTAGTTACTGACCTTTGCGGGAAGCCACACCCACCGGAAGTCTATACTTACTACCATGGAGCTTGTCCTTTGCATCCTTCAGCTTCAGACCTAGCCTACTCAGTGCTCTAGGTGGTTAACCCCAACAGGGCACACAGGCAGCCTCCCAACATCACAGCTGACACCACAGCCCCCTCCCTGTGTCCCACAACAGGAAGAGACGTGCTGTCTGCTGCTGTCGACAACAGCAAAAAACACAGCCAACATTGGCCAGGAAAATCTCCCAGTGTGCCCCGCTCGCTAAAATGCCAATTGCAAAGCTGACGAAAGGGAAGCTGGCATCCATTAACTGCAAAAATGAATCAGCCGGACAGCGAGCCTGCTCTGTCAGAGAGCAGGTTTACTGTCCGAGAGGAGATGCATCGTAAATTCCAGCCAACTGCCAGGGTTACGTACCTGCAGTTTGGTATAAGAGGCATTGACTAGTCCATTTCTCAGAACAGAGTGCCAGTTCTCTATATGGGAACCACTAGAGCAAGTGTAGAGAGAGGGAGAGATAAGAAGGAAGAGATAAAAGTGCTGTGTGAATATAAACAGCATGGATCTCAGTGTGCAACCACTGATGTGTAGTGGGCCAGATCCATGCTGTTCAAAATAACACTGTGGCACATTTTGTCTGTGACCTTTGATTCACAAAAAGGGATTAGCAAATTTACTATTTTTTTTATTATTGTTTATATTATTTACTGTGTTTGAAAATTTCATGAATTATAAATGAAAAAATGTGTTACCTTTACAGTGTTTTTCTTTATATTATTGCATGAGTATTTTGTAAAAGAATACTTATTAAAGAGAGAAGTTTGAAGTTCTTTTCTGCCAACCACAAAGAGCTTCATCTATTTATACAATTTGTGAAAGGACAGTTTGGGACATTCTGTTACATCATCATAGTATTCCAAATTTATGTAATTTAATATTAAAAAAAGTGGAAGATCTAAGATGACAACCCATCACTGCTGTCTTTTAGGACAGGGTGGGATATTTGAATACGTTTCCCAGTGCAGGTAGTATCTGGACTGTCTTACAACACAGAGAGCAGTGTCACGATTGCTGTTATTTTTAACTTTTTGAAGCAGTATCGAGTCCTTGTTCTCACAGTCTAATAAATAAACGTGGAAAAATTCTAGAGCTAAAAGTATTAGCTGTTTATGGATTCCCTTCTAAATCTTGCCAATTGTCATTAAACTGACTCTGAACATGCATTTGTATTTTCAAATGTTTCTATTTATATAAAATGATGGCAGCCACGCTGACATACAAATTTGTCATTTCCTGTTCAGAATTTTTAGTATTAACCAGCATAAAAAGAGAGACTGTTATCACTGCTCATGTGTTAGCTGTAACCTGCGAGAGCCCAGATGGGCCGTGTGTATCTAAAATATTCAGCGAAGCCCCATCTGCTACAGTACAAATCTCGATCTCACAGATATTGCTGGCTCCACGTGCTGGCTTAGCAAGGTGGTTTCTCTGTCCAAGAGAATGGTCACTGCTCTCTGCTATTGTTTGTTATGGTTCCATAAAAATCTGCGAGAGTGGCTCCCCCATCCGCAACATAATGACCAGGTGTTACACTGAGACATGTTCATGTTTGACAGTGTGTACTGTTGTTACGCTAAATTATGCATGCATTTTAGTGACTATGCTTGATTTGAGATTCATTATGTAAAGTAAGTGATTTCTCACATTATATTTGCTCAACAGCCACAAGCTTAACAATATAATAACTACAAACTATTTTCTGATATTACACAGCCTAAATGATTTAAACTCTGTAACTGTAGCTTTACACTATAAGCTTTTCGATTGTATGAATGCAGTGTCAGCCAATGAGAGGAACAAAGTGGACTCACTGAAAGGCGAAGGTGCTGCCATATAGCTTCTTGGCAGTGCGAAAACGAGCCTCCTTGGCCGGGGGGCTGCTGAGCAGCAGGAACTGGTGGGAGGTGTGCATGAATTTCAGTTGCTATCACAATGAGATCATAAGGGAAAAGTGAGAGCAAGAGAGAGACAAACAGAGAGATAGAATGTGAGTAAGAACCATTAAATGACACAACGTTGCAGTAATAAAAAACTAATTTAAAAAAGGACACTTGAGGGGATGTCGTTCTGGTTCCCTACCCTACTCAAAGGCAGCTTGACGATATGAGACCTGTTACTGGAAATAATCCTGCAAAAAGACAAAGAGAAGATCGCAACATAAATCAGATAAGGTGAAACACAATTTAAAGTACTAGCCATTGTGCTACCACTTTGCTTGAACCACAATAGGCCTTTTTCACAGCAGGCATTTTTACTTGTCAAAATAGTAAAACATGGGTGTTAACAATGTTTCCGTTCTATTCCAAGTGTTCCAGAAAGCCATGACAGTGTGACAATGAGCCAACATGGCACAAGAGCAGGACCATGAAACCAGCCAAATGGAATTCAGCCATCACTATTTACAGCTGTCCTTTTCCTGCTGTGAAATGTCAAAATGTCCTCCATGAAAAAGGAATATAGGCATAAGCCTATACGTATTATTGTGTTATCAATTAACTACTGTTAAATAGTGCTTTATAAGTTAAATCATGTTAACATGCAAAGCAGAGCAAACCCATTTTTTAAAACAGATCCTCTACTCACCATTGTAGCAGAGGATGGGCCAAAGGGTCAAGCTTGTCCATCTGTTTCTTGATCTCTAGATATGAGCCCTGTAAAAAAGCACACAAGCATGTGTTGCTTTCAGTTTTCAGGATTGTTTCCGCAAAGCCAAATGAGCAAGTGTTTGGATCTAGACTTACTATGTGTTTTATACATAGTACAGATGCAGTCAAGCCACAATGGGTACATAGATAATAGAAACAAGAGTGGGGACGATCAATAGAGAAGATAAACTAATCAGAAACAGCTGTCATTTTGATAAACAAAGACCCCACTCATACAGCTCAAACAGTCAAATAAATACAGGACTGTGCAATGTGCATGTGAGGGACATAGAGTGATGAGCTTATATGAACTAAAAAAAACTTAGATTATGTCTTAAACATTATACATCAAGACCATATGTAGCCTATATCAACTGTGGCCCTTTCCTTCATTCCCTCCTATCTACTTCTTGTACCTGGGTCATTTCCCGAATGGACATGACGCTGTCCAATGCTTTCTGCAGTCTCTCATAATTCTTCTTCTGTGTTCATCGGTTGAGCCGAACATCCATTGTATGCAATGAGAGAGGGAACAACATACAGACATCTAAAATCGCTTGTAGAGGTATTTTACAGAAGTTTGTCGAACAATAGTTACTATTTCCAAATTCTTCCTATCCTATCCATTGACACCTTCTTAAGCATTTCAGTTACATTACTTCATTAATTTTGTCTGTGGATAACTACAATGATATTTTTCTAGTTTTGTGAAGACAGCAGAAGTAGTTTTAACAAAGTCGGTTTGGTTTACAAATTGAAATTTGTGTATTGGTTTTGTAAGTAATCACAATTCTAGTAGTGAGGACGCTGACCTTTGGGTTGAAGGCCAGAGTTTTAGGGTCATTGGGGTCAACGACTGATGGGTAGGGCTCAAAGATGATGCTCTTACGGGGCGACTCAAGAGCAGCTCTACACATAGCCACAAGTAGGTCCACCACCTGCGGAGAGAGGGATCTTTATGTGATGCTGTTATTGACTCGATATGACCCAGAACCCACCTCAGTTCCAATAACGCATATAAACTTCAAATAATCAGAAATGAACATTATCACATGTCCCAGTGTTTGACGTTTGTGTTTTGATTTTCTTACATATATTTTAGGCCTTTCTCCTTAAAAAGAAATTCAAATAATCAAAATTATATCATATATAATATCTGTTGTTTTGTTGTCACCTCTGCTCCGGTGGCCACTTCCTCTGCAGCTCCGGACATTACACCCAGAGTGTAGAAGGAGAAGACACACAGCTCCCTGGTGCACACAGCCGGCTATATAAAGACACACATGGACACAAAGAGGGATGAGAATACACTAATTTCAGTGTGTACTACATATCTACACAAAAACAAGTACACTCATGCCCACACGTAATGACACACACTCTTTCTCACTCTTTATCTTTCTCCCTCACAACTACAATTCTGGAAAATCCATTAACAGGATCGTATTACTAATAGAGAGAGAAAACATCACATACATGCTATTCATAACGTTTCTTAACTTTCCCTATTGGGTTTTTTTAACCAATAGGGTACGTTTCTCTTTCTCGTCTCTGATACCTTCAGCATGGATCCATTCTGAAAGACGTGCTGTTCGTCACACACCACGCAGTACTCGTTGAGCGTGGGGATCCTCTGCTCTGAGTACTTCATTATCTGTTTGGAGAAAAGTGGTGTTCCCAGTTATCACTCCCAAATGAAGAACTGCCATATGAAGGAATAAGGACTAGTTTGGTAGCAGAATTGTCACAAACTACAATTTTGTACTGCAATCATGACTGGCTTGACCTGTTATTATGTTCTAGAGCAACAATGCAATGTGGGCAACACCCCATGCCACTGTCAGCAAATATCTCCTTGAGGTCTAACCTGCACTAAGAAGCCATACTCCAAGGTAGGGATGTTCTTGCAGTGGCCGCCCGCCTGGGATGAGAAAAACAATTCAATCAGCTGCCTCGTGGTAATCTGCGCAGGGGCCCTGGCCGCCGGGACAGCCACAGTCTGATGAGTCAAGTGAAGACAAAGCATTATGGGAAACGGCGCACCAGCCATTTTACGGTAGGGGTAAGGAAAGGCTCAGGTGGGAACAGTGCAGGTGGCGGGTGACTGAGAAGAGGGTCAAAGTGAATCACAGTGGATTAAAACAGAAATATACAGTGCCATGAAAACAGCATTCATCATCAACATTTTGTAGTATTCTTGATGATTTTGAACTCCTTATCATAGCATCATGAGTTTCTACATCAGCAATGTTACACATGTAAGGAGTGTAAAGTTAAGAGAGATGTGACAAAAACACCATGAACACAACTTGACATGTGAGTGAGACAGATTAATAAGTGGGAGGACAGTGGCATTTAGTCAATTCATCATATTCAAATATAAACTGAAATGTATCTAACTCCAAATCTGAGAGATGCACGGGTGCTGTTATGTCCAGACCAGAACTGACCTGGCTGTTTGGTGGATAGCTGAAAAGCTCCCCTTTGGGATTCTTCATGGTACATGAGATAGAGCGGTTCATCAGGCGGGTCACTCTCAGCTCAGGGACGCTCAGCTTCCCTTTTAAAACTGTGTCTTGGATCAGAGGAAAACTCGGAGACCTAGAATGAAGCAAGAAACAATTCATGTGCATCACTTCATCTGCCATTTTTCCCAGGAGGAAAAAAATGCTAATTTTGTCGTTGTCCCTGTGTTTATAGAAGTTACGTAATGGAGGGTTTGGCTTCAAAGGCCCAATCAGGAATTTCAGAACTTATTATTGTAATGTTGCTTTGAATAAATCTTAATTATCAATAATATCATTGGCAACATCTCCTCAGCTGTAATCGTGCATGGTAAGACTGCACTGTGTTCACATAGTCAGTACCTGGGTTATTTTACAGTGACATGTGTTAAAGAAATACACACTCAGTATTATACTATCTCTGACAAGTGAAATCTGTTTGGACAGTAGCTCAAGTCACTAACTGTTAACATTCAAGAACCAGTGTTCACTTCCACCATCACTCTCAGTACATTATCCATGTACACTCTTGACATGAGACTCCTGTCACGTTGTGAGGATGTTAAGACAGCCTAGTAGTTAGTGAGACTGACCTCCATCGAGTGGGCCGAGATTCAATCCCTGTGCAGCCATAACTGTCAAAGCATTGAAAAGTAAGACAGAGGCCGAGAAGGGTACCCCCCCCCCCCCCCCCCTTGGGGAAATTGGTTGAGTGTGTCAAATTTGCAGTGTCAGAGATTCCTTTTCGCTGCTTGTCTTATTTGCTACAGTTTGTCTTTCACAGACAGAACCTTCTATTAGTATTTCCATCACTATCTTCCAACTGAAATCTTCAATCTTGGAAAAATAGTTTACTTGTATGTAAGTACATTTATTCATAGCACATTTCTAATTCAGACGTGTGCTCAGGGTGCTTCACAAAAGAAGAAAGACAAAACAAAGACATAATCTATGAAACAGGATATTTCCTGGTATACTGTTGTAATTCTTTAGAATTAAAGGTCCATATGCAATAATTATTAATAATTTCTTAATGATAATTAACAACCATTTGTAACTGGATAAACTTAATCTAAAGCCTTTAGATTATTTCCTAAAAAACCTTTACAACAACTGATGAAAATGTCTTATAAAAACTGCTTTCACTTGAGTTACAGTAATACCTACCTACTGTGGGGGAAAAACGCAATAACAAACTGCAGATGTTATGCCAAAATAACACCAAAATAGCTTAAATGTTCCTGTACTTGAGGTTAATTAATCTGGGCTCTTCTCCACGAGTAATTGCAGACACTTGGAAACAGTGAAGTGTTCAGAAAATAAATCAGGACAATAAGTAATGAAACTGTGTTTGTAGACATCAGCATCAAAACCATGCATCACAATATGAGTACAACAACTGAGCTCTATTGCTGGAATAGAAAGACATGTCGATTTTGCAATGAAATGAAAAACACATATACACATATATATATATATATATATATATATATATATATATATATATATATATATATATATATATGTGTTTTTCATTTAATTGGCCTAAATTGGCCTAAATTGTTGTTTGTTTATTTGAAAATGTTGTGTAGCATGCTGTATATGAAACATAGGCATGGGGCTGTAGTTGCCCTGATAGAGATATACAGTGGTAGAGAGACCTACTTGGGTATGGGGGAGAAGATGCTGAGCCCGGCACGGAACTTCTTGATGGTTCCTCCGGCTTTGAACCAGCTGTGCCTCTTCTCCTGCTGGGCCTTGAGGAACTCATTACTGAGGTGCTTCCACTGCTGTGAGGTGAATGTGCTCAGGATCCTGCCACATTACAAATTAGAAGAGCCAAGCAGGAAGATATGTGAGTGAACCTGACAGAGTGAATTACTCTTTAAATCACCTTCTTTTTGTTGTTGATGTGCATTATTATTTTGTGTGATTGGATTAGGCAACAAAAAATTGAAAAATAAATCGTCTGTGTTTTGCACATCTGATGCTGCACATTTGGATTTCCAAAATCTACTACAAATTCACTATAAAACATCAATGCTCTATATAATAGATCACGTGACTTACTTTTTGAGCTGCAGGCCCAAGCTGAAGCCTTCTTTATTGGAGGGCTGGAACACTTCTACTGATGGCTCTGAGTAAAGATGACTAACACTATTACACAGTGCACAGATACACAGACTCTCTCTTTCACTCTCCCTCTTGTATAGCACATACTGTACTCACCTCCTACGCTCAATGAGTGGCACAAATACCTAAAGTCCCTCCCAGAAAACCAACATCCACACTGACATCTTTACTCACCAGGTCCATCGAGGTACTGAGAAAGAGAAAAGCGCAGTCTCAGAATAATGGGCTCTGTTCTGATAACTTTCCAAGCTGTCGCAACCTCCTCCTGAGTCAGACACACACACACATACACACATACACACAAATATACAGAGTTAGCATCCTAATTAGGGCCATTTCTCATTACATAAATAAATTATGAGCATGCAATGCATTATAAATGTTGTGTTACTTTGCAAAATGTCAACGTTGGAATAGTAATGGGCAAAGGAGAAGGTGTGTGCAGAGGGAGAAGAATGCTGACTCACATCTAAGAAACTGATGTTAATGTGTAGATCGATGTCCACGTCATCAATGGTTCCATACTCCCTATTCAGAGACACAACAACAGATACAGTTCATTTATCATACGTAATGGGATATGTTAAACTCTAACACTTTCAACTGATTATCGCTTGAGGGAGAAAATAGGGTTGTTGTTTTCTCTATTTCTCCAGACAATGCCTACTTAAAGGTTCTCTTTACGATATTCAGAGCATTAATACAGCATCAAACAACAATTTGAAATGTAAGGATATAGTGGAGTAATGTCTACCAGAGCAGAGAATGAAGTTACTCTTTCTCTGTGTGTGTTGTAATCTGAGTTTTTCTGGGATTTGTTTACATAGCCGAGCTGTCCAGGCGTGCCTTTTAGCGCATGTTAGTACTTGTTAGCATGCCCCAGGGGTTAGCGCATGGCCGCCGCTCTACACTGCTCTCATACGTCAGAGTTAGGGTTAGGGTTATGTCCCAACCGTCGGCCTCATCATGGAAGCGTAGCGCCAGCGTAGCGCCCGCCCTCAGGTTCCCCCTTACGTAAACACTGTTAGCTCTGTCAGCACTGTTGCGTCATTTGCACTGTTAGCACTCATAGCATCGTCAGATACGAGCCACCGGCTCAGTTGTGGCCATGTTGAGAGCCGTGTGGAGGCAATAGTAATGCTCTGAATTTTGTATTGAGCACTTTGAAAATAAATACATGAATACATACAATCTTTGAATTGTGCCTGTGTGTATGAGTGTGTGCTTCTGTGTATCTGTGCTTTACCTAACAGAGACAGCACTGTCAGTGTAGATGTCTTTTACTGCCTCAATATCTGCATCCAGTTGAGGGTGGCGGTACAGGTCAGCAGCGCAGCTCCCCTGTAACAAGCAGTATACAAAGCCCTCTCAGATGAAATCAAGTAACCTTGGGCGACACCACCCGCCATGTTCCAAATATGTTCATTTATTTATTTATTATTATAAATCCATTATTATTTAATGGACAATGCATATTGATCAACATCACTGTAAATGTGCCAGTGTTAGATAAAAGGCTAATTTTATCATCTCACTTGGCCAGATGTTATATTAGCCATTAAAACAACAATAAAACACACAACACATAAAATCTGAGCCGGAGAAAGTAAAACACGAACAACTAATAAACAGTTGAAAAAACGCTTAGAAGGAGTAGAGCAAGTAGCATGCAAAGTAGGATATGTAAAATGCAGGCCATTAATACAAATACATGTTTAAAAGACAATCAAATCACATAACATTATAGAAGAGAGTTAAAACCAGAAGGGACGCAATCAGACAAACAGACAAAAAGCCAAGTAAATGATAGCAGACAAGGCAAGCATGCATGGACTAGGTATGATGGCAGGTCCAGTGGCTTTTTAGTGAAGTCTTTTTAGTCAAGTTTTTAGAATATATGCAAAGGAACAGTTAGAGTCGCTATGTCGTATATTAAACGGAAGGATGTTCAAAACTGTAAAAGCTGACTGGCGGAAAGATTTTTTCCCTCCTTGTGCCAATTATGTCCCTTCTTATTCTTGATCTAGTTAATCTATCCCCAACATGTATCTGAAAGATGAATGTGGTAAATGAGGGAGGTGCTAATCTATTAAGAATTTGTAATATTAAACAGGCATTGTGAAATTGAATAAGATTTCCCTACCAAAGGAGACCATTATCATACCTTCACCATATGAAGTACATAACAGTAATGACAGCTTGTAGGTTTATTGTCCAGGACCTTGACAGCTTGTTTATATACAAATTGTGCGTGTTCAAAATTTGAATTTAAAGATTATGTAAAACTGGATTAAGACAATTTAATATATAAAAGTGGATATTGTTACAATAATGTCAAATAAATGTTTCTATTCTAACCATTCATCTATTACTTTTAGCTATTTACTTCAATATCTGTTATAATTACCTAACTGTCTGAGCTGTTTAATCATTATTTTAGCTATCAAGTTCAGCCATTAATCAATTGTTTATAGCTATATATTGCAGCTATCTATTTAAACTAGTATTTATTATAATTACCTAAATATTATTAAGTATTTTTTTAGCTGTTTTAACCATTTATCCATTGCTCTTAGCTAACTAATTCAACTGTTTATCAATTACTTTAGCTATCTATTTCAACCATTATAATTACCTAACTATTATTCATTGCTTTTAGCTATCTGTTCAGACCTCTCTGTTCACTTGATAACTAGTTTTTAACCCACTCTTAATCACACAAGAGTTTGTAGTGTACAGCTCAATATAAAAACATGTTTCTAATCAAATCAATTACTATTTTTCAAATCAGCTGAGCTACTCAATCTGTCACCTCTTCAACCACACACCAAACCATTTACTAACTCTGATCCAACATCAAGCGCATCTTATATTTGCAATAAAATAGAGAGTTACATAATGTAACAGTTGATAAAGAGGAAAGTATTTTGTTAAGGAAAGAATTCGTACATTTCTTAAACTGTCGACATATATTTTGGCATTTTTCAGTGATTATTTTACATCCTGTCATTTAATACTTTGGTATCCTCCATTAATAGGCTTTTTTGACCTAAGTTTGTCATACTTGTTCCTGGTGTCTAGACTTGAAGTCAGACTCTGTTCTCCTCAGCTCTCCTCTGTGTGTAGAACAGATCGTACACTTTCATCCTTATCTTTACTACGCTGCTTTCATGTTCTCTGACTGCATAGAAATGAGCTTTAAATCCCAGACTGGATTTACATTTCAATCACAGGACTCGAAAGATAACAGTAAAAAAGGATGACTAACAGATTAAGATCTTAAATGGAAGTGAAGCATTGAACTTTTCGAGATGAGATGATATATTAAATAGGGGCCACGGAAATGATTTTTGACAGTGTTGCCTGGGATTGATACTTAAGGTCACATAGGTTGACAGTACTACAACTGTATTGTACTTTAGAGGTACGTTATGTTTGCTATTTTCAGTTTGCAACAAGTCAAAAGCTCAGAGCATTGTTAAACATTGATCACTTACATTCTAACGGAATATCCTGCTTCAGATTTATTTAAATGTTTGCCCTGCCAGCAGTGAGACATTAAGCTAGAAATGTCAGTCAGCCAGTCCATCTGTTCTGCACTACTACAGCAAAATAGCTCAACAACTATTTACCACATTGCCATGACATTTGGTCAGAATATCCACAATCCCCAAAATGACTCCAAATGACACCTGGTTTAGTGTCTAGTGCCAATAGCAGGTCAAAATCTCCCTTGACCAACACCTATGTCTCTGGCAATATCCTGAAAACTAGTGGCTGTCATTCTGTGAAACTTGTAGTAGTTTGTTTTATGGTTAAATGGTCCAATTAGTATGTGCTTTTTTTTCTACCAACATATTACAGCAGTAGAACTTGTCATGAACACATCCTATCAGTAGCTATTTTACAGTTGCTGGTAAATACAATTATAATAATTTGCAAAAAAAACAAAAACAATTTTTGAACTACCCGAGATTATTGTAATGTAAAAGTAAAAAAGAGGATAAAGATGTCGGCAGGCACCATTATTGACAAATACCAGATTAAACACATAGATTAATATAGTAAGGGTAATACGGTTGCCACAGCTGTACCTGAATGCCATACAGGAACTGTTCTGACTCGTTCTCCCCGTCCGACTCCTCGTCTGTCCAACACTGGCCTTTGATGTCCTGTGGGCCCACACATTGTGAAAAGGCCGTTATAGTGGAGCGGAAAGAAAATGCAACCCCTCTCCATCATCCTTTCATCTCACATCCTTTCTCACATCTCCCTATTTAGCCTCTCGTTCAAAACACCCAGCTTCAAAACACTGCTTTATATAGAATTTCAAAGAGAGAGACGAAGAGGTGCGATTTATTTTCAAAAGACAGGAAGAATTTAAAGTTCAAAAGAATACTCAAATAACAATCAATGATGAGTTGATTTTTTTTGTGTGCAAAATAACCATGTCTCATGTCATTTCCAGCAAAGCCTGAAGCCCAGAGACTCTGTTGCACAAACCTACAGTCTGTACTTCTTTGAGTAGCCACAGCAATGTCATTTAATTTAATTTACCACTTTAATAATCTTAAACAAACCATGAATGAATGACACAGCTTAATCGTATGCATTGATTATTACACCAATAGAATCCTAGCTGTCTTACCATTGGTTCTGCTGTTCATAAGGCTCACTCAGACAGGTTTAGGCCTTTGAATACTGCCAACCATTGCAGCTTTCTTCCAGGTGGCAGAACAAGAGCAGAAAACCGGAGAGCTTTGGCTGACCGCCTCTCTTTCTTGCACTCGTCAGAACTGCAAAACCTAGGAGAAATAAAAATTCAAATTCAGTAATGGACGAAAACATGAAACAAAGAGGCCATCACTAGTGAAGCCATGCTTTGTAAATGGTGCCCTCCTCCTCTTTTCTTTAAATGGTCTGCACTTCACCTTGCCATGTATCCTAGCAACAGCCATCTCTGCCTCCTTTCAGAGTGGCATTAATCACCGTGGAGAGAATGTGTGGGAGATATGTGCTGTACGTTCAGTACCCAGGATGTATCCATTTCTTTGTTTTGTTTATGTTTTTTTCAGGATCTTCATCTATTATTACCGAGGCTCCAGAGGTTGGCACACCTTTGAATTATGTCAGCACATTGTTGGACTGACGTTGGTCATTGCAAATAAATGAAAAGAAAATCATCGAAACACAATGTAACTTAATGTGTTAGCATAAGGAGAGTAAATTGTGGGCACACAGTGTTGACTAAAAAAATCAAAGTCATTTCTCAACAATTTAGCATTATAAAATAATGTTTGCCTTTAAATGAATAGTTACCGTACGGTCATGATGAGAAAAAAAAGATCTTGAAGCTTATTCCAGATTTAGAGATACATTTTGAAAAAATCAGATTAAAAACGGTGAGGATAGACAACATCGCTGATATAATAGAGGCAGCTACAGACCACTGCAGTTCATGGTGGCCCATCGCATTTTGTGTCAGACATGTAAACAATGAGCGTGGTGTCCGTTCAACACGGCTTAAAGCTGCAGATGCAGAGTTGCATATTTCCCACTGCAGCATCAGAATACAAATTACAATTTACATAGTCTGGGGCCCGTCAAGCCAAAATGATAAAGAATTTTGAATATTTATCAGCTTTAAATCCTGAGACATGTGCAAAGGAAGACTGGATGGTAATGTAGCCTGGCACTACGGGGTAGACCGCCTTTACAAAGCCATCCAGCATGAAGGCATATTTGCTGTATATAGGTCAATATAATTAAATGAACACCAATTATTCTTTGTTTGCTGGACTAACAAAGGACACTAAGATTATCTCTCCCTCAGATTGGGCCATTATCTACATGTCAACTATCATAATACTGTGTTTTTCTCTTCCTGGTTGTGGATATCTGTCCTTTTTTTCATGTTACGGTTTGGCTCCTTCTTTGTCTAAAACACCCTTCCAGACATCAACTGCATCCTATTAACAAAAAAGGCTCCCCTGTTGTTACCATCTTCCACTTCAGCTCCTCTCCTTGTCTCTCTATGTCTGCTGCCCTGCCATGTCCTCAACCCTGCTAGCATCTACACCCCTCCACCGCCCCCAGTCCCCGCCATTCTCATAGCCTATGTCGTCTCACATACCAATAGTGTCGCGGGCGAACTGCACCCCCCCCCCACACATACACACACACACACACACACACACACACACACACACACACACACACACACACATAAACACACATCTAACACCATCGCCCCCATTCCACTTTCAGATGATATTTAACACAAACACAGATGCAGTCAGGCGGATTTTCCCCTCCCCCCACTCTCTGCACCCCCACCCCATCCATCCACACTTACCTCCACAGAGGATGGAGACTCGGATGCCGTCCTTGCCTCAGCTGCTCTCCCTCTTAAAGGGCACACCTGCTTCTCGCTCTCTCGGTGGCTGTATTCCACTGAAATGATATGACAATGAGCCCATTAAAAGAGGATTTTAGAGAAACCAGAGACACAATTCCCCAATTCTACGGCGTCTGTCTCTCTGTGCTTGTGGTGTGTGTCTGTGTGCAATCCAGCTGGTGTGTGTGAGCCTGTGTGTTTATCTATTGCAGATCTCTGCCGCTACTGCTGTCTTATATTTTGCCTGACAACACTGAGGGGTCTGAGCATGCTCAGTGAGACCAGGCAAGCCAGTCATGTGACCTGCAGCTGACTGCACTGCTGCTGAGAAATAAGAGGAAGAATGGAGGAAAAATGTCTGCTTGTATATATGCATCTGCCTGTGTGTTTGTGTGTGTGCGCGTGTGATTGCATAAGTCTGTGTCTGTAACTGTGCAATCATGCTTTAGAGGTAGATTCTGGTTGATATTCAAAAGCTTTTGTGTCTTAAAATAATAAGGAATTAAAATAAAAAAGAAACCCTAAATATCCTTACTGCTATATTTGTGCTTTACATTTCAGCTACACTGCATCCTATACAGATGAAGAAATTGATATTTCAGTAACATCTTTTGTTCTAAAATTATACAACATAACAAAAAATATCATATCTTCTGTATCTATGAAAGACCTTGTCATTGTGTGTATGTGTGAGACAATGGCCATTGGGCTCATAAGCTAATCAGTCTTTAACTCAATGTATCTATTTAAGAACTGACCTAAAGAGTGAGCAGATGTTAGGCCAGTCTGATCAGTGTGTGGCTGTACTCAGGAGAGGAAGAGAAAATGATGATCTCTTCATACATTTTATGTGGCATACAATGAGGCAAACTAGAGTGCACAGGCCCTAATGGCACAATGTAAGTATGGGAAACAGTTTGACGTCATGCCATAGTTGCTTTGTCAACCACAGTTATGCTGCCTGGTACTTCTTGTACATGAATGGGTGTTCCAGGTTAATGAAGAGTTCACTTTAGTAGTAGCCCCAGAACAATCCACCATCTCCCACTTATAGTGCAACTGTCCTTCACTGTACATCAACATTCAGTACATTTTGTTTCTGGAAGAAGGTGAAAGTGCACTACATGTCTACTTTTCAGCAGGCCACATTCTTTGTTCCATATTCAGCCCATTTCAGATCATCAAAAATTAAATCATAAATTGGTTCCCATTAGTGTTATTTCACATTTTTAGTTTTTCTTTATTGTATTATGATCAATGTAATCAATATGTTATTTTACTGTACTATTTTAGGTTTTCTACGTGTGGAAGTTATGCTTATTTAAAATTTTTGGGGGGTATTAATTCCCCCTTTATATTGTTATATTGAGGTACTCATAGGTAGCAGTTGCACTTGCTCATGCAGTGATAATACACACCTAAGCATTAGGACGTCCTATCTGCTCATCTAGGAGATTTATCTGAGCATATTCCCACATTGTCTTACTGTACCTCGTGGCCCAGGGGTTAGCAGCCATTAATACTGACTGACAGCCAGGAGCTTGGCCAGTGGACGGGGTGACTGGATGGCAGATCTGTCCCTCACATGGACAGGTGTGTCCATTGGCCTCAGGTAGTGGAGTGGAGTGGATCCAGGCAGAGGCTGCCAGCGGCCAGTGAGACAGAAACATGGGCAGTGGAAACAGCAGTGCTAACACAACCACAGCTGTGAACAGGTGAGAACAAAAAGGCTCAGTGGGGGAGGAGACGTGGACTCAGTGAAGAGTGCACACTTAGAATAGGACACAGGGAGTCAAGGAAAAAACGAATTAACATTAGCTTTGGTGCTTTGTGTATCTGTGAGTAAATAGTACATTGAAGAGTATATTTGCTGGATTGATTTATCTAATCTTTGTTGCTAAATTTGAAGTTTAGATTTGAACTTCTGTTATGACCGGCTCGTAAGTCGCAACATAAGGTGGAGATATAGTTGACAGTTGTGTTTGTGTCAAGGTTTTAGTTTATGTCTGCCATCTTCTTGGCAGAGCTGAATACTACAACATCAGAATAAATTAGCTGTCTAGTGTCTTCCCTGGATAAACAACCAATATTTCTTTAGTAACTGTCGACCATTGATATACCACAGCTGATTAGTAAAGGGATGGCATTACACTAATCATGTCGTAAAAAAGTATTGTGTACCTGCACTGTGTACCTCTAACAAGGTTTCTCAGGCTTTTTGTATTCTGTGTGAAAAACCATAGTAGGGATAGTAGTATAATACTATTTCTATTGTGTGTAATGTTAGAGCAATATTAATCGTGTACTTAAAATATGCAATTTTTGAATGTGTAGTTAAAATGTAAATTAAATCCAATATATTGTAAATCATGTGAAGAACTATACATAATATTTAGGATAATAACAATACTTTTTCCACAATACTCAATGGGAAGTAAATAAACATAAATGTACTGCGTACATATCATTGAAAAAAAACATATAAAAACTGTAATATTATGTTTCATCACTAGATGGAAGTATTGCCACAAACACTGTACAGTAGCAAGGTGTTTGGGTCTGATTATTGCATCAGTTTTTAGAACATGAATAGAAGAGTGTAAAAACAAAAAGTTTGGTATCTTACAAGACAGTTACCGTACTGCATCATGTTTGACCATTTCTGTAGCCGATGATTTGCACATCTGTAGGATAATGGTTCCAAAAACATGCACACAATTTACTAATTTGAATCTCTAATAGGGCCATTAAAGTAGGAAAGATATATAATAACCATTGTAACTAAAACACTGCTTTTTTTTTCCATCCACGCCATCCACTGTCACATGTCGGAGTCATGGGCCGGACTCATGCTCGACTGATGCATTCAAGCGCTGCGATTGGCTCCGTAACTTTACAAAGCACTTCCATCGCGTACCGTATCAACGTATCACTCCGCGTCGTTTTTTAGTTTTCTACCATTTCCTGACTTGCCACAAGAGTAATGTTTAAATAAAACACATGTTTGACTAGACTGTGATGACTGCGGTAAATATAAAAAGGTCACGATTGTGTTTTCTTTTTGCATTTATCTTTATTCTCTCGGATGGATATGTCTCAGCATCCCTAGAAAGTAGTTCCGCAGTGTGAGGGACTAAGAAGATCACCTTGAGCTAGCCTCAGTGTGCTCAACGGCAGTAACATCCTTTCAAGCATTTGTTCAGCGAGATAAGGTGGGTATCCTCAACATGGGCTGCTGCTTGGTCGCTCATCCGATCCTATGAAGTTAAATGATAACGCGTGTGACACTTGCACTGTCACATAACGTGCCTTCTAAACCTTTTTGTCTTTATTATATCTGTAGCTACATCCTGCGAGGTGGTAAGTCCATGATTGTACGAGTCGGTCACTGGTAGCTTGCTTTCTACCCATAACTATCTAACTATGCTAATACTCCTGGACTTATGTGATTAGCGTAACGTTAGATAGGCCATTTTTTAGTCCCGCTGTGCTGGTTTGGTATTTGTGCAACAACGTTGTCATTTTAATATGCAGTTAATAGATGGATAGACTAAGGGAATGTGTCCATTCGTGGAGCAGATCTTTCTGTAGCATATCTAACACGCTATGCTCTTGTGGTGTGCTTAAACACGGTTATTACATCCAAATCAGTTAAATTAAATGTGATAAGTAAAGTGTTTGAGAATCGCTTCCTGTTGCCTCCTGCTGTGGGTGTGGCTGCTTCGTCTTCTCGGACTCCCATTGGTCAGTCTCTGTGATGTCGCTCTAGATCAGGAAAACGTGACGCAGGATGAGAACGTGACCTTTAGCGCATCGATTTGACTGCAGCGTGTATAAGAAACGTTATATTACAATAAATTACTGATATATATAACTGGTGACGCAAATGCACCAGACCCTGCATTGTTAAATGTCGTGTGTTGTCGTCGAATTCATGCATGTGGCAGTTAGTCAGGAGATACATTTGAAAATCCTTTTTATACATCACTATTTCTTATCGTATTTCCCCAGAAACATTTTAAATAATCTCGTTTGTTATGCTGTAGAAAATAAACATCCTATAATAAATGTATAATATGTACGTTGCCTGAGCAGCGTCACTGCAGTGGCTTATTGCAGTGGTGCCACTGAGAATAGGACTTGTTGACTGTAAATACATGGACAGAATGGCAGGTCTAACCCTCTCTGTCTGGTCTGTCTCTGACAGCTGTATCGTCCTTTGGGAAGAAGAAAAGATGATTTGACCAAGGCAGGGCTTTGTCTATAGGTCCATTTTTAATAATAATGTTATGCATTGGGCCTCCGATATAGCCTGCGTGTGCTGTGTTCTGTTGTGAGAAGTAATTATTTGGGGTATAACAACCTGGAGACACTGTCTTTACCGTGTCCTTCCTGGCCCTGTTGACAAAATGGAGTCTTTATCCCAGCGGCCCAGTCAGGTTGTAATGCCAAGTGACCCAGGAATCCTGTTAAAGTTAAGAGCTCAACAGAAGGAAGTGCTCAGTGTCTGCCTCACCTAAATATCAGTTGTTGACTTTTTTTAACAATTTGCCCACGTGGTCTAAAGTCACCTTTGTCATAAATATATCTTTAGTAAATTCACCGCTACTTAACAAATTCCACTGCGCCGAAGAGTCTAAAAACTTCATCTGAAAGTCCAGACTTCTGGTGAAATAAACAAAAGCATGTAAGTGTATATACTGTTAAACTTGTATTTTAGCTGTTGATATTTTTCTAGGTAACAATCCATTTGCAGAGATGATTATGAATTGTGATGTCTGCCATCTACTGCAGTTAATGGGTGGCTAAACTGTCAATTGCCCTTGACCCCCTGTTGCGGTAAAGTAGTCCAGTTGCAGCTGAGCCGGTGGACAGTGCAGTAGACTAGGCCTTATGCAGCTGGCATGGTTCCCATGCAGTCGGTCACCACCATAGCTGCATGTTTGCGTGGAGCCATGGGGTGAATACTGCCAATTATGGGTATGCCTTTGCCACTGCAGACACACTTGATTGCACTGATAAAACTACGCTCTAAATTTGATGTAAGGTGCTTGGGTTGCCAGATGATTTGGCATATGTATTTGAAATACACTGAATTTTATTTATTCATACATTTAAACCCGTGAAGTGGTCTATGTAATGTTTGTTTTGGGCTTTACAGGCCTAGTTTACAGGCATACATACCATTGTACATTCTGTGTATTAGATTTCTACAAACAGCTTCTGGATGCTGTGCGTTATTATTAGCCTAGACTCTGTTTTTAGACCTGGGGGGGTTGTACAATCTAGGTTGGTAGTAACATTGGTGTGATACTGCTGCTGTGCGTCGTGGTGGAAGTCTCATGTACTTCTACTCTATCTGGTCATGGCGATTGCTCGGTCACAGCAGGTGCTCTCCACATCCTTTATCCCTATTGAAGGGATTTACGCTTGAGCACCTGAATGTGTCTTATGTGTGCACGTGCACTGCAGCGATCAGTTGGGCTTGGACTGCAGCAGCAGGGAGTGGTTCGCTCATTGGCATTAGAAGATCCAACAGACTGAGGCTGTTGTGGAGGTCATCGGTTGTGACGTGCCTGTTTGTCCCCAGGAGGAACAGAAAGATCTACTGGGGGTAAGTAGTGCAACTTGTAAATGGTGCCTTGTTTGAGTGTGACTGATGAACCGTTGACTGTCTTTGTGTGGCAACTTGGATAAGCCCAGTGTTGTGTCACACCTATAGTAATGGTAGTAATGTCATGTCACCCTGACAGCAATGCCATCATGACTGCTAATTATTGCACAGGCATGTTTCACAGATAAGGGATAAGGAAATTGTTTGGGAAGACTGTGACAGAGAGCATGTTACAACGAGAGAGTATTTTTCAAAGGTAGACGGGATTGGAGGGGATTATTAGCAGTCAACTCTAAAGTTAGTCCTGCATCTGTGTCAGGGTTACTACGGCTGCTGTGTGTGTGTGTGTGTGTGTGTGTGTGTGTGTGTGTGTGTGTGTGTGTGTGTGTGTGTGTGTGTGTGTGTGTGTGTGTGTGTGTGTGTGTGTGTATATATATATTTATATATATATATATATATTTCTTCTGACAGAGGAGGGGGGCTCCAAAAATAGCCCTCACCTGAGGATACAGGCAATAAGGTTGAGTTGCCTGAGGATGAAGTGACAAAGATACAGGCTGTGATTTGTTCGCCAATCAAATTTGACCCTGTGACATTAATGAAAAGACAATCAGCAAATTTGTGGGGGATGTACATTTCATATCTGGAAAATGTGGGTAAACAGATATACCATAAAACAATCCTTTTATACGCCTTGCTGGAAATCAAATGCGTGATCGGTCACATGTGTGCGTTGCGGTGACTCGCACTTCCTGAAAACACCGTTTATTGCCTGTATTGTACTGCCATTGGCTGACTGCTGACTCCTCACTCACTACTCTTAACAGGCCCCCTAGCGGAAGGAGCCGCTAGTTTTAACAAAGCTGAGTGCGCTTACTTTTAATGTTTTGGACGATGTGTTTGGCTAACAGCTAACGAAACTACCCAATTCATTAATTTAATCAAACAATACAGCAGTGGTCTTTGCAGACACATCTGGCAGAGATCTACACTCTTTTTGTTATGCGTTATGTTTTATTATGCATTTGCTTTGTAGTCCATGTATGTCAAGTAGCAAAACGACTTGTTAGGGGATTTGCCTAAAACTTTGTGTCAACCTTTCCCTCCTCAGGCAAATGTGCATCCTCTTTCAGTTTTGCAATTGCAAGTGTCAGTGTTGCGTTGTCTGTAGTATTACGTTAAACGGAAGTTGTGTTAACTACATTGGTCACGATACAATACCAAACCAGTTTAGAAAGATATTTAACCAAATGGCCACCATTAGCATGTCTAAATAGTTCAATGTCTATTGCTATTTTTTAAATAAAAATTGATTATTCAATAAGTTACTAAAGCCCAAACATTATTAATGATAGAAATATGCAACAGGCTAGGATAACAGCATATGCTCACATTGTAACCAGCAACAATCTGACATTTTTAATGAATAAAATACTCAAAACGATGAATTGAATATTGTCCCCCAGCCCCTCCTTAATACATAATAAATGAATAAAACATGATTTAAAGAAAACAACAGCACAGCACTATACTACAGTTACTGCGGATATTTCAGCCTCTTTCCCCCTCTGCAGTCTTTCTCAGTGGTTCAGCCCACTCGGATGTCTGCCCCCAGCCCTTCCACGACTCTGTGTGTTGCAGTAGTGGGATGTGACTGAGCTCACGTAGAGCACTGGTCTGCCCCATTGCCTGTTACATCATCAGCCAACAGCTCCAGCCTGCTGGTATAGTGGCTCTGCCTGGAATCCCCGCACCATGATGCATTTGTGATTATATAATAATACAATTAGGGTATGATGAGTCAGAGGGAGTCAGAGTCGGACCATATTACTGTTAAATGCATCATAGACTTAGAGGCCATCACGAATGTGTCTTCAGTTGCAGTTACACCAGCAACACGTTCAGCTTCAATTGAATATTTGCCATTTCTTTGTCTATTTTCCTGCTCTTCTTTATGAATACAACATCAGCCTTTGCTGCCTGTTCTAGATGGGAATAAGTAGCCACCTCCTGCTCAGGGTCAGTAATTCAGGACAGGTCTTGAGTCTGTGTAGAGGGGATCGGAAAAGCATGAGAGGATTTCCCCCTTCAAGTGATATCAGTTTGTTATCCTGTTGCTCTGCCACAGAAGCAACCAGTGAGAGTGTTCTTTGTTGAAGGGCACTTCAATGTATAATTTAAACAGAGGGAATTTAATCTCTCCCCTGGGAGGTTTGGACAGTGGCCTGAGTTTGCGCTTGGCAGGGAGTCATTATATTTTTGAAGTGACTGAGTAAAATATACATAGGGCTATTGGTATCTTCTATCAACTACTTTTACACCTCATATTATATTTCCTCTATTTTATGAATGTTTTACATTTCTTTATTTTTGTCTTCACAAGTCATTACATTACTTTTGATAATGCTGTATACCTGCTAGGTTTAGATCCCAGTTTCTGTAAAGAATGACAATTAGAAATAATTACAATTTCTGACCATTTCATGAGGACCCAGTGTGTCGTATCACCAGATTGACCACTCAACAAAGCATTTCAGCCTTGTTCAGCTGGGCTGTAGTCATATAATTACAACAACTAGAGGCATAGTATAAGCAACATTCCTCATCTTCATAGGGTAACCCTGCTACACCCTGCTCAAACACATCTACCATTAACAGATTGTACAATATGGTGTCTCAACTCCATAAGCTATACTACTCTGCTCTGCGTGGTGGCAGTGCAGATGTTCTAACCTTAACATTTCCCTTATTATTTCAGATCAACATTCATGTATCTGTTGTCAAATTGTGAGAATTTGTTTCCCCCTCATTTATCATAAGCATACATTTAGTCACAATGCTGGCTGTGCAACCTGAAAAGCAAATAGTAGCTCAATAAAAGATAATCTTGTGCAAGATAGCTCACAATAGCTCTTTTTGTTTAAAAAGAATTGCAGTGGCTATATTTCATAAGCCCAATCGTAGTCTTTATTCTCCTTTAGTCTTGGGGGCTGATGTTGGTGGAAAATAGATATGCTGGAGGTGAATAACAACCAGTTTTAGTCCTTGTTGTACATCAGTAATCAACATGATCAATTGATTCCCACTGGGCCTTCTCCTTTCCTTTTGATATTCACTATCACAAGGTTAGCCACACGGCACCATTGGGTGCAGGATGTTGCTAAGTACACTCTAAAGGGCAGACACAGTGCCAGTACTTGCTGGCCAGTGTGACCAGTCCTCACCCTAGATCTCTCTGTCCATTCAGATCTACATGAGTACAACCACAGCGCAAGACTCGGAGAGAGTGGGATCTAGTGTGTACCTGATAACTTTTGAAAAGATTTCAGGAATTCTGAACCAACAGTGGTAAACAGAAGAAAGCTGTCGGTTGCCATTGCTGTGTCCTCTATATTTACTTTTTTTCTCCTGTTTTTTTTTTTCTCTCTCCAGGACTTCTCCAGTGATCGCCATGCCTCAGTTAAAGTCTCTAGACATGGGCTCTGCCTTCATCCAGACACAGCAGCTCAACGCTTCCATGGCTGACACCTTCCTCGAACACTTGTGCCTGCTGGACATCGACTCCGAGCCCACCACCGCACGCAATACCGGCATCATCTGCACCATCGGTTGGTCAACATTTAGTTGTAATACAGTTATTAACATCTAATAGTAAATGTAACATTTTCATAGTAATGCTATGTCTTTGTCCTTTCCTTTCAATAACTGCCTGCAGGGCCAGCATCTCGTTCTGTGGATATGCTGCAGGAGATGATCAAGTCTGGAATGAACATTGCTCGCTTGAACTTTTCCCACGGCACACATGAGGTGGGTCTTTGCACAATTCTGTCTACTGTGTAAATGTGTTGGTCAGGTACAGCGAACCAGTCACATTGTTAAAAGTCACTTTTTCTTGTCTAGCAGTGTTTGTAACTCTTTTCATAAGATAGCTATGGTGAAAGGGTCAACAATGCTCATGGTGAAAAAGCACATTATTAATTTTCAACTACTGCAATCAGATTGGCACTTTGAGCTAGACTTGGCCAACCAGCATGAATGGAAAAAAAAAACAGTCTTTGTGTCACACAAGGGCAAATGCTCTTTAAAGTTAATACTTTTAAGATTCCGTCATCAGTATAATGTCCGTCTGCACTATACCTATTTGATGTTAAAAACAGACAGAAATCTTGTTATCTGTCAGCACTAGTTCTCCTCAAAAAAGCCTGAATAGTTCTAATATCACATTAATGTCTTGGCTTGTCTAATGAAAAACACAACTCAGATCTATGAATCATTTCATTGGTCAGGCAAACTGAAGAAAGCATGCTCAGATGAGTTGCATTTCTGCCCCAACCCAGTTCCGGCAAACAAACCAGAGAGGTGGAAGCCAGAGAGACTGGCATACTGCCACTAGTTTATATAATATATAATCAGGCAGTCAGCCTAGGTGAGTTGAAACTTGCTGACAACCTGACTCCACCCTCCAGCCTCCTGCAGGGAGAACTAGATGATCATTATGTTTTTCAACTGATTGTCTAATCTAAGAAGATAATTATCCACATGGGATAGGTGGGGCTTTTTGAATTTATTTTTAGCTTTTCTCATAGTGTCAGTTTAATCTGATGTTATAGTGTATTGTGTACAGTCGGATGTGATGCTTAAATGCCTCACTTTTTTTAGTTTATTTTGCAGCAGACGCATGAGCTGAGAACACTGTCACACTGACAGCTGTTGTTGCCTATTAGGCTTGAGTTAGTCATACTATGGTGTCAGCATGTTTTTTGCTAAATGCAGCACCTGTGAGGGTTTCTGGACAATATTTTTCATTGTTTTGTGTAGTCAATGGATTTGAATAAATATACATTAATTTGCATAAACCAAGCATTTTTGTCCACTCCCATGTTGATAAGAGTATTAAATACTTTACAAATCTACCATTAAGGTTCATTTTTAACAGGTAAAACATGATTCATTTGCTATTAACTATGGACAATCATGCAATGTATTGCGATTAAATGTTTTAATCGCTTGACAGCCCTAGTAGATAAATAAAAATGGATTCAGTCAAAAGATTTTAACTGTCCATGCTGCGTGGGTTTGGTTATTTCAACAACATCAAAGGTTCGTCTAGATTTGGAGAATATCAAAAATAAATTGGCTTACAGTCCTATATATGGTACCTGTGTTGTAGCTTCCTGCCCTGCCCTTTATCTCCTCAGTTGGCTGCAAGCCTATACTCTGTCATTAAATGTGTACAACAACCAACACCAAGGTCACTCCACTTTAGAGTGTAAAGTATATTATGTTGCAAATCCAAAAAGTCCCATTTCTTAGCACCAGTTAAAGGTGCAGTGTGTAGGATTTGGCGGCATCTAGCGGTGAGGTTGCAAATTGCAACCAACTGAAATTTCTCCTTATGTGTCAAGCGTGTAGGACAACTACAGTGGCAAACGTTAAAATGTGAATGGCCCTATCTAGAGTCAGTGTTTGGTTTGTCTGTTCTGGGCTACTGTAGAAACATGGCGGTCGGCTATGGAAGGGCCTTGTATGTAGATATAAACGTCTCTTTCTAAATTAACAAAAACACGAGAACAAGAACTTATTAATATTTATTCCACTTTTGCCAAAAATACATTTTTGTATTTTTTTTAATAATATTAAATGAAACGAGAACTAGCAGAACATAAAATGGATTTTCACTTTGTGTGTGACACTTGCTTTAGGTCTAATTTTGGATTAGTTTTGGGTTTTTATATGCAGTCGGTGAGACCATCCGGGCTAGTACAGTGTACAGTGTTGGCTCAATGTATCGCCATTGTGAAAGGCAGCCAATGCGATCACCTGCCACTTAAGTTATTACTGAAAGCTCTGGTTACCCAGGTGGGAAGTTTAAGCTGTGTGTTGTCTTGAAGACGGCTCTCTGCTGGAAACGCTGTGCTACATGTTCATTAGCCTGCATGAATGGGCCAAGAAGGCTCAAACGGTAATGTGCATTTTAGGGTCAAGGCCGGCCACCAGGTTCTGTTGATGCAGGGAACAATATCAGACCACATGAGTAACGATTTTACACAAGTCGGTTTACATTTCAAATTGGGGTAGGATCTTGATTGCTGGGTTTTCAACACCAATTTCACAAAGGAGTTTCCTCCTGAGAAACCCTGCACTTCCTCAGTCGACATACTCACAATACAACTTGAGGCAAAAGACATTGCAAGCCACATTCTATATCTATAATGCTAGTTTAAGTGATACTGTATGATATGTAATTTGGGTCTGACGCTATATTTGCAAGGCATTTTATCTTAAAGGCTATCAGTTATTGTTACACTTAACATGCCAGTTAAGGTGGTAGAAACATCCTGCAGTGATGCTGACAGTATGACTCATTACTGGGAGAGTTGTCAAACGGACCTTATCTTTCAATTGCCCTGACCTGATTTTTTTTACGTCTTTTGAATAAAACCTACAGTATATATAACATCTATAATACCAGTGCCTCTGCATAATTGGGATTTCTTTTCATTTCAATGTATACAATAGAAACAGAAGATTGGTTAGAGGTGTGATCAAAATGAATAGCCGTGCAGTTCAGTATCTTGCTTAACGTTTCCTCTGGAGGTATTTCAACGTGTGTTATGCTTCTCTTCCCTTTTATGTAGTACCATGCTGACACCATCAAGAATGTGCGTAAGGCATGCGACAGCTTCGAGCCTGGCAGTATCCAGTACAGGCCCATCGGCATTGCCCTGGACACCAAGGGCCCAGAGATCAGGACTGGCCTCATCCAGGGAGTGAGTTTAGCATTACCTAGTAGTCTTCAAAAATGGCTTTATTAGCTGTTGTTGACAATCAAGAACATTTTGCATGAAAACGAATCAAAAAGAAAGCAAAATGGTGTCTGTTAATGATTTGACAGAGTGGCACTGCTGAGGTGGAGCTGAAGAAGGGCAACATGATCAAGATAACCTTGGACGATAGCTATCAGGAGAACTGCAGTGAGGAGATCCTCTGGCTGGACTACAAGAACATTACCAACGTAGTCGAAATTGGCAGCAAGATCTACATCGATGACGGACTCATGTCCCTGCAGGTCAAGGAGATTGGTGAGTAGAGGAGTGGCAAAGAAATAAAATCTTTTGTAATCCATTAGAATGTTTAGAAAACCCTGCTGTGTATTAATACCCAATTAAAGGCTTGGCCCATTAACATTTTCTTGTCTCTCCAGGTTCTGATTTCCTCATGTGCGAGATTGAGAACGGTGGCACCCTGGGCAGCAAGAAGGGAGTGAACCTCCCCGGTGCTGCAGTAGACCTGCCTGCTGTTTCAGAAAAGGACATCCAGGACCTGCAGTTTGGTGTGGAGCATGGAGTCGACATGGTCTTCGCCTCCTTTATCCGCAAAGCAGCAGACGTACATGCTGTCAGAGCAGTGCTGGGAGAGAAGGGCAAAGACATTAAGATCATCAGCAAGCTGGAGAACCACGAGGGTGTACGCAGGTGTGTGTGGATGAAGTGTTTTCATCTCTTTTACTTGTGTGGTCAAGTCATTCAGATCTTTTGTTTGCATCATGACATATTTATTTTTATTTTATTTATTCCATGGTTAACTGTGTTTTATGAACCTCTCACATGGCATTTGAAACTTTTACAATCTTATGATGATTTACTGTTAAATGACTGTAATTTTCTGTCTCCTGTGCAGATTTGATGAGATCATGGAGGCCAGCGATGGCATCATGGTTGCACGTGGTGACCTGGGAATTGAGATCCCCACAGAAAAGGTCTTCCTCGCCCAGAAGATGATGATCGGTCGCTGCAACAGGGCTGGCAAGCCGATCACATGTGCCACGCAGGTTAGATACAAGCAAAGAATATAAAACATAATGCTAGCATTCATTTTGTTTGTCTCACTCAAAAGGCTGTTATTTTTGAGATATACGCATGTTACCCCTCTAACACATCACATGGACACCATTCAGATGTTGGAGAGCATGATCAAGAAGCCCAGACCCACACGCGCTGAGGGCAGCGACGTAGCCAACGCCGTGTTGGACGGAGCCGACTGCATCATGCTGAGTGGAGAGACTGCCAAGGGAGATTATCCTCTGGAGGCAGTACGCACACAGCACATGGTGAGTTAATGTGTATATATGTATGTAATAAAATTATTAGAAGAATGTATTGCATATCAAAGCGTATGTCAGGATTATTAATTATAGAAATGAATGTTGTTTATGGGATGCTCTTGCATGATTTGTCTCTTATAACTTTCCGCATGCTCTAAGAAAGGGAAACTGCTCTTTCTTGTTTCTATTTTTTGTGTTCTCCTGAACACTTCTATTACTTCTTAGCATCTCTTTTTCCACTCGGCCTAATAGCTGCTAAAGAAGGTGTCAGCAGGATTGTTAGATCAAATGGAAGTGCCTCTCATTTATTAATTTTTTCCATCCACTTATTTTCAGTTTAGACATTTACTGCCTTTTAGGTATGCTAATGAACAAGCAGTCATCATTAAATATTTGATCACTTAAATATAATTGTAATAACTGTAGTCAAATTTGACACAACTCTTTCTCACCATTTCTTAATTTGTCATGGTATCCCCAAACTGATCCACCCAATTTTTGTCAACAATGATTTACAGTGCACACATGAGTCACCCTAAACTACATAGATAATACCAGTATTCTTAAGTAACAATAAGGCTGGTGGAGAGGCAGCAGGAACATCAGCTATGGAAAAAAAACAAAAAAACTCTGGTATTATGCAATTTATTTTGGAAAATGTGTGCTTTCTGTATTTTATAAACTGTTAATGATTAACCAATTGTTGATCATTAACAAGGCTGATGATGGATTTTGAATTTTGTCTGTAATACCTACATTTGTGTGTTTGTATTTATTTTCAGTCAGGGACAGACACAAGTAAACACTGAGGTCTTAAACCCAATACTGTTGATAATTAGGTCTTTTTTTTTTTTTTACATCAGAATCACAATTGGTGTCAATTGCATGGATGGATAACGCACTAATTGCTGTCTCGTTCAGGCCTTTCTTGGCTAACCGTCACTGTTCTCGGCTACACTGCTATGCAGAAGCAGAAGTGACTCAGCAGTACTGCAGCTCCTGCCTTTGAGCTTGCTGCCCTTATGTTACATTTGCATGTTGTATACAAAGACTGTCGCTGACCTAAAACCTAATATTAGGAAGATTTTATATTCTCTTAACATCTCCTAGACTAATAGATTTAGTTTTCTTCTCATTTACTTCAATCTTTCATATGCTTTTCTTACTCACTTCTCCTTTTTAACAATTTCTTCACATTTAGTTGACTTGAATTTGTTTTTAAAAAGTCATTTATATATTTGATTAAGCTTGGCTCTGTCATTTTGGTACTTTACCTTTTTTTTTTTTTTTATCTTGATGTTAAATATTGTTAAAAGGTTATCTCAGCTGCACAGTTACCTTCACTCCAGATTAGCATGAGTTGTATTGCACTTTTTTATTCTAATACCTTATGTAAATGTTTGTGGTGAAATTTTGACTCCTGGATATGTTTTTATGTTTCCTTGTCCCCCCCCCCCCCCCCCCCCACTAACTGTACACCTAAACTCTTCAATGCATTGTCCCTTTTTTCCTTCCCTTCTGTCTCTTCTCTTCTCTTCTTTACTTTCACTTGGGTTCTTCTTGTGTGCCTCTAACATTGTCCCTCTCTGTCTCTTGTGTTCCTGTCCTTTTTCCTCATTTTACATCGATGTGTGCCTGGTGTGGGATTGCCTTTGCTTGATGCATCTTGCCCTCACTTGTGCCAGATTGCTCGTGAAGCCGAGGCAGCCATGTTCCACCGGCAGGTGTTTGAGGACCTGCGTCGTTCCACGCCGTACTGCAAAGACCCCGCTGAGGCTATTGCAATCGGCGCTGTTGAGGCCTCTTTTAAGAGCTTAGCCTCTGCGATGATTGTGCTCACTGGCTCTGGAAGGTAGGCAGGTTATCTGGTCCTAGCAGGTCGAGGAGGATTATAATATCGGTACTTAAGGAGTCTGAGAGAGAGAGAGAGTAGGGCCAGACAGGGACTGACTGATGAAGTAACTGGGAGAGCCTGGCAAACGCTTAGACTGCTGGTTTTTTCTTTACTCATACGGACAATTTGAAGTGGTCTTCAAAGCCCTGCAGTTTAAAGGCTCAAATTCACACATAAACCCAAAACTTTGATGTCTTTACCCCTTTTTCAATGTGATTTAGTGTTAAAATGAATAATTAGCCCATCATTAAACCAACCACTAAAGTTTAACCATGAGTCTAGCTACGCATTTGCCAGTCACTGTCATTGGTGTGAATGACTCGGCGTGCAGTAGTGGGTGATCGAGAGTAACCCCACCACCCCACCCTCCCCTCATGGTCCCTCTGGGCTCAGATAGCACGAGAGGCCGAGGCGGCCACCTTCCACAGACAACTGTTTGAGGAGCTGAGGAGACACTCCCACCTGACCAGAGACCCCTCAGAAGTGGTAGCTGTTGGTGCTGTTGAGTCTTCCTTCAAATGCTGCGCTAGTGCCATGATTGTTCTCACTAAGACTGGAAGGTAAGATAGACGAGGGTAGAGGTGAAATGATTCTGGTCCTGAAGGTAAGGCGTCGCCAACACCACTCCTGATTCTCCCTCCAACACCTCATGTGCACTTGCAGATCCTCTCTCCATTGATGTGTGTGTATGTGTGGGTGTCTGAATTGGGTTACAAAGGTGGGTGGAGACAGCAACAGATTTCAAGAGTGAGGTCAATCATTAGCCCAGTCCCAATGTCCATCCTTAACTTACTTTATTTAATATCACACGAGATTTAATCAAATTGAGTGCTACTCCACAGCTTCATATAGTATATTAAATCTTAACCAACTATAAATAATTGATGCAAATTATGAGTATTACACATAATAACATACATGGATACTTGTTCTTGCAAGCTGTCATGCCTGTTTGCCCACTGCAGTGACTTTAAGCCTCTGCACACGCAAGATACACGAGAAGTGTCACTTATTTTGGCTAAGGACTCTCAGGACTGCTGACTATCCTGTTAGTTGTGTTGCACCTGTTTGGGCAGGGCAACTCGATGTCTTTTGTTATGATTAAGTTAATGACATTTGAGGTCAGCGAACACCCAGTGTACAGGAGTACTGCTGGATTTTAAATCAGCCAAAAAATCAGAAAAAGCCTACCGTATCAGGGTTTTTAATCGCACTGAATTGCTTCCTCCACCAACATAGTGCCATAGTAACTGAGCCTCTTACTGACTTTTAAAACCAAAAGTAAAGCTATTTTGTGCACATTTGAAGTAAGCATTACCTAGTATTTTTGCATTGTTTCCCTCCCTAATCATCATAATTATTTAGTTATAGACTGTTGCAATCATTGAATGAAAATACTCAAAATGTGAGTGAGGGGAGGTAAACTTTCTGTGCATTTGCAGGTCCGCCCACCTGATCTCCAGATACAGGCCACGCGCACCCATCCTTGCTGTGACTCGTAACACCCAGACTGCTCGCCAAGCCCACCTGTACCGCGGCATTTTCCCCGTCCTCTACACCAAACCCGCCCACGATGTGTGGGCAGAGGACGTCGACATGCGCGTCAACTTTGCCATGGATATGGGTAAGTATCTACTGTATGTCACCGTTAGTGTTTTAATACTTAATAGAAGAAAAGGTGTACATTTAAAAAAAAATGTATGTTTAATTTCCAGGCAAGGCCCGAGGCTTCTTCAAAGTGGGAGATGTTGTCATCGTCTTGACCGGCTGGCGCCCAGGCTCTGGTTACACCAACACCATGCGTGTGGTTCTGGTGGCTTGAACAGATCACAGGGCTGCTCCGCTTTCTCCCTCCACCTTCATCTATCTTTCATAGCGCTCCACGCCACTCCAGCTCACAGCCCTTCTTATCGAACACCTGGGCTCACAAACTCAACCGCTGAACAATTAATCATTTAGGCAATAATGCAAATTAAATAGAGTATAGTCCTCATGGCCAAAGAGCTGTTTCTGGTGGGTATGGGGGGCTCGATTCGTACAATTCCACTTTATGTCTCCATTCCTTTTACATTATTTCAATCAAACCAGTCTGCAGGGCCTCAGATTAAAACAACCTGACCAGAAACTGCTGTATTTATTCACTCAAACACTTGTATTATTAAAGGTGAACATGTGTGAGAGTGAATGCATCCTGGTCTGTGTGCATGCGCATACTGGCTCTTGTTCAGGTGGAGTTGGTGGGTGGGTCAGGCTGTTCTTAGAAGAGCACCTTGAGCACTGCAGTTTACTAATCACACTCCTCTGCCGATATTACGAACAAATTTGTGGCATCCTAATTCAAAGGGCTCCTCCTACAGAACTGCACTGGCTCCACCACTCCACCCAAACAGATCCCTTTGTAGTGCCGTCTGTCTGAAGTGTCCTCTCTTAATGCCAGCTATCTGTGTCTAAGTGTGTAAGTGCACTCCTAATCTCCTCCAGACAATGTTACATTTGATATTATACTTGACTGTTGTGAATGGTGGAGTTTTGTTTTGGGACATCCAATACTACTTATATTTTGTCTGACTATAGAGAAATGTTAGTTTTGGATGTCCACCTCAGAGGTGTTTCTGTAAGTTACTGTATTTGTGATATTAGATGTCATAAAGCCTTCACCTTTATTTGCATTTGGCTCATATCTAAGTTCGCACTTATGACTAATGTATGGTTCACTAACGTAGACTAATATGAATATGCACTTTTGAGTTTTTTCATGGGGGACCTGGTGGTGGGTTGACTTCCTTTCCCTCTCAACTCCAATGGGTGATGGGTAGAACCCCTCTGCTTCTCCTTTTATGTTGGTGACCCACTGTAGTTGTCTTCATGTGTCTAACATGCTTTTGATTGTAATGCTAGAGTGTAAGAAATGTTTAGCTGGTGTACTGAGCTATCCTAAAAGACTGAATTTCCGTCAATAAAAAATATGAGCACCTACCTTATCTTTGCCTTTTTTAAGTGTTTTATTTTCAGGTGAAAAACTGAGTCATTGAATGTTTTATAAATGCTCAAAGGATGAACAGTGCTTTAATGTATGGGTAGAGCTAAGGCATCCAGTGAGTAGGTTTGATGAACTAAAGAGCTTACAAATACTGGTATGTCAAGCATCTTTATCAAAACACATTAACCATATTAAAGCCAATCGTTGTCAGACAAATGAGAAAAAGAGGATGAAGTTTTGCTTTCTTCCTCACAGGAAGTTAACATGATCCAAACTGATAGTGTATTAATGTTGAGTCCAGTTAGAACATAAAGAACCATTCATACTCAATAACAAGAACATGTTCTATTCAACAAGTGGATTTTATTCAGCTTAATGCTTAGCATTACTGGCCGTCCTGGCTGTACACCACCCCCACCTGCCTGCGAATCTCGTCCTCCACCTCTGCCAGCAGAAGAGAGTCAGCATGGGAGATAACTGCACTCTCCTTTAGCCCTACATGGGAACAATCATACTGTAAGAACATGTACAGTGTACTGTTTAGTCTGCAGGTAGAAACGTGGCAAATGGCCATTAAGATTTCAGTGTTTCTGACGCCATCTTGTGTTGAAAGTATGTATTACAAGGTAATGATATGCCCCAACATGATAATTAATCACCTACTGATAATGCTTGTTTTAGTTATTTTGTTAATAGAACAATTCATTCTTGTAGTGATATAGATACAGACTAGCATATGCTGAATGTCACAGTACCTTTGAGCAAACACTGTCGAACCTCCTCTGCTTCGTAACGCATGCCTGTACTGTTGAGGAAGTTGAGAGGCAGACAGGGATCTGGCACTGGGTACTGGGTCTCCTTCCCGTTTACTACTAATGATGTGGGGCACCACATATGGGCAGGGATCTAAAAAGCATGCAGCAGGATATTTTCACAACAGTAACAGCAGGCATACAATTATGAGAGATAGAAGTAAAGTGTGTGCAGTGAAAATACCTCTCTATCTTTGTCTTACACAACACATTTAGCTTACTAACTTACTTCCTAAATTGCTTCACACTTGACCATAGTTCACTTGCTAACCATTAATTTAATATTCAACATGCAAATACACATAATGCAAACTGGTTCGGCATTTCAGACTATTTTAATTGTATTTGATTATGCGTCACTGCTGTGATGACCTACCCTGATGCTGCCCTTTGTCCCCACAATTATGGCATCATTGGACAGCTCTATTCCTGAAGAGCAAGTGAAAACTGCCATCCTGTTCTTGGAGAACTTCAGTGTGACGACTACAGTCTCATCCACTCCTGCAACAACGTTCACATATATGATTTACAATTGATGAAGTGATATATAAAACAAATTATGTACGTTTTGTGACATGGTTTTAAAAAGTGCAACATAGATTACTGTTGCAGCGTGTCCAATGCGTCCTCCGCAAACAAAATGTTGAGTCAGTTAATTTGACTGTGCTCAAGGTGTCTGGACAATCATATCTTAACTTTTATTGTGCCAGTTAAGACACAAGAGATAAAGTCTTTTCAGACAGGAACACTCCTTTGGTTAACAATTCTCAATGTATATACAGTATAAAATCACACCGGGAAAGACTTTACAAGCTCCAACTTAAAAACTCCCTTTTATTATTATATGAGGGGCGTCAAATGGATATATATGGCTGGGTCTGTCAACCTGTGATTGATGCGTTTAAAGCAAGAAGAGAAAGCAGGATGAGGAGGACGACTTGGCCACTACAACAGGCTTTTTTTTTTTTTTACTCATATCACTCATATCATGTGAACAAATATTTAGTTTTTTGGTAAATGAATGAGCTATTTTTTCAACACTTCCCCAGATGTTAATGAAGCGGCAGAGCTTCAGACATCATATAATTGCGATCCTACTGTTCTCTTTGTCGTTACCTGTCTCCGTGCAGACACCCATGGCCTGGATGCACTCTGGCTTTTCTCTATTATACACCATGCATATGAACTGCAAGCAGTAGACACCAAGATCTAGCAATGCTCCTCCGCCCAGCTCCTTCTGCGAAGATCTCGGCAAGTGGATCACCGGCACGCCAAACTCAGATGTTACCATCTTCACCTCTCCCACCTCCCCCTGGGCCAGCAGCCGTCTGATCTCCACTGAGGCCGGGAAGAATCGGGTCCAGACAGCCTAAAGCAAAGAGCAGGAGGCGGTTTCTACAGTTGCATTTTAGTTGCTTGGTGTTATGTTATGCAGGTGTTGACTTACACTAAAGCTCAAACATCACAGCTCAAAATAACTTTAAATTATTAGAACGGGTTTGCAAGCTCATTTAGTTATCACGACATGTCATTTTTTGTAGGGTCTTGTTTCTGTGCCTCATTTATGACTTGTAATCTTGCACACTGACAAAATCCTGATGAAACCAATTGTTTGAAAAAAATATAGGAGAAAACAAATTGCTGTGTTCATTTTGCACTGATGCAACATATGATAACCTATTGACAAACAACAGTTTCTCACAGGAGCATTTTACATTGAAAAAAGTATGACAAAGCAATGTTGCAATATTTTTTTCTGTCTCTTACTACTCTGTGAATAACATAGAATGCTGTAGATGAACTTCTTAACTCGAGACATCACGACCCCTAAATTATGTTGCAGGTGAAAAGTGGAGAACAAGAAATTAAAGCTGTGAAGGTTTTTTCCATCCGTACCTCCATGAGGAAGACGTCATTCCTCTTGGCAGAGGACAGGATCTCCTTCACCTCCTTGGTGTTCATGGCCAGTGGCTTCTCACACAGCACATTCTTCTTGGCATTCGTGAAGAGCAAACAAGTGCTCAGATGGTAGGGGTGGATAACTCCAACATACACCACATCTGCGTGTGTGCGCGCGCACACGCACACACACACACACACACACACACACACACACACACACACACACACACACACACACACACAGCAAGAGAGCTGGTTCTGTGTATCAAATTCCATGTAACAGTACATTTTCCACAGCAAAGGTTGAAGCTATCTGCATTGTTAAGATTTAGCTCCCAGTGAAATGTCCTGAAACAGCAAATCCCTTACATCTGGTGCTCAAGTGCAAAGAACCATCAGTGAATCTAATATGACCACGGTCTGACAGAAACCAACCTATATCTGGATCTTTGGCCAGCTCCTCATAGCTGCTGTACGCCCGGGAGATGCTATGCTTTTTGGCAAACTCCTGTGCTTCCTTTAATTTACGAGCTGCCACAGCCACAACCTGTAAATACAGTTTCATAATATTAATCATTAACAACACAGTGCGTCTGTTCCAACTTGTAAGGCCCCGATTTACAATCTAACTTGTTTCAGTCTGTATGGAGGACTCAGTATTGCCACATTACATTTTCTGCATTACCTAATGTATCTCATGCTAGAACTGTGCTTTTCTTGGTATCTGGATATAGACCAGAATGGCAAAATAATATAATTGGCAATTTCTTACAGTCTCCCACTTAGATTCAGTTTGGAGTCGATACATACCTTTCGTTAAATGTGTCACTTTGTTAGAAAAAAAATGTATCAATAGAAGCTGCTTTAATCATCACTTTTGCCGATAGGTTTTGCCTTAATGTAATTATTGATGGAAAAAAACATGCCGTAATTCTTAAGCTATCGAGTGCAAAGAAATGTAGATGCGCATTTAGTACTTCATTTACGGTAGAAAGAAAGTGTGCCAAAGTGTTCAAAATGCTGCAAACAGTAGCTTGCGTTGAACTTAAACTCACTGGTGTCCAGTGTCGATGGCATTTAGCTCGTTAAAGCTGCTGGTTGCAAATCTATAACATTTCATTGCGACCTGGTTTTAACAATGTGAACTGTGGATAGTCGCAAACAGTATACAGCCTAAGTCTAATCCTCGCCGAGTCCTGAGGAGACGTCTTGCATTTGAAACCAGAGATGCATTTGTGTCTACGCATCTATTCATACCTGATGTTCTTGAGGAGGAAGAGTTTTCAGGGCTACAGTGAAGTCATGGCTGATCTTCCCCGCGCTACAGATTCCCCACCTGGTTGCCATATTGGACACATAGACTGTGAGAAGTGGTTGGACAGGAAACTAACAGATTGAGTTGATATCAGTGCCACATCACTGCCACACGGTGGAGGCAGAGTAATATTTTTAACTCTGTGATAATGATGGTGATTTTTACAAAAAACGTGTATAAAATAAACTACTTTTTAATATTGTTCTGTGTTACCTTCTTTTATTTCTTCCCTGCCCATAGTCAGGGTAGCACTTGTATTTATTACTACTTTTTTATAATTCTATTTTTTATATCTTCTATTTACTTATTGGTATAAGCTGACATGTACAGGCACATTTTGTTAGCGACTATTTATCATTATATTGCTTGGCATTATATTGAGGCTGAATTGTCCATTTATTTACCCTCTTAACTAAATAAGTAAATGTAATAGGATGAAGTTGCGCCAAAGAAGCACCATAAAACTAATAGAAAGAAATGTATTATAATTTTATCACAAATTGAACTTGAATACATTTCAGTATTGGACCCCTCCACTTTTTACAGTCCGAAAACTATATTAAAAGGGAAAAGACTGTACAATTGGCACGCACTAGGACCACGCGGAAACAGTGCCCGCTCAAGCTTCCAGTCCTGTTGCAACATTCCCAAATCTGCCTCAGAAGGACAATCTGTACAACATATGATATTCTGTCTTTGGACCCACACATGGGTTAAGGAAAAACTTTAATGGGGGGGGGGGATCCATATGACAGAAATGATACATATGAGAGTAGTAATAGCAGTAGTAGCAATAATAATAATAGCAGCAAAATGATAACTACTAATAATCACAGCAGCAGTAGTGGATATAATAGACTGATGACGATAATACAAGCAGTAATAGTAGCAGTGGAGGAGCTTAGTGTATCCTAGGAAGTCCCCCGGAAGTCGTGTCCGATAGCAGCATTTCTAGGGGCTGTTCCAAGGCAAACCTGAGCCAGTCCTAACCATAAGCTTTATCAAAAAGTAAAGTCTCAAGCCTACACTGTAATGAATTGCTGTAAATTTACGGTGGATTTAAAACTGTATCTTACAATATTTCATAATAACTTTAAAATACAGTTAAATGTTCATCCCTCGCATGTAAATTAACAGTCAATGCCGTCAATTAATGTAGTCTGTATATTAATGTAAGTTAATGTACAGACTTACATACTTAATAACCTTTTAAAAACGAGGCCTATTTGCAGGCCTCAGCTCGAATAAAGATAAGAAATACCTAATTAATTGTATAAAAAAAAAAAAAAAAATTAAAAAAAAAAAAAAAAAAAACTTTTTTTATATATTTTTGAGATGAGAAAAATCATGGAACCATCAGAATACATGTTACTGGTTCACATAAGATAAGGATGGAACACAGCAGAACTTGGAAAACTCAAAAGCTCGATCTTGAAAAACAGCACTTTTAGGGTATTGTTTTTTGGAAAGTATGGGTATCCAAGACTTTTAATATGCTGGGCTCTTAGAACAACTGATATAGGCTCTATATACACAGCTATACATAGATACAGTGAAACATTTATGAAATATAGAGCATTTCAAATTAGAAAACTGATCAAATACTCCAATATTTGAATAAAAAAGTATTTTTAAAATTCAAAAACACTCTATATCACTTCTATGTATCACTCATGATGTTCATTGAATCAATAGACCGAAGATTGGACCTTTTTTGAGTGTTTTAAGCTCTTTCTATGCCCTTTTTAGTTATTTAGTTTAAGGTCAAATCCTGCTTCAGACTCTCTGTTCAGGGCTGTATCTCAGCCCCCCCTTCTCCGATTTTCACCATTGAGACATCCTTCGAACCGTAGGAGCCAATAGAATTGCCTGGAATTGAAAGCTAGATGATTGACAGCACTATTAGCCAATAAAGCGCAAAAAGGTCCAGCTCTGAAATCTGATTTGCTGAGCTTCCAACCCTCCCAAGAATCCGAGGAGTGTCGGAGAGACACGAATCGAACGGATTCACACGGAGCACCAGCAGCTGGACAAACATGCGTTGGAAGTACGGAGATATTCCATTTTTTCGCTGAGATTCGACCAAAAGTAAGTACAATATTCGATGAAAGCTGTGTGACTTTTTGTGTTCGAAGCTGAATATCTCTGCGATGGTTTACCGGGGAGAGAAATGGAAACTATGTCCGTAATCTCCGTCAGGCGCTCGTGCTTTTTCATGCTGCATGTTCGTAGGTAGCACGTTGCTAACGGAGTGTAGCAGCCTTTTTCTCCGGTCTGTCCCAGTCATATCGAGTATGATTTATGATATTTTGTTATTTGTTTGCTTGGCTGATGGGAGATGTGTTTGTCTCATGTAGAAGTGACCTAGTTCATGTTGTTCCCAGGACGCTGAGGTTTCTGCAGAACTATAACATCACTATATTCGTTCTTCGTGGGTTCTCTGCCAGTTACTTTTAACACAAAACTCTCTAAGTTTTGATGTAGTCTGCGTCCAAATGGGGGACCCTCGGGTGTATCTGGTTTTAATACATATGTCAAATTCTGTTGACATATATTCTCTTGCTTAAATATGTTTTGTTAAGGTAATTCATCTCTGCATGTGTAACATGTTTAGCATCAGTTTTTTTTAGTTTACAGCATATGATGCTCCTATTTCTGTCATTGCTTTGCATTACCAACTGCTTAAATACTGTAACGCTGCTCTTGTAAGCAGAATCATCTCATTTAAGGAGGCAGAAATATTATATAGTAATGGTAGTTTGCTAAGTGATTTTAAAGATTCTTGGTACATTGATCATTTCTTTATTGGCTAATTAACCCCTGTTTGGTCTTTAATCAATTTTCTAGTATTGTGATTACTGGAATAATTCTGGACCATATTACACAAAATATGCCGTGTTGTTAGCCAAGGTGATACTATAGTATGCCATAAAAATGGCATAGTATATCAAACTTAGAGTATAGGTATATCAAAAAAGCCATAGTATGTATGTGAAAAAAAGTCATATTTTAGTATTTTGTAAAAAGTCATGAAAAAACATAGTATAGTTTGTCAAAAAAGTCATAGTATAGTATGTTGAAAAATTCAGAATAAAGGTTGACAAAAAAGTCATAGTATAGTATGTTGAAAAATGTTGTATTATAGTATGTTTAAAAAAAGTCCTGAGAATGCCACAGTACCATTGTAAAAGAAATGGAGTATAGTATGTCAAAAATGGTCATACAAGTCATAGTATACTATGTTGAAAACATTCATAGTGTATGTTGTATGTTGAAAAAAGTAATAAAAAAGTCAGAGTATAATATGTCGAAAAAGGCCATAAAAAGCATAGGTTGTCAAAATAGTCATAGTATAGTATGTTGAAAAATTCAGAATAAGGTTGACAAAAAAAGTCATATTTTGTTGAAAAAAGTCGTTGTATAGCATGTAAAAAAAAGTCATAATATAGGTTGTCGAAAAAAGGTCATCGAAAAAGTTGTAGTATAGTTTGTCGAAAAAAGTCATAGTATAATGCAGTGTAATTCAACCTTTTCTGAGCCATAGTCAACATACATTAAACATACATTAAAAACATCCCAGGGCACATCAACAACCAAAAAGTTACAAAATGACACATTGTAGCATAATACAGCATATATGCTGACAATTTAATGGCAAGTCTCTCAATTTGTTGATCCTTACTCAGTGTGAAACCTGGGCCTGTTTAGATGAACACAAAGCTGATATCCTGCAGAAACTGAAGAAAGGCGCACACGAAGCTCTTCCTCAACAGCTCTCAGTCTCTCTGTTTTTAGTCTTTATAGCAGTCATGCTTGAAAAGCTCATCTCACACAGATATGCTGTGGAAAATGGGAGCAATGTCGAAATAGCTCTGTTAGCCAGAATGGGGAACTCCTTGGCAGCAGTCAACCTAAAACTGTCCAAAGGTAGGGCCCAGTTCAGAGTCTGCATTTTTCCTTTTCAAATATTTCTCCATCGCTGGTAGTCTTGTCACCGCATCCTCTCCCGCGCATCGTTTAGTTCGACTGTCTTAAATTAACCAGGTCATTATTGAGCTACCTACTGCCACCCACTGGCATGGAAGAGTATTTAATTACTTAGCCAGCTTCTGTATTGCAGGCTTAGAAGCTCAACAATGGCAAATTATTTGCAGCAACTAAATACATTTTTCTGGACTGATTAAGTGAAATTGGATTTTCCCACGGCACACCTGACAATCTCTCACGGCACACTGGTGTTTCTACGGCACAGTGGTTGAAAATCACTGGTATAATGTGTTGAATAGAAGTCTTTAAAAAATCATAGTATAGTATGTAGAAAAAAGTCAGAATAAAAGGTGTTAGTATAGTATGTGGAAAAAGTCATAGCATGGTATGTTGAAAAAAGTAATGAAAAAGCCAAAGTAAAGTATGTCAAAAAAAGTCATAAATAAGTCATAGCATAGGTTGTCAAAAGAAGTCATTTTAGGTATTGTTAAGTTTAGTTGTTTATTGATTCAGTTCTGCATTTTATTAGTCAATCACTATCTTTCTTTGTTACTTAACATACCCACCATGTGTTCCAGAGTTTAAAGGATGAGGTGCCCAACCATTATCTCTATTTATACACTGATGACGTCAGCGGTGATGTCATGGGGTTAGACCAAGTGGGGGAAATAGATTATGTAAAGGTATGTATTTAGGTTAGTTGTGATCTGTTATGCATGGTTGCAATTGTATAGCATATGGTAAACTATCTAAAAGTGTTTTCTGCCTGAAGTTAAACTAAATCAACTGTTTTTGTTTATATATATTGTTTATATATATTTTTGGTTACACATGTAGCAGGGCCACTCTTGTAAATAAACACTTTTTGTATTCAGGACAAAGTTTCTCGTGTCTGCCTCCTACCACTATCCCAGGTCAGGCTTCCTCACAGTAGTCCTGCCAGTCCTTTGTTGAAATAGTTAAAAATCTGAATTCAAAATAATCACATTTGCACGTTCAGTCTCCTTATATTCAGTTTGAAAAGTCAATAAATGAATTATATACTTTGTTCTTCTTCTTGGTGTTAGATAAAACTGTAGCAAATTAATCTGATCTTTTTGATCAGATTTTATAACCTGTTTTGTCACAATGTAATTATTGCTGGGCAAACAGTTACTGTAATTCTTAGATAATAGAGCGATACAAAAAAAAAGAATCGATGCCCATTTACTACGTCATTTACGGTTAAAAAAAATGTGTCAAAGCGAACGAAATGCTGCAAGCTGTGGCTTGCATTATACTCACTGGGGTTCAGTGTCGGTGGCATGTTGCTTGTTAATGCTGCAGGCTGCAAATCGACATTTCATTGGGGTCTGATTATAACAGTTAACTTCAAATTGTGGGAAACAGCATTTACAGACAGTCGGCACGGTGCGAGAATCCTCGCCGAGTCCACAGAATACGTCATGCATTTGAAACCAGAGACGTATTTGAGTCTACGCATCTACTTATACTGATACCGTATGGTCTTAAGAAGGAATAGCTTTCAGGGCTACAGTGAAGTCATGATTCGCTACAGATTCCCCACCTGGTAGCCATACTGGACAGGAAACAGAGAGATTGAGTTGATATCAACAGTGCCACTTTGCTGCCACAAGATGGAGCCACAGTGTTATTTTTTAATCTCTGTGACGTTGCACAGCAATAACTAATAATAGTGATCTGGACACATATAATACCAGAATAAACCTTTTTTATATTCAGTTTTGTAATATCTTATCTCTTCCTTCTTCCCTGCATGGACACATGGGCTTTTTTATTTATAGTTATTTTTCATCAGTTTTTGACTATGAGATCTTTTTACCTTAGTGAATATTTTTTTATGTCGATGGAAAATGTTATGTCCCAAAACGAACAGCCCTCTTGGTTCTAGTAAGAGGTGACATGTACATGGACGTTGTGTTGGTCTGCCATGTATCATTATATTACTTTAGGCTGAATGGTCCATTTATTTAACCTCTGTACTAAATAAGTAAATGTAATAGGTTAAAGTTGTGGCATGGAAACAGCATGACATGTATAGAAATAAATGTATAACCTTTTTTCTTTTATACCAGCACATTTCAGCATTATCAATTCACCAAGCAAAACAGTTGTCAAAATAACGTTACTGCATTTGCATTCATGGACTGTATCCTGTATCAATGAGACACCGCCCAGTTTTTTGGAGGCCTACAGTATGAGACCAAAAGGTTGGAAAACAAGTATTAAATGAGTCATGCTCTTTGCTGACTCATAAAAGGTTATCCTCTCTGTCCTAACCTTGAAAAGCAGGCAGTGCAACCTATTTTTGTATGGAGAGCATGAGTCTATTTGTACACGACTGCAGGGTCGGACATGGCAAAACACTTTGATTCAAATGTGCCACTCGAAGTCTCTTCTTCTCTCCAGCGGATGATATTTGAAATGAAACAAGGCTTTCACAATCAATCCTTTATTGGATTCATCAATCACACACCCCACAGTGACAGCTGGGGTTGCCTTTCAAGGCCTAGGACTTGATTACAGGACATGGCTGCTCTGTTTGTTTACATTGTGATTTATCTGGTTTAAGACATTTTTAAACTGACATTTGTGAACTGACAGTGTCAGTGTTTGTCATGTACTGTATCTTAAGGACCTACAAGGTCTTTACATGGTGAATCTGGAGGATTTAACGGGTCTATGAGATGCAACAAAATACATGGAAAGAAAACAGTAATAAATACACTGATTTGCATGGTGAAATAATTTGCAGATTTTATTTTGAATTCAGTGGCCGCTCACTACAGTATGTTATCCAAGTCATATTTGTCTCACTGACACTGCGTCTGCTCGGGTTTTGTCACACACTGTCATGAGTGATCTGCTTATACCAAAGATCCAAAGCCTGCCTCGAGCATCTCCCTCTGTTCCATCTGAGTAGGTTAAGGTCAGGTGATTTAGGCTTTTGAGTGATGTCACTGGCTGTCCTGGCAGAAGGTAACTCCCACCTGCTTCCTGATTTCATCCATGATCTCTGTCAGTAAGACCGAGTCTGCCAGAGGCATCCGTGGGCTCTCCTTAAGTCCTGCAGATGAAGAGGAGTTTAACAGGAAAATCAGACTGACTGAAAGACTGTTTATAACCACAGTTAAATTATGCACATATTCACAATGAGGCATAAATTATGTCATAGCAGGGATGTAAAGATTATGTAAATTCATAAGAGGCAAAACAAATAGGAGTGTAATACTGTATAAGCTAGAGGACATCCCAAGGACTGATAACAGCATTGATTCTGAACCAATCTGATGAGTTCATTCATGTATTCATCCAAATTTTCTCAAGAAGCTCCAGGAAAGTGACTGTTTCACTGACTTGCAGTGTCGTTCTTTCAAACTCACCTTACATTTGAAATGGGGGTTTCGGCTGTTCAAACAGTTTCACCTCTTTGAAGACAAATATACAATATACTTTCCTTTTTTATTGTGACCTACCTTTAAGCAGTCACTGCCCCACTTCTTCTGCTTCATAGCAAAGCCCAGTGCTGTTGGTGAAATTCAGAGGGAGGCAGCGTTCAGGCAGAGGGTACTTTGTCTCCTCCTCAACTCAGTTTTTTGCATGTCTCAGTCATTTCTTAATTAAGTCAAATGTTCCTGTGCAAGACTACCATAATATGCTTTAATGGAGCCCTCAGTGCCGCTGATGACAGCATCGTTCGGAAGTCGAGAAGCGATTGAAAAGGCGCAGAAGGCCAACCTGTTCCTGGAGAACTTCATCACCACAACCACTGACTCACCCACTCCTGTCAAACATTTAAAAAGGTACATCATCACTACTGCTGTTGCTCATCAAAACTAGGTTTCAGGATTTACTAGCATGAGGTCACAAACACCTTTTTTTTGTGTAGCTATAAAATTGTCAAAAATGTTACATGAAGATAAGTAAGAAATAAGAAAATGCTCATTTCATGTATAGTGTGATGTGATGGACCTACATTGAAGGAAATCATGCTGTGAGACAGTATTACAGTATTCCCCTGTCAGTTTTACTGTATTATTCTATTACTCCGGGGAGGCTTTGGATTAGTCTCACATTTTTAAGATAAGTCTGGGATTTTCTGTGTGAAGAATTCTTCCCTGAGGTGTTTACATTGTGGACAGTTTATTTAAAAAAAAAAAGTGATTTCTGTCTAAGTTTATTGTCCACCACAAGAGGGATTCTAACCACTTTGTGATCAGTGATTCATGTAGTGTGGTTAATGATGCTAATCTACATCCCACCTCTGCTGCATGACCGGTGCGCTGAATCATACCTGAGTCGAGCAGCACCCCTGTGGCCTGGATGGACTCCGGCCTCTCTCCGTTGAACACCATCAGCACAAATTGCAAGCAGTACACTCCAAAATGCGCCACCGCCCAACTCCTTCTCCACAGAGCGGGGGATGTGGAGCTGAGGGGAGCCGAAGTAGGCCTTTACCAGCTTTAGCTCGCCTATACTGCCTTCTCCGCCAGCAGCCTGCGCACCTCAGCGTGCACGGGGAAACAGCGTGACCAGATGGCCTGAGAGGGACGGAGCAGAAAACCTAGCACCACTGCAACAGTAAACAGCTTATACTGGAGTTTCACCTGAGCAGCAATTTATAACCACAGCTCTCCACTTTCTCCACCTGCCATGAGTGCTGTGGCAGATGTGCTGGTCAAACATGATAAACAAGATGTTTTCTTGCATCATAAGGTATAAATATTCCCATGACATTCAGGGTTTTGCTTCCTACATTAATCTCCTTTGCTTCAAATAACTGCACTCATGCCACTGTAATGTAGCTGTTGGCCTAAACTGCAATGGGAATTTTAACATACGCAGACCGCAATTCCTCCTGCTGCAAAACTGTTTGTGACAAATTAAAGTAATAGATATACATTTTAGGAAATATGCTTGCTTTCTTGCAGAGAGCTAGATGAGAAGATAGATAGTACTCTCTGCAAATGGGTATGGTATACATTCTCATCAAATTTTTGGCAGGAGAGCAAATAATGTCTATTTACCAAAATGTTGAAAAAAAGTAATTTAATAACAATATAATCAAAATAGTTTTCTGCATTTGATCCATTTTTATTTCACGAGATACGAAAGGGGAAGATGTCTGTGTTAAGATTATTACTTTCCAGTTTTAACCTCTAATCACACCTTAATTTGGTTTTGTTTTAGCACCAAACCTGCACCTGCTGTGACTCCATACTGCCAGCAAGTCGCCCGTTCTGCAAAGGTCTATATGAATCACCTTCTGCTTCAACATTACCTCCATCAGGAAGACATTGTTTTTGTTGGCTGCAGCGATGAGGTCTTTCACTTTCCAGAGTTCATAGTGAAAGGTTTTTCACACAACACATTCTTCCCGGCCTTGAGGAAAAGCAGACCGACTCGCCAGTGCTCCGTGTGCAGCACTCTCGAGTACACAATGTCTGTGAGGATACAGATGTTCCAGACTCAGCTTCAAACAGCGACATCAACATGCCACTATCTCTGCCTATGCAGCCGCTCACAGCTCTTCATTCACCAATGTCTAGGTCGTCGGCCAGCTCCACACAGCTGCCGTAAGCCTTAGGAATGCCATGCCTCTTGGCAAACTCTTTGGCACGCTCCAAGCTCCTCGATGCAATCACTGCTATCTGTGCGAAAGAGAAAAAAACACACACATTCATCACAGTGCTGCTCTGTCAGCAGCTCTGGAGACACAACCTGTCTGACAATGAAGATGTAGTGGGCCTGTTTGGGTAGAGTACCTGGTGATCTCCAGGAGGTAGAGTCTTCATGGCCACGCTGAAGTCATGGCTGATCTTCCCCTGCAGCACAGAGTCCCCATCGGGGTTGCCATGTTGACTTGGAACTTATAAGTGACAAACGAGCGGGATGGTGCTTTAGTAAAGATCGGAGCTGCTGGTGAATTGCGACCTTGGAAAAGGTTGCACGTTCAGGGGAAGAAACATACTGAACTGTCATGCCTTAGAGCCAGCAGCACTTCAGCGAGAAGGCTCCTGAATTTATATGCTGGGGAGGCTGGATGTGTCACCTGCCCTCTGCTCCCACCCTGAGGTTAGAGGGTACAACACACACACACACACACACACACACACACACACACACAAACTGCTGTGTTGTTGCTGACACAGGCCTTTCAATTTGGACTAAAGTGGTTTGTACCAGTTGCCTCTAGAAATCTGCAACAGGATTATCAGTGGGACTCTAATCATTAATACGCTGAAGGGGAAAAATCGCAAAGCTTAATGTATACAGGGCGAGGGCTCACCTTGTCCACAGCTCAGCACTCTCCCACAGTAGTACAGGTCAGGTATTGGAACCAGGAGCTGCTTTGTTTCACACTGAGAGAGCCACTGCTTAGCCAGAAGCTAGTGATTAAACCCGAGTCTCGCGGGAGTTTCTGGGATAAATAGATATGCTAGGTTCACAGCATGCTCATAGTGCCCACAACAGGGCAATTTAACTGGCCAATAAGCTGAGCCAGGATGACTATAGAAAAGAATCAGCTCAGTTGCCCTTGAGCTAAATATTATCCGTTTAGACAGACAGACGGCTGTGTAAACTTCCTGCCATGTGCTGCCAGTAGAGGACACTGTGTTGTCAGCGGAGTTTACTTTCTCTCTCAAGCTTTGAGGAGTTGGCATTTGTCATTGTAAGGAATTATATAAAGGTTTGCAAAATCAGGTGAGCTAAGGAGAAGACAGATGCACTTTCTATCTGCCAGAGGTCATATAACATTTGTTGAATTTGCTGTCATCTGAGGATAGTTAAATGTTTTATTTCAATTCACAACATTTGAAACATATTTTTTCTGTCTAAATGTATACCCATTTAATATTGCGGTCAATTTAAAGTACATTCTAGTCATTATCTTGTCTTCAGTATATGGTGTTTTTCCTCATTTTCTGCAGGAGCTATATGGTGATTGGATTTACATGAGAACATAGTGTCAGTGTCACCAACTTCCTCATTACAAAAAAAAAAGAATTTTATCAATGACTCGCTGGCTGCTTTCCTTTTGTATTTCGCTTCCAAATGAATACTGGGAGCTGTGTGCCGTTGTCATAACAACAAGGTGCCAGCTGGGCAATTTGTATGCAAATGGCATTGGGCTTGGCCTGATATCCTTGCCTATACCACAGGACCTGGTTGCCATGGGAATGCCCAATTCCTCCTTGAGTAATTTGTACCTTTTTATTTATTTTTTTAACTTTAAGTAATACGGACACAACTGTATTTCTCTGGCATCACCACAGGTGTTAAGAAAAGAGGTAAAAGTGTGAGGTAGGATGTGTAACCTGACAGGGCGAGTTTCAACTAGATTTTAAATTGGTGTGAAGCAAGGACTTGGTTCTGTGTGGCCTGACTAGACTGCCAGCAGACAAGCACACAGCACAGAGGCTCAGGTGGTCAGAGAAAGGGTGTTCTGGACAGGACTCGGACAGGGTCGCCCGGCAGCCGTGCACTGGGACTCTACAGCTCTCACCCTCAGCTGAGCCATGGATGCTTACTTCTCAGCGGAGAGAGAAAACAAAAACATTACAGCTGAAAGCATCCCTTCCTTGCATAAGCTCGAGGTCATGAGGAGAAAAAAACCTGCAAACTGATCGGCCATTCAGTTTTCGTGAAGAGTGGCTGAAGAGTCAATATCAGAAGGTGGAGTTTGAGGCCCTGGGATGGAGGTGGATGGTAAAGATGGCTCCAGAAAGCAAATCGTGATGAGCCGAGTCATTCAGAAACCTGGCATACGGTAGGAAGCCAGGGCCTCAATATTTAGCACGGCCAGGACGATTGCCTTCCACTCCTTTCACTTCTCACTGTCTATATTTGATTAAGAATTCATGCATCATCTCTTGTCTGCTTCCCTATTCCACCAGGACATGGAGGAAGACCGGTCACAACAGTTTCCTTAGAGAGGGTGGATTGTTTTGCATGTGAAGGTGGTTGATCACAGCAGACAGTTTTGTTTCACACATTGTCATGTCATTTCATCTGCGCATATTGCTATCATAAAGATCCCTCCCATATGTTGTTGTAAAAACTAATTTTGGGAGGAAAGAAACATAAAACATTCAAAACTTGTAAACTAGTAGGATTTTTTTAAGCTAGCCTGTTATTTGATGGTGTTGAACTCTTTTTGAATTTTAATTATTGAAGATAGGACTGGCTACATTGTGGCTCTGCAACCCCAGTTACCACGTAACAGCTCCATATTTCATCAGCAACTTCAAGTTAATGGGAAATAAAAAAAGGACCAGAGAGAGGCACCCTAATCCTATTTTGATTGATGCGGATATGCAGAGGGTTTTTCCCCCCTTCCTCCAGCTGTCAGTGTAAGTGAGAGCCATCTTGCTGCTTTGTATTTTCTTTTTTTGTGGGGGAAAGGGAACAGTATTGCAGCAGTTATGGGAGCACCATCACTCCTTCATCTCTGTCTCAAGGTCACTGCAGAGGAAGGGTGTCAGGCTAGACAAGCGCCAGAAGGTGCCAGCCATTTTGAGGGGAGGTTGGGAGCTTGATGAATCCAGGGAGGGAGAGGGAAGTGTGCAGAGAGGAGCAATAAGTCATTTTGTCAATGCTACAGCATGTTCTGATGTGTGGGCCGGGTTATTTTTTTCCATTAGAAAAAGTGTGATAGAAGGAGACTGAGAGGAGCAAGCAGAAATGGGAGCCTTTGAGCCGCCCGGCATTGTGCTGGCCCTTTGAGAGTCCTATCTTTGTCTGCAGCACACACACACTGGGAGGCTGAGCTGTGGACCAAGAGCAGGCTGGACCAGAGCTGACTAAGCAGCCCTTCATCTGGATGTTAGTGCTGATAGGGAGGGCAGCAGGATGTAGAGTGAGTAGAGCCGAACATAAAGCTATTACACCGAGTTACCGTTCATTTTGACCAACTCTCCATGTGTTTTATGGTTTTTGTCAGCCGTTTATGTGAGGCTGAAAACCACTCATTAAAGTGGACAGAGGAGACACATTAGGCAACATGTCAGCAGGCTGGTTATTATATGTTGATAGTTTATTTTACATAGTATTGTGCATTTAGTTCTGATGCTTGGTTGCCTGTTTAAAGTCAAATTTGTGCAGTGTTTTTAACACAGTACAGAATAAGCAAGCACCAACTGTGTGCATTACAACCAAAATGCTCCTGAGCAATGTGATCTAATCTTCACATCTGCTAACCTACACACCCCAAGCACATTTTAAGCAAAATGTACTTCTCTGTAACACTTGCAATGTCTCATTGTTGTTTAATCTTTATATATATGCAAGCAAAGTAATACCAATTGTTTATTACTCTGATCAAAGTTTCAGGCAGATGTACAAGGAGAATGGATTTACCAAGGTGAGTTTTCATGATAACAAATGTGCTAAAATATGTCTTGTTTTTTCTGCAATACTTACACTTAATGGATCTGAAAGAGGGTTTTCCAACCAACAAATAAAGCCCTTTGAGAGGAGGTTTTGCCCCTGTGGTGAATGTCTATTTCTATTTGAGTGCTAAACAAGGTGTCTACTCCATCAGTGCTGTTGTTCCACTGGAGTAAGTATCTGTCTCCATTAAATGCAGCTTGCATCTAGGGGACATGGGACCCACACTGCCTCTCTCTCTCACTCACACACACACACACACACTCAAAAACAAAAATAAGTTGTGTCTCTATCCAAGTCCACGGCGGTGCCTCCTTGTATCGGTGGACTGAGATTGTGTGAGGCGATATGGATCCCATCTCAGAGCCTCTGCTGAGGTGAGAGTGGTAGACATGCAAAGAGCCAAGACATGGGGCAGATACCAACCTCTATCATCACCCAACTGATAATGTCCATGATGGAGTGAAGCTCCTGCTCCTCCATGATGTTCCGCATGTCTTGAGGTGAAGCAGGATTAGGGGTGTGATGTTTACATGCACAGTAATCTGACCGGCCAGATGATTTGTTAAACAGAACCATCTGAGAAGCCATCATTGGTAACTGTTTGGAAAAGTGCAGGTAATTGGACGAACCATCTGTCAATCAAACTATTGCCTAAACCAGTCAGGAGAAGAGCACAAATAGATATAAATACTCTCCAGTTCTGATATACCTGATGTTAAATTAGCATCTACACTAATGAACAGTCGTCTCTGTTTTTCGTCTCCCACACTTTTTAGCCACACACATGGCTGCCAGCGGCTCCTCACAGGACGCTGATTTTTCCAAGCACTGGCTTGCACAGCACAAAGGCATTACTTGAAGCCTGACAAGTTGGATTTTTGTGTGATGTCGAGAATCCAGCTGTCGTGCAAGGTAACATGCACAGGGGTGTAAGACCTTGTGATCACAGATTACAGTGTTTTTCTTCGATGTGTCAATAAAATTAAGTGTAACTGCTGTAGGGGTGTACAGGGAAGTCACTGTGTTGTTGGATACAGAGCTGCAACATCAGTGCTGGTATTTAATAGCTTATTCCACATTTTTAAGATATTGATGAGTTACTTATTAACTATGAATCCATTACAATTTACAAACCATTTGTAAAGCGCTACAAAGAAGCTAAAAATACAAAGACGGTTTTGAGGATAAAAATTAACCTAGCAACTCAAGCATTCTCATTATTGGCTTATTACTGATAAGGCACTGCCAAAGCATGCATTACCCATTTATAAACCCACTACTTGAGAGTTTATAAATCATTAGTTGTCCCAACATATTATAATATTAATGAATAATCTCCTTAGTATAATTTCTCACTTAACTTCACAGTTTAAACCGTCTTCCACATTTCCTAAGTACATGGTAAGACCTTCCTGAGCACCCTTCCTCTACCGCGTGACAGAAAAGCTGTTCACTGAGACCAATGGCGCTGCTTCACCCACCTTTTCATTTCCCACTCCATCAGTGGTCTGTATCCCCCCTGTTGGCCAGTCACACTGGCTCCTCTGCGGGGAGGCCGAAGCCATTAAGCAGCCAACACACGCCGCTGCGTCCCCCTGTTTAATTGCCTGATAGGGCTTGTGATATTTTTATCAGCTGTCCTGTGGCGGATGGCTGCCAAGAGGAGAGATGTCTGTGTGTGTGTGTGTGTGTGTGTGTGTGTGTGTGTGTGTGTGTGTGTGTGTGTGTGTGTGTGTGTGTGTGTGTGTGCGCGTGTCTTTATGTGTCATGCCTCGGTACACCTCTGACAAGAGAGCTGCCTGCTTGCTGCAGGAAACCCGGTGCTTCTGTGCACCTGCATATCAAACTGTGTGACCCAGCCTCTCAGCCGTGACATAGCACAGAACATCCGTACCTAAATTGGGCTTTGGCTTTGACGCCTCATCATCACCGTTCTAAGATAATGAACAATTTCTTCAGCACTTTGGAGCACTTTGGAGCTGATTTTCCCACATACAGTACACAGTTGTTCCTCCACAGTGGATACTTTCATCTACGTTATGAGGTTTAAAAATGACTCTGAAAAGTATAGTGGATGGATGTATCACTATAAGCTGCTATCAGTATCAGCTATGGGGCATTTTCCTGCCTAGGGACTTTATATACAGATACAGTACAAAGGTTACTGTTGCTGTCTCTCACACACATGCACACATTAGCACTTCCCTGCCAGCTGTTGGGTTTATTAACTGTATGCTTGTCCACAGTCAGAGTGATTTAGGGCTTTGGAGGGAGGTGAAGGGAGGAAGAAGTGTCAGTGTGGGAGCCAGAGAGAGAGAGAGACAGCATAGGATCCTTATTAGAGCTCCGGAGCCTACTAACTGCCGACCAACAAAAAACCAATTCGCTCACTTTTCCAGCTGAGTTTTTGGCAGGGGATTAGGAAGTGGATTTCACCTCTTTGAGTGCAAGCTTTGTCTTATGTGGGAGTTATTGAATTTGTTCAGCAACTCCCTCAATGCAGTTTAGGAAATTTCACTGCGGTCACTCGGCACACTGATTAGTCAGTTAGTCACACTAAGCAACGCAAGCACAATTTCTCCCAAAATAGGGTAAGCGTAAAACTTTGAACCCTGGAATAAATAAATGAAAGAATATGCACCACATTTCATGGTCAATCTTGATCTTTCCTTGCCATATTTTCTGAGTGGACAGCTAACTGTAACAATAAAATCAATTCAAATCCTTAGATACCTTTGCTGAAAAGAAATTTGCTTAAACTTCATCAATTGCCAAAAAAAGTTTTTACGGTTGCTTAAGGTGGTTTTTGTCTTTGTCGAAAAGGAGTTAATGCAATGAATGGACAATGGAAACACTTTTGCCAAACAAACTGATGTAGCGAACATTTAACTAACATGACTGACCAGCTGTGTATGGCTTCTCGGATATAGAGTGCTGCAGGGATGATGTATTTCTGGAGGCCAACTCCGGAAGCTCGCATCGCACTGGTTCCCTCAATAAAAAAAACAATGGAATTTTTCCATTGGATTTTGGAATACTGCAGAAAATAAACTCTGTGGCAAACACAGGTTTATGATACTAACATGTTTTAATCTATCTCAAATGAAGACCACTTTTATGATTTTTGAAGCATAAATGCAATCTTCAGAAGTAAAAAGCGTTGTAAATGAACTACACCGCGGTAGCATGAGCGAAAGTATACACAACAAAGCCGCAAAGGCAAACTAGTTTGCGTGAGTCTCATTTCACCAGCTTTTAGCAAACGTCTTTTTTTCTTAAAAACTTTAAAATTCACAGAGGGGTATTTACTGGCGTATTTTATATTGTAGAACAAAACTTTAAAACATCTTAAGCTTGTCTGAAACACATGTCTTATTTCAGGTATCTTTCCAAAAACCCATTCAAAAAACCTATTGACTTTAAGACGAGGGAACCGGAAATGTACAGACGCTAACTCATCCCCACTTTGCACAACTTTATTCCCTGACATCATGTTGCTAACAGATTTTATCAGCTGTAGCAAGACATTGGTATAAAACCCTGTCTCTTGGTATAAAGTTGTAATACAACCCTGTCTTTAATGTTTCTTACTTGTTTATAAATAAGAGTCTTGTAAAAGGTGTCTTAAATATGCATTTGATACGAAATTACAATATAATGCTCTTTAAGACTGAGGCTGAAGCTGCATGTTACAAACAAAAAACCAGTGTCCTATTGACGATCCATGTAAAAGCCATAAGGAAAACAGAATTGTGTTGCAGTGGAGAGCCAGTGAGTCCTGGTACTATGAGTATGACAAGTAAAGAATACATACTAGCATTCCAAATATAACTTTTAATGGAGCCCTATCGACACCACTTTAAATTGTCGTGCCTAGTCGTTACGGTTGCTAAACTAGGATTGGACAAGCATTCTTCTGGGAGGGGTTTCGCAAACGGTCAATTGAGCAACAGGAATAAAGACATACACGTCTGACTCTAATCACCATATCAGAACAGAGCATGCATAATACTCTAAATTTCTTTGTGGTAGACATAAAAATCATGAAATATTCAGAGTTTAACTGCCTCCTTTAATCCCATGGCTGTGCCAGGATTAGAAAGGAAGCAGAACTGGAAGTTCAAAAACACCGTCTCTTTCTCTTCCTGTCTGTCCGTCTCCTCCTCACACTCAAACGATGGAGCACACCTACAGTGCACTGAGCGTGGCCACAGACATACTCCATCACTCGGCCATCACCTCACAGGTCTTTTCTTCTCCCCTGCACAACCCTCACATGCTCCTCCTCTTTCCTAGACTGAGGGCTCTCTCCTTCACCCCCTCTTCTATCCCTCTTATCGCACACAAAACACACACACACACACACACACACACACACACACACACACACACATATAGACACAGCCAAAGAGGCACTGCCACAAATATAAGAGCACGAACACAATAAAATGTTCCCCACCCCTCCCTCTTGTTTTGCTCTGGGGAAGTTGGCACCGTACTGTAACTGTCTATTGTATCCACTGCTGTGGGCTATGTGGTTACACACTCACACAGACAATTACATGCAATATAAATAAAAAAAACAACAAATCCCTGTGAAACACCTGAGGAGGAAACATCAAAGGTACAATAGCTCTGAAGGATCCACCTCTGCTAATGAAAGTGAGTTATACTTTACACAAACTATATCTGCTTCCTTATTGTTATGTAAAGACTCTATAGCCTCTGTGAGACCTGCTCCATTGATGGCTGTTGGTAAAGATACAGACAGGTAGATCATTTTTAGGGAGACATCTGACTCTGAAGCATGACACTTGACTGCTGGAAAAACAACAGAAAACAGCTCAAAACAATATATGTTTACATTCAAGTGACAAAGAGGGTGTACAAACTATCAGTCTACATCTGGAGCGAAGGAGGGAGTCATGTGATATTATTCTTCAGCCATAAAGTCCAAAGAGGGAGGGGGTCGGGGTAATTGAATGGCTCAACAAAATGACAGACTTTGACATAGGTGAATGCCATAGACCCTTTCACAGTTTGTGAACAATGATGATTTACGGAAGTGTGCGCACAGAGTTTGGCAAGAACAGCTGAGAACAATAGCTTGTCAAGCTATGCAAGGGCATTAACCACCAAAGATCGCGAGTGCAGCCTAAATAAACTGACTTTGACAAATGGTGAGGGACTTCCAGATCTGTGGGCTAGTGAGTGAGGTGGTAGAATACATGAAACAAGTAACCCAATATTTAGTGGCCGGATATATACACATATCTGGTGTCCTAGAGTGTAATGTTCCACCAGCGAGAAATTACAAGCATACAAATCACTATATGCTTACAACTACATTATATGTAGTCATATACAGCATGTCAAATAACATGACATAAAAGTCTTATTGTCTACAAACACAAGCATTTCTGTATAACTCTATATTTTATAGTAAGGCCTGTTTTGTATGTCAGTCATAGTAGTGTTTTACAAATATCTCTCTCTGTGCTATCAAGAAACTGCCATAAATGGTCCAACTTTGCAGTGCTGACAGGCAGAAGAGAGAATGGCTGCATTACCAAATGCCTGAATGACCTGCACATCTCCTAAAGCGGTGTGTGACTTAATTCTTTCTGAATTCATATTGGCAAAAGCGCAGAAATCCTTTCAACGTACCCTTTGCAACGGCAGCAAAAAGAGGACCAGGCCTGGTCAATACAGAATATCAATCTATTATAGGTGTTTCATAATTTAGATCATGTAGATATTGTGTTAAACTTAATTAATTTTTCTCCAGGTCTCCCTTTTTGCACACATCTCATTCTTAAGTCTCCTCTGCCTCGCTCCTTCCTCACCCACCCCTCTCTTCCTCCCTCCACAGCCCTCTCTTTGTGAATGAGCAGCGGATTGTTCAGCAGTCCTTTAAGCCATATAGTGAGATATATTTCTGACTCTTCAGCACTCCAGAGGTGGTCAGCGACAGGGACTTTTTATTTTCCACAATGGGGAGAGAAATCATTCAGTGAAAGGCCTTTCAGGCTTTCATTGTACTAAGGTCTAACAATCACAGCTGATTCTGATTTCACTCACTGCTGGTATATGTTACAGCTCTCCTGGGCTGTATGACATAACATTACAGGCCACTTGACATGAGGAGGATGAACGCAATGTTGGCTGTGACTCTTTTGCCATGTGCATTCCATCTGTTACCTTGTTGATGAGAAAGATTTTGTTTATGCATGCATTGAGATGGCTACCGCAGGAATGCCTGTTTGTTTATTTTTTGGGGGGTTTTAATGATCAGTCCATTAATGCAGGTGATTCCAGACATATTTCAATTGTGTGCCCACCTCCCCCGCCAGTAGAAAGGACATTCATTCGTGAGATGAAGCATGGAGGTCAGCAAGGCCAGTGTGACATTCGGTGCATTGGTTGGCTGACTCCAAAATTCCTCCTCCTTTACGCTCCCCTCCAGGAATGATTCTGCTCAACAGACTGGCTCTTCTGCAACGTTATAATTTTGGGAGTCAGTTATGACACTCAAACCGTCTTAATTATTCTGAGCAATGGCTAGATGTAATTAAGCCTCTCTAGATGCATGCGGTTGATGATAATTTGATCCTAGCTCCCTCAGCTCTTCGTGATTCTCACATCGACATGATTTTATCACACAACATATTGTGCTGCTAATATGCGTTTGGTTTTCATTGCCAAAGAAAAATTTGATAAAGGACTGCATTTTTCTGATCTATCTCAAAGCTAGAAGAGGAACCATGGAAGGAAAACAAGCCTACCAAAACAGCCAATCAAGACGCTCTATTCTTAAGCCTGGCGATGGTTTACTACAAGGCCATTTACTGTCAGAATTTAAACCCACATGATTTATGGTATGGCTGCCGTGGTCTGCTTTCTTTCCTTAGTTCAAAGGATGAGCCTAGCTGCAAAACGCTCAAGGGCACAGGCTAATATGATAAACTGGGAACAGAGGCTGCAGGCTGAGGGGGTTGGGCCTCCTGCAAACTACAGTTTACCCTCACCCTGTGAAAAGCAAGCACTGTCGTCTCTGCCGAGGGATGAGATCTTTTTCCCCCATCAACTCTCACTGGGGGAGAGGATGGGGAGGAGGAGGATGGTATTGTAGGGATCACCAGTCATGGAGGATTATCATTGCTAAAAATAAGAAAATGGTATTTTCCTCTCTTTCAAATGAGTTCCTCTGGGTTTCTTTCTCTGTTATTATTTTCATGAGAGAGAGTGGTTTTATGAAATACGCATGAATCATCCACTGAACGATATAGCATGCTAATATATTGAAATGTATTTGGTTTCTTTGCAATATTAAGTTTGTTGTGGAGAGAAAAATATTTCAGCTTACTGTTCAGCATTTCAAATACCAGCACTAAACATCACTCTCCTTTATATTAAAAGCCCCCAAATATCCCCTGGAATATTTTACCCTCATGCCAGCAATTGGTTAAGCAGAGTAGGGGTCATATTTTGGATATAGCGGATATCCCATTTTGGAATTAATCTTTGCAATTCAATTTCAAGGACTGAATCAATAAACAGTATTTAAACATTTTATGAGCATTGCAAGATGGATTTAGGATTCCCTAGTCAGAAATAGGCAGCTAACTGTATCAGCCTCTGAGGGTTCGTCTGGAGGGAGGATTGGCTGTGCTTAGAAACAGACATTTAGGACGAACTGTTAGCAGATGGCTGGGTGACAACTTGAGCTGCTGGTTCTTGTGTTGACATATCACAGTGAGGTCGCAGCTCAAGGCAGCACGTCATCACATCAAAATCTGTCTCTCAGTTCCTATTAACACTCACCGGATAACATGGAAATGGCCAGCAAAGGTTAATAAAAGAAGAGTGGATATGAAATACTTTCAATGTATCAGTATGTACACAATACGAATATGGCAGGGGTGGAAGAAGTACTAAGATCCTTTACTTAAGTTAAACAATCAATATCACAATGTAAGAATATTCTATTAAGTGAACGTCCTTAATTTAAAATTTGACTTAAGTTTTACAGAAGTACAGATTTCATCAAAAATTCTTTCCAATTTGACACCTATTCACCCATTCAAACAACAATAGAAGCAAGCTACCACGCAAGGCACTGGCCTAACCATTGGAAGCAACTTCAAGGCGTGGTCAGAAGGAACTCGGGACCGCCCCTTGGTGTCATGAGGTGAATAACAGGAGGAAAAAAAGTTCTGCCAGACAAACCTTTTCTTGTTTTTAATACTATATGTGGGTTAGTTTTATTTTGTACTTTGAATTAGCACTCTAGTGTAGTACTTGAGTAAATGTCCTTGTTTCCACCACTGACATACAGTGTCCTCTATGTCTATATAACTCATGGAGAAGGAAATCAAATTTGACATGTTTGCATTCACAACTGAGCTAATCAAATTTCACATGTCTTCTCCTGATGATAGGAAGTATTAGCTTGAAGACTTATTTTCCAAATACTAACCCACACATAGTTCAGTCGTTTTCCTCTTCCTCTAAGTAGGGCATATATGGCCCATTCCTGACCATCAGGACATTTCAGCAAGGGACGGAAGGAGAGAGCAGAGGGCCTGGGCCTTTTGGGCAGGGGGGTTGGCAGAGCAAGAGGCAGAGTGGGGACATCAGGTTAGCAACCTGTGGCCATCTTTCTGATGTTATCCATGCGTATGCTTTCATAAACTCAATCCCAGGAGGCATGCCCAAGTACAGAGTCACCCACATGCATGAAAACACACATACACATCGACACAAAAAAAAAACTTTCAGCCATGTGCATCAAAAGCTGGAGCATTGCAAAGTTGGCTTTTGGACAATATTTGTGAACAAACTGGCAGATGTCAAAAGGCTTTGAAGGCAGGGTTTTAGAGGAAAAAATGCACTAATACGGATGTGCCGTAGTTACTGTGTGCTTGTTTCTGAGTGCTCTCGGCCCTGGGCTGCCAAAATAATATAGTGCCAGCCCGGTCTGTATCCTACAGGCGTGAGAAGAAGTGGGAAAAGAAAAAGCATTTCCCTTAAAAACAAACTTAAAAATATATAAGTTAGATAGAGGAAAAAAAGAGGATGTGATAACAAGGTAATGGCATTTTTCATGTACTGAATCTAAGTAACAACTCTACATTTGGTCCATTACTGCTCTGTACAGATCTTAGACTTTCAGAACACTCAAGTTTCCCTGAAATCTACCCAAATCCTTATGCCCCTCTCAAATGCCACTATTAAAACATTATGATAAATGAAAAAGTCGAGGCTTTCTCACTCCTCCAGTACCAGAGTGAAGTTGAAAGAGGTTATCTGGAAAAGGAAAACACTTGAGACACACGCATATACAGTGCTTTAACCCCGAGGCCTGCAGGGTAATGGTAGGATTAATTACTGTTGAGTTTGACCCAAGAAGAACTAGAGCAGATTATCCCAGATGCTGCAGAGGAAGGCATTAGTGCTGGTCGTCCCGCTATGGCAGCAGAGAGACAGCCACCTCAAACGCGAGGATGTCACCATAACCCCGCTGATTTGGCCCACTGTACAAAACCACACCGAGGCAGCATACAGGACGCTCACGTGGCAGCAGCGGCCATACAGCGATTACACCACACTCCTGTGTGCACTCTTGTCGCCATCAGATGCTAAGTGGGCGACTGTAAGCCAGCTCCTCTCTGCTCAGCAAGCAGACATCAGAGAAGGAGAATAATGTGTAATTACAATAGACAATCTAAAACAAAGCCCTTTACTTTCAATGAGTTGCTCTTGGAGAAGGGAAGGTTACCTCAAGGGGGAATTCTAATGAAGCAGATGGCTGAGTGCTCACAGGGGCCGACGCAGACTGTCCCTCGTTTTACATTCTGCCAACATTTCCAGTATTCAGAGTTTCACCAGCCTCCTGACCGCTTTTTGCGTGCATCTGTGATTGAATGTGTGTTTGCTTATAGACACATCGCACAAGATGGAGGGAAAAAACAATTAACCTCACAAATGTGTAATTTCCTACACATGTATAGGCAGAAATGTACAATAAAAATTGCCTCAGAATACCCTAAAGAGGTGCATATATTGCATCTTGCTAAGCGTCTTTGTGATCTGCAATTAATAGCTGTATCTTAACAGAGAAAAAAAGACTCAGGCAGAAGTTCCTTATATTTATGCTATACCGTTTTATTTCATCCAGTATGTGTGCTTATCGACAATGCAGGTTCTGCCCCACTCCTTTGACCACCACACAAACCACGAGTCACGGCTTCTGTGTGTGTGGTTGTCGCATGGGTCAGTGCAATGTCCCGCAGGTACACATCCAGTCACACCATACCTGTACAGTTCCCTTATTGCTTTTTTCCCCATAGTCACCATTTGAAATGCAGAAAAAATAGATATCCATTGATCAATAGCAAAGCGGTTAAAATACTGTCCTCCCCAAAAGGTTGTGTGTCCTTGTAAGAAGAGTTGAACCGGTCGCTGCCTCGCAAAACAAAAAGGTTGAGCCTTCAGGTAGAAAGTCTTGTTCTGTAGCATGATGAAACGGTAATGTCCCACTCCTGCACCACACCAAAGCAGAGAGATTATACAATGCAAATGACATGTCTCCTTAAAAATCATGGATATGTTATGAACTCTGTACATACACACAATTTGGTGAACATTGCTTATCATAATGGAGATGATGACATCACTTATTAAGAGAGCCTAAAATAAATACAGAAATATAAATAAGTTCTATGGAAATATATAAATCTGTATAAGTACCTTGTCGACATTAGGTTCCCAACATCAGATGAAGTGGAATTATAATACATACTTGCGCAAATGAAGGATAACTTCGAAAGCAGGATTGTTAAAGTAAACCCTTATCTCTCCAAATGTACTATGAACAAGCCCTTTCTGTTTTCCCCCAGACTAATCCAGTCAAGAGCAGCATCCCCTTTGGCTTCCACACAGGATTTTCTGATCAGCTACAACCAGTAGATAAACATATGAAACCATGTATTTTCAGAACCAAATCTAAGCATCTAAGTATATTTGTTAGTTTACGGAACCATGTCAAAATGTAATATATGAACAAGCAGAAAAGTAGGATGAATCACTGACTTTATATTGACAGCTACAAAGAGAGACTCCTGCCTGTTAGCTATACAGTGCCATTACCGTAGAGGATCCGAAGGCGATACAGTCTTAGTGTGAATTAATTTGCTCCCCACAATTGCATGCTTTCCCTAAACTAGGTCATATCCAGGGTACACTGCCCAACAGCTCACTTTGTGGTCAAAATAACATTATTGTCGTGTTATTCCATCTCACTGGAGTGGCAGCAAAAGAGGTCAGTTGTATTAGACGCTACGATAAACACAACTTTTCACCACATATAGGAATCTTCATATCATATTCAATCACTCTAAGGTACATTGTCATACGCAACACCTGACTCTGGTGCGTGTGTACGAAATAAATTGTGCGATTGTGGAAGGGTAGGAGGGATTTGTGGTCATGAATGAATAACGAGGGCCTCGGAAATAACACTCGCGTCTTTTTCTCCCCAGAGAAATTGCAGGTTCGATTCCGCTGCTGCTACATCTAATCCTCAATCACAGCAAATGATTTCATTAGTGTGCATCGCTGATTCACCAACCCATATTCATGGGCGAGTAGGGCGGCACAAAGGGAGAGGGAGGCTAACATTAGGCAGCAAAATTGGAAGTGCACCAAACAGAATCTGAGAGTGCTGCTTTACAGAAACAACCATGAATTTGGAAATTATACAGAGGTGCCATGTGGAGCTCCACCAAAGCTCTGCAATGAGGGGTTACACTGAAGCAACTTACAAACCTGCTGGCTGCTTCACAACACATCTAGCTAGGGCCAACAGCAGGACCAGAGCCAGGCCTGGCCTCAGGCAGAGGAGAAGATGCATAACTTCTGCCAGACATTATGAATTTATAATAATTTTCCTTTTGTACCCCTTATTCTCAAGACTAGGTAGTCCTGACCTAGATTAGATTCAGTTGAAATAGAACAACCTATTCACACAAATGCAAGATACTGAAATGAAACAATAATACCTTACCGGATCAAAACACAGACATGGCCGGTGTTTTTCCACTATTTTCTCTGAGCTGACTTCTGAACAGACTAGCTTGGAGCGTTTGGACAGAACGCTGGCAGCTATTGTGATCCTTCAACCCTTTATTGCTATTTCCTCTGTTAATCTCATACAGCCGTTTTCTTGCCTTGTTTGGATGGGTGACATGGGGAGACATCATGAAAATAGTTCCCCGCATGAGCAGGTGAGCCACAGATGTTTCTCTTATTTTGCGTCGCTCAGAAGACACAAAGTTTCAAAGGCTCCTTATCTAATTCCCAGCTGATTCCTGTAAAAAACCCACCGTCTCTATACTATATTACGCTACATACGAGGCTGCAGCAAATAGTCTGGGAGGATGGAAATATCAAATCCCCTTTAAGAATAAACATTGATGTCAGGTGGAAATCTTGTTACTCCCAGTGTGGTTATTTTCATGTCTTTGCTCGGAATGAAGGATAGTCTTCTGTGAGTTGAGAAAATTATTATAAACCCCTTTTAATATACATTACATCATTTCAAAGCTGCAATGCCATCAATGAAAAACTGCTTTTCTCAATTCCAAGTTGGCAGTTTTCGTGCATAAAAAGTAAAAAGACAGATTTTGCAATGATGTCGGCTCAAATGAAACAGACAAGACATCATGCAGATTGTGTCAGCTCTCTAACTGACAGTGACAGATTCAGCTTATCCACTGTGCCAAACCTCCCCTAAACCACTTATCTGTGATAATGGACCAGACTAAGTTCAGGCCAACTAATCAATCCCTGTTCAATGTCTATCTCTCAGTGAACTACGACCTGTGCCTCCCTTTCCCTACACTCCTCCGACAGCGTCCAGCCCCAGCCATCGACCCTGCTAGGCAGTGTGGGAAACACACAAACACTCACACCAAAACACTAGCTGCTAGCTACATAGCAATGCTCCATATCTGTCCAATTAATTGTACATTGACATCCATTAGCTATATGTCACAAGTCCCCACGAGAAACAGATACCCTGTCAGCATGAGGCCACCCCATAGGGTGCCCGTCTACCTGTCCTCCCCATGGCTAAAAGTGTGACTACATCATTCCCTCAGTGCATCAATGTCACCTCACATCTACACCTTTGTCTCACAGATCGACTTCAAACTGTTCTCCACCTCAATGTCTGAATAAGTTCATATTGTGAGGAAAAGAGGAGACTTTGTGTAAAGACACTCAGTATTCCAGAGGTGAACCTGTTCGATGTGTTTACTTTCTGTCATTTCTGTCATAGAGCTGTGTCCCGCCCACCCCTTAGCCACTCTGGGTGGTTCCTACCATGAGGCGCAAGGCCAACGAAATGCTTCAGAGCCTATCGGGTAGCTGTTTACTGCAAATGTAGAAGAGGTGTTTAATGTGGGAGAGGTGAACAAAACACTGCTCAAGCTATTAGTAACGGCTCCTCCATCTGTGAAGACGACCATGAAAAGGTCATGCGTATCCAGATGAAAGCTATGATCCATTATTGATTTCACTTATGAAATCTAATTCAAGAGTAATTCTATAATGATAAGCTAATCATAGAGTTATTGCTGTGTCTACTTCCCCTCATTCTGCCTAATCAAATCATGTCAGTTGTTGATAGACTACATTTCCCATGACTAGCAACACAGATCATTCCTGGGGATACTGCATTCAGCTGTATTCAGGAGGCAATTCTGATAGAATGACAGCAAAGATGATTGCTTAATCAATGTTACCATTTTGCTTACTGGAATAATCTAGACATTACATAAAAATGTCTTCATGCTGCCAGTTAGCCAAATGTAAATAAGAAAATGCATCATCAAACAGTGCACCCTAAAATGCAACACCTTGTCAACAGTGTTGCTTAAATCTGTTTTTCCACAGTGTTCCATGATGGATCTTCCCTTTAGGTTGACGATAGAAGACTTGTTTTATAATAGTGTCGCCCAATTTCTTGCAAGGCAAATGGTGAATATAGTGATGTATTAATAGATCAAGTCTACCAAGGGTTACAATGCATGTATTAATGTCTTCAACAAAAATCATACATTAAATCATTAATCATAAAAGTGCTGGCTACATAAACTGGCCTGGGTAATCTGACTGCAATAACAAAGTGGAAAATCAATTGGTCATAGATTAGCTTATTGCAAATTCAGTAATTTCACAAAATGCGGTGGAAAGAAAAAAGTATTGTTGAATATTTATTATTTTTGCCAGGAGAAGTAAATGTGTACTCTTGTTGTTGTGTGCATGTCAGTAAATGAGCATAACGTGCAGCTGTGTGTCATGTCATGTGTATCACTTTACCTTATTATAGGGACTTCTGGGAACTTTAATGAGGGAAGAGCGTGGTCACTGTGCACCTCTGTGTGTGAATCCGTGATAGCCTGCGAGGGTCAAGGGATTACAGATATGTCTTGTTAAATTAGACTGCTGTGGCTGAGTGCTGTGACTGAGTTAGGGACTCAGCTGTCGGATTGGAACCCGGGTCTGTCTTGGTGATGAGCTACAGACAAACATGTAGAAGCATATCACTGCTCCTCTCCTTTGGGAATTTAGTGATACCTTCCTCCACTGCGTATTCAGTTTTCTTGACCACTTTGAGGGTCTCTGACTGTTCCACCAGATTCTGAATGAATACACATATATGACGGAACTTTTCCGACTTCCAACTAGATATGCTCCATGTATGTATTGTATATTATTCAGACATGTCTACAGCAACGTAATCAAAACTAAAGTCAAAATCTTTCAACAGTGTTGACAAAACTCAAACCAATGGTTGTCAAGGTCTTTCCTGCACCTTCATTGAAGCAATTTCTCTCAGAGTTACAGAAGCAGCGCAGGAGTATGACAATACTTAAAGGAGAACATGCAGTAAAGAGTGGGCTGTTTTAGGCAACTTGCTGAGTTGTATATTCAGATTGCCTCACACCAATTGAGTCTACACTATTCGTGTCTTGCTAAAGGACACTTTGGCAGAAAAAATGGCTGCTGATGAAAAAGTCAAAGATATTTAACCAATGACCAATATAGTTACGGAACAGTCTCTTAAGCCTCGGGGCCACAGTGCATCCATAGCTACAGTACCTACTTTTAGCAACACCAAATGGACATACATTCAACATCTCAAACTCAGCACTGGCCCTCAATGAGGAAACATGTCTATATTGATCATATAGCAGCTTTAGTAGACGTAATGCAGATATCAAATATCAAGTGGCATATTTCAATTTTCGGATATTACAGCTTGTGTACTGTATGTACTGCATTTGCCCAACTTTTGGGGCCTATATATATTTGAATATTTTTGAACAAATGATTCACAATGCAACACACAAGCTGTGATTAATGGAAGTCCTAGGTTTTGATTGAAAAAGGCCAACATGCTTTTGATCAGTCCAGGGTAAAGTCTTTCCTTGCATCCGACTGTTCCACTGAATCACACACTTATCCGCACTTACTCACACATTAACAGTTGCACACAGTCAGGAAGAAAAACAACACATGCTTTCTACACACATTAGCGGCATGAGCTTGGAAGACAAAGTTAGCTTGTTAGAACATGGTTGAGGACTCTGCAGAAAGCCAGTCACTCACATACTGTTATGTCTCAATATTGAGATGGAGGGTTGCTCCTTGAACCCCTTGCCCCCTGCTTCAAAAAACATTATTATTACGATAAAGTGGTATAAAATAAGGATTGACGGGCCAAGAGGAGGTGAATGAACCCCAAAGGAAAAGTCTTTTTGGTTTCCTAAAATCTCTTCTCCATCTCTTATTAGGTTTTGAAAAGTTTATACAGAGGATAAATAAGTACAATCTAATAGATACATTTAAGGATCAACAATATGTGATCCTGTATGAGATAGTACAAGATTGAGGCCGTCTTGAAGCATTTTGTTTTCACAAAAAATTTAGATAATTTTTTGAAACACACAAAAAGCATTTATACATGCAGGTATTAGTGCATAGGTTCCTGCAGAAAAAGAGTATTATTGTGTAATCAAATTAATTGTCTTGATGATGAATTTGGCATAGTTATATAAATAAAGAAAATGACTGTCCTTTAGATTTCACACCCTCCTAGTCCATTGATTAACTTATCATTTAAATATATCTCTATCTATGTACAATATGTATGAATAAAAAAGGAAGTCAAAGCATAAAACAAATAGAGTATTCTAGAACTCCGAGTTACCCGGTAAAGTGTCATTTAAATCACAGTAATTTTTAAGATATTAGTAAAATGAGGTGGAACACAGTGAAGTCTGAAGACAGAAAAAAAACATCTCACACATGGAGACAGTTTGTGTATGTTTCAGTTTTGAGGAGCACAGGAGGGTGTGATCAATCCTCACAAATTTGAAGGGAGTTTAGAGCGGACAGTTTGAGGTTCTAGATCTGATGAGTAGGCAGCAGATGCCCTCCGTAGAGGCAAGGCCAAGGAGGCCCCAGGGGACTGAGTCTGGTGAGGGTGCCCCGGAGACATGTGGATTGGAGGAGTCATGTGCTCTGGCACTGAGCTGCAGGGTTTGGGCATAAGAGTGGGTGAGGAAAAAGGTGAGGGGTAATATCCAGTTTCCACAGAAGAACAAGCAGTATGGTGGCCTAAGCCCTGGGCCACCTCCTGGGGCAGAGATGGGTGCGAGCTGGATACAAGCTTAATGTTCTCAGAAAAGTGGCCTAGTGGAGAATCTCTCTCTGTTGTGTGTGGCTGGCTGGGAGGCTGTGAAGGGAGAGAAGACTGAGGCATGAGCGGAGAACTGTGGGATCCTGGGGCACTTGAGGGGTCGCTGTAGTGGAAAGTCCTGCCCGCCACTGGGCTTTGAATAGTAGGGCTGGGCGCCACTGGGGTAAGGCAGGGGGAGGCGTTTGCTGAACCATACTGAGCTAGGGAGGCCAGGGCAGACCTCTCCAGGGACATCTGGTGAGGCAGAAAGCCAGACTGGAGGCCTGCCAGGCTAAAATGGCTGAGGGAGGATGGGGAGCCCTCAGCAGGCTGCTGGCTGTGCTGTCCTCTGCTAGAGGATGGGGAGCCATGTGGAGGGGAATGGAAGAGGTTTAAGCCACTGGTAGTCCTGCCTCCCCCAGCAAACTGCTGCAAAGGAGCTACCTGAGGCGGCTTGGGAGACGGCTGGCTATGTAGAAGCAGACCAGGCAAAGGGCTTGATGAGCCGGTAGATATAGGACTCTGACAATAAGAGGAACCAAGAAGTCCAGCTGTAATTCCAGCAGAAGTCCCTCCTACAGGACAAGCTGTAGAACCCCCTATATGGCTCCCAACTGCTCCTCCTGATGCTCTGCCAATATGTCCTCCAGTCACTGCTCCCCCTGGCCCACTCACACCTCCTATACCTCCTATATGGCTGGTTGTGGATCCATCAGAAACCCTTCCCAACAATCCTCCAGGATTTCCAACCATAGAATCACCAGACACCACTCCAAGAGGTCCAGCAGAAGCCCCTCCTGTCAATCCTCCAGAAACCACTCCTATTGATCCACCAGAAGCCTTTCCCAATGATCCTCCAGTGGTCATCACCACCAGTGACTCTCCAGAAGCCCCTCCCACTGATCCCCCAGAAGCTCTTCCCATTGATCCCCTAGAAGTCCCTCCCATTGATCTCCTGGCTGCATCTCCTATTGACCCGCAGGTAATGCCCCCCACTGATCCCCCTGATGCCCCACCTGTTAACCTGCCACAAGCAGCACCCACTGATCCTTCAGATATCCCTCCCATTGAATCCCCTGAGATCTCGACTACTGATCCACCAGTAGTGCCTCCCAACCCAAAGTGCGCCCCAGGCAGTAACTCTGTCGTTCCAGTTGTAAAGTCCTCTCCAGCCCAAGCAGTGTCTCCTCCCATGGCTCCTTCCACAGACCCACCGACTGCTCCACCTGAAGACCACCCTGTAGCACCACCACAGGCTCCAACTGCCCCTCCACTTATTCCTGATCCTGTGCTTCCACCTGTAGATCCTTGGTTGAAGAGGTTTGAGAGAGGTGGGGTGCTGGAGCGAAACAGCTGTTGATGCTGTGGTTGTGGGTGTAGCTGGGCCATACTAGATGAGGGTGAACCAGATGAAGAGTATGGTCCAAAGGGGAAGGCAGAGGCCCCTCTTCCACTGGACCCAGAGCCAGTCCCACTAGGTCCACTCTGGCCTCCGCTACCTGAGGCCTGTTGGCTAGTGCCAGTTGGCCCTGTACCTGACGTCATGTGCAGGGCCCGAAAAGAAGCCAGCAATGGCATGTCCACCCCAGTGCACAGTTTAGAGGGTGTGCTAGAGGGGGAGTCCCCAGCAGAGTCAGGTGCTGTGGATGGAGAAACAAATGTATGAAACTTTTTGAGCCGGCTGGGAGGGTCCTTTAGGGACCCCAGAACAGAAACCGGAGGCCTGAAAAGATTTTGTGGAAGGTGGGGATGGTGTGTCAGGGCAATGGCTACTGAGGTGGTGGCAGCTGCTGCTTGGAGAGGGGCCTGGATGAGGGGGGCCCAGATGACAGGGGTAGGTGAAGGAGGCGTCTGGGGTGGGGCGTTCTGCAAGAGGTGGGCACAGTGGGCCATATCCCTGTCATGCTGCACAATCTGCTGAATGATCTCACTCTCGTGGTAGTTGAGTACACCAGAGCTGAGGTCGTGTTGTACCTTGTGCTGCAGGATGGAGTTTTTCTTGCCTGAAAAAGCACATGCAAACACAAAATCAGACACATAAAGATGGACAGCTGAGAGAAAAAAATAAATAAAAGGAGAATGTTAGAACCAGTTTGACATCTATTTTCTAACAACCCTTTCCAATAAAAGAAGCTGGCACAGGAGCAGCTATGAAAGGAGTAAATAAAGAAATAAATGTGCACCTGAAAATCACAAGTGGGATAAAAGAAGGAAAAGAGATTTAAGAAAAAGACGGGGGGGTGGAGCAGAATGGTAAAGACAAAGCATAAAAGAGCACAGAATAAGACAAACAACAAAAGATAGGTGGGAGATAACTACCCGGAGACAGAAGCTCAGGATGACAGCCTAGGGTGTAGGCGGTGTATGTTTGACTAGCTCTTACTGTGATTCCCTAGGTAACAGGGACAAAACATAAAGCAAACATTGCACCATAAGATGCCGGTTCAGCCTGTGTTAGAGTGTGAGCTACACTGAGATAATAGGTCAATAGTGTCATGTTTTGTTATGTGCTGTTAATATCAAAAATAAGTGTTTTAAAATCAAAGATAAACTTGAAATTGTATTTTTCTCAAATGCTATAACTTCTGTGGGATAAGCCACTTGATGACACAAAAAAGCATAATACCAAAATGTGAGATTCAATATAAGAATGGACTTATATATATATATATATATATATATATTTTTTTGCTCCTAGTTGCTTCCCTTCACTTTCCGCCTTACGACCAAAAGTACTCTGAAGTCCCTGTGAGCTGAGCACAAGGTCAAAGAGACAAGTTGAAGTTGCATCACTATAACAGGCATACTAACTGCTGACCCAACCTTACAGAGAAACGTGTGCAACTCTGACCGCAGAGTCCATTAGTCATTGTTGAATGGCCGCACTAGCGATGACAGGGTTAATTCATATGACTGCCATTTTCAATTTGGTGCGAACAAAAGGCTGTGAAATCCAAAGCTATTGTAAATGCAATTAAGCCCAGATCAATCTCTCCATTTTCTGGTACGGCTGGTCGCAGATTAGAAGAGATGCTGCATTGAGGTATTGTATCTACATCCAGCTCGACCCTGTCATCATCTGACCCTTTATCACCTGCAAACTTCCAATCAGATTGTGAGCCCATCAAGACAGTAATTAATTTGTGGATCATTGCTGTGTAAGTTACGTAATAACTGAAGAAGGGTGTACGTGAGCATCACGCCCAGGAGAAAGGACATACGTAGGAGACAGAAACATCACTATCAGCCCACCACATCTTTTCAAAGCTGCCATTTTCTACAAAGAGAACCCCTAAAGCAGTTCCTCTATCTTCCATTCTAAACATAGCTGAGGATAAAACAGAGCATGCTGCGATGGCTGAGTGATGATACAGGCGTGCCTTTCATTGTGAATTTTTCATCTACTCAGGCTGAGCCTGGGAACAGTGATGGATATGGAAAGAATACCAATTGTATGCGTAAGAGAAGTCACGCATTTCAATAACAGAGCTCTATCTGCATGTTTATATGCAGATGACTTTGAAAGTAATTTCTGTCATTGAGTATCAGTGTGGATTTTCTTTTTTTTACAGCACGTTGGGCCATGCTGGACACAAACACTCATGAGTAAATAAAAGGAAAAAGTGAACAGAGATGCATCCTCTCCTAACATAGTAATGATGTCTACTCATTGATACGCTTACTGGGTAAAACCAGATTAATCATAAGCTTTATTTGCAAATATCTAAAATGCAAATTAAGGGTTAGTAAGGTTTCCATTACAGCTAATGACTGACACCAACTGAGGCATTCATGTCTTGATGAAAGTTTGCAACATGCAGTTGATTGCATCTTGTTTACAGTAATACAAAATCTTCAAGATTTCCCTGTTTAAATTATATTTTCTTACCAATACGGTCCAGCCTGTCCAGGGCAACAGTCTCAAATGCCCTTCTCATCATAGGGTACTCCTCCAGCACCTCATTGAAGTTGTCCACAGACAGAGAGTACAGGCGACAGTATGTGTCCGCTCGGACACTGGCTGTCCTTCTGCCCCGCGTCAGCAAACAAATCTCTGCAACAGAACATAGCAGACAAGAGACGGTAATGTAGTGGAGTTAAACCCAGGGGCTCATATGTCTTTGACTTAATCTGAAACTTAAAACAGTCATACCAGTTATATTTTTTTAATTTTTTCCCAGCTGATACTGCATGCTAAGTGACATTATCTAAGCAAAACGTGAACCCAAGACTGGTTTTGTTTTATCTTTTAACATTAAAACCTACAACTGTTCTGTAATTGATCGGTCTAGAACTCACAATAATGCCATATTCAGAGCTCAGGGGTCTGCCAGCCCTCATCTGCCATGTCCAGGAAAATAATGCTCCATTAAACAAGCTGCACGGATGTAGAGCCCTGGCAAATACATGGTGTGTGTGGGTGCAAATGTGTCTGTACTGTATGCAGATGAAGCATGTTCATGCATGCACTACTCAAGTGGGATGTGTTTCTGTGAGAGTCAGTGTTTGCGCATACAGAAATGTATGTGAAAGTACTATATTTGTACGTAAACATGATGTCAGTGTTTTATTCATGAGAGCAAGGCAGTATGGGAGAGTAAGTCATGGTGAAAATACAGGTTAGATATATTATGTAAATACTTTACATACAACATGTCAATGGATATACTTTTATATATATATATATATATATATATATATATATATATATATATATATATAACTATATATATGTATGTATATATAACATTTTATATCATTTATGTATGTGTGTATTTATATTTATATTTGTAGGGGTTAGGTGACTTTTATGTATGTGTGCCATGTGTTTGTATACATTCCCTAATGTATTTTCTCTTTAGCTTTCATCTCATCTTCTGCCCTCCCTTCCTGTGTTTGCTATCACACTCCCTCTTTCTCAGAAACCCATTTCCAGCTCATCTTCACACAAAAGCTCTCAATTCTCACACAGAATGCACTTTCCCACCTTCCCCCCTGTAGCCTACATCAAATCCATTTTTTAAATAATTCTTCGTCCAAGTTATCTCCTGAAATGGCATGCATAGTTTGACTCTGCGCCATAACTGTATTTTTCTCCAGCGTTCCATTCCCTTTTTGGGTATTGCACATCTATAGATCGTTGATGTTTGTGGGTTTTGTATTAACATTTCCCTGACGTGCAGCCACACACACACACAAACACACACACACACACACACACACACACACACACACACACACACACACACACACAAACACACACACACACACACACATACACACATACACACACACACACACACACACACACACACACACACACACACAGTAAGAGCCTCCTCACACAGTCTTGGAAAGTGTCTGCTTTAATCAAAAACATGAGTAACCCTGTTTTTCTTTTCGTGCACGTTTCATATGTGGGTATGATGACATCGAGCTGTGTATGGGTGTGTGACAAAAAATGATGCCGTCAATGAGCCTGGGTGTGTTAGAGGATTGTAACAACCATGGCAAATCATGACAGCTCCTCTCTCATCTCCTTTAAAGCAGTTCTCATATCAACATATTAACTAAACCTGAATCTGGACAGTGTATGCATGCTGAAGGCAAATGTTATGGAAGCATCACAGTCTTGGTTAAATATTATTATTAACTTCACAACTTAAAAGATGAGATGGTAGATGAAACTTTTTTGTTCTACCACCTTTATGTTCCATGGGTTGACATCTATTGTTTCCTCAGGATGTCAGAGTTTAGCTGATTTTTACTGCTGTGTGAAACACCAGGATAGAACCACACTACACAGATATAACTAGTTTGGTGTCAACAAGAGAGTAGACATTTGTGTGGTTTGTTGTGGCCTTCTGCTGTTTATGCAATATTTGATCAAAGTAGCCAATTGCAATTTGACAATGCACACCACTCACATTAGGAACTGTAGGTGGAAAACTTTCTGTAAATGATAGCCGTATCAGGCAGCTGCATAAGGAGATAATTAACTGAGAGGAAAAGCCTTTCAGTTAATTAGCCACAGCATGCTAGCTGTTGTCGATGACAGATGCTGGTAAGCAACAGATATTTAATCCTCCCTCTGCCTTCCTGGCATTACTGAACAATCAGGTTTTTTTTTTTAAATCTGTGTAATTTGATGTGTACAGGTTGAAGAAAGTGAAAAGACAAGTAACATGAAATAAACAGAAAAGTTGGACCTCATGATACAGCTGAGTGAAATCTTAAAAAATATTCTCTATGGACAGAAAATAAAAACAACTATACCATAGAAAGCAATCTTAAACAACAGCCCTACAACACAAATATGCCCTTTGTGACACAGACTTGCACTTTGTGACTGCAAAAACACCTCTTAATATGATGAAAGTCAATAAACACACCACCAATAAACATGGTATCTAAAAGTGCCTTGGAGCTGAGTGACTACAAAATAATGTCAACACTATACAATTGACATTATGAAGCATTCACGACCCAGCGATTGTAATCGATTACATTAGATGTTACAGGACTCTGCATTTTTTCTGGTCACTGAGTGGTTATGACGATTTTTAATGATGCTTTTAAAAAAAACAAGATATGTGAGTGGATAAAGGGAGAATGCATGATTTGACGGGGCAGAGAATGAGGAATATGTACTGTGTAAGTGGCATAAAAACAACCTCATGTACAGTGCATTACTGTTTATGCATGTATGTGTGTGTGAGAGAGAAAGAGAGCGAGCGAGAGAGAGAGAAAGAGAGAGAGAGAGCATGAGTGAATGGACAATGGCCATGTTAGAAAGAGAGCTGTGTGAATGTGAGAGAGTAAAAATACCACGCTCTCCTGTTCGTGCGTGTGTGTATACACCATGTGTGTATGTGTGTGTATGTACTGCAAGTGTGTGTTAGCGGGACAGTCCTGGCTGTAGCTGTGGGGTTCCATTTCCCACAGCACTGCGCCAGTAATCCCCTCTGGAGAGGAGCATCGCAGCTCTGAATTAAATCCTCTTGTCCCGTGGCCTTCTGGATGAAGCCCACACAGAAATGATGAGGTAGTGAGCTGGAGTGGGCCCTCTGGCCTCATCTAACTGTCTTTGCAGAAAGAAAGTAAAGCCCAGACACTTAGTGATGCCATCTGAACTACAAGTGCAGGAAACAAATCTATGGCAGGGTCCGGGTCTGATGTAACCCGCTCCGAGCTAGACAATAAGTAATTAGTGAAAAATTTGAAGTCAAAATAAAGTGTATTGACTGTCAAAGTACACAATATATGGTTTCACACAAAATGCAATTTTTTTTAAAAAAGAATAGAAAAATTTAAAAAAACTAAAAATCCAACAGAGATTATTTTTAGTAATACATCATCTACTATTAATCTACCATTGAACAATTCATTTCTGGTTTGGAATTTAAGGAGTTATTAAAAACTAAGCTTGACATTATGAAATATATTTTTATTTAATTTAATAAAATAAATAAATCCCAATCACATTTTTATTTCATGTCATTTTTCACGACAGTGGTTTATCACCACCCCTCAATTCAGTCAATTGCACTTCACTGTCGAGCTCAAAACAGCTTTCGCTGATGGTTCGTATATATTTATGAATGCTCTACTCCCACTGCTTACTCACATTTCTTGTGACTCATCGCAATGCTCCCCAAATCCTGCATGAAATCATAGGACAGGTTTAGTTGATGTAGCTCTGCCTGTATTCTGTAAGGGGCGTATATTTTCTCCTCAGACTGACTGCCGCCTCTACAATTACCCATTTCTGTGTGGTCCTTAAAAACAATGAGATGATTCATAATCAGCCCAAAATTGTGGGGTTTATCAGCTCAAATTAGCAAAGCTATAATATCGTCATGACACAAGACAACTTATCGTCTCTGAATAAAATGTCATTGTACTCAATATTTAGTTCATTCTAAAAACAGCATTTTGAAAAAATAATGAGTAAAAGTAGTGAAAGCAAAGATGCAGCTCTGAGAATAATCTTAAAGGTCTAGTTGCTAAATCCACCTGTCTGTCCTGTCCCCTGCTGTCCTGTTCTGCTGTGAGTTTATCTGGCCCAGCTGTTATTGTTCCCAAAACTGTGTTTGGCAAGTTTGTGAGTTACAGACACAAAAATGCCTTAGTTTCCAGGAGAAAAAATGCATTTGTGCACTATGTTACTTTGCTATAACAATGATTTGTTTCATTTTCACACTTAAGCGACAATGCATTCATCAAAATTGAATGACACCAATTCAAATTGGATGCTGCTCAGGGAAAGGAGGACTACGACGTCATGTGCTGTGACCTTAGTGAGAACACATTTGACTCGTCCTTTGTGAGATGTTGCAGCCCACGTGTCCTAGGCTCTTACTGGAAAGATGCTTCCCCTGAGTCCCTGCACCAGCTCTCAAAGTGGAGAGCAGACTGCATGTGTGTGTGTGTGTGGGAGAGAACCCAAGAAAGGAAGAACAGGGCACACACTTGTCTGCTTTCTTTACCTTATGAGTACCGTATGCTCACAGTGTAAAGCATGTTGTATGCATGTTGTACAGATAACTAGAGGGGAAACAACTATGCTCTCTATGAGTTTTTATTGGCTTTCTCCTGGCTACAGCTGCACTGGGAGCAGAAAGCTGAGCAAAATACAGTCAATAAAAACAACTCTGTATGAGGTAAATCTGGTGAAGCACTGAGATACTAACATCTATGACATTTTAAGGTCTAAAAATGTAATTAAATAAAAAATCATGAATACCCAAGAGATAAGTCTTTAAAAAATACAAAGCATCAGTGAATAAAGGGTTGACCTTGTCAAACAGTTAATTTAGACAATGAACACACTGGTAAATGGAAGAAAATTGGCAAGGTAAAATGTAGGTATAAACTGTAAATTCTGATAAACGCAAATCCCACTCAAACCAAAATAAAAGAGATCTTTTAAGTAAAACTAATTTGCGAGTATGTTTGTCTCATAATGTATTTTGAATGTGTGTTTCTAGATCTACATTTAAATCTATGTGAGCTAAAGCAGATACAGACCACATGCAAACTAGTGTGCGCCAATCTGAGTGAATGTAAATTTTGGCCTTTGAATGCACTTTCAAATAGGTCTCAGTGTACATATATCTGCATGTGATTCTGTGTGCATGGGTGTACCTGCCTTCCTCTCTTCTTATAAGTGTACATGGCTGTATATTAACGAGTGTGAGCAGGACTGGTCTGTGATAAAGTATCTGTGTCCTGCAGCCTGGTCTGGCAAATCTCACCTGGACTCTTGAGTTCTACTGTCAGCTTCCATCTCCCTCCCCAACACTGCCCCTAACCCACAGAGCGGACACTCTCTAACCTTTGAAACATCCGCAGTGGGCAGCCTGATTCCCCATGACATGCCATGCTCACTCCCTCACAACATTAGCATAGCTGCGCAACACCTTAGGTTTGGCCAGCATGCAGACAGTTCGGATATTTCTGGTGTTTTTCTGCACTGTGGTTGATGCTGAAGTCCCGTCACATCTCATTGTCTCTTTTTCACCCCCTAACCTGAGGCTGGTTATGTTGGTAAGGGACAAAAGACCCAATTCTGAATAACAGAATTCAAAGACCAGAAGATGTTTGTGTATATGTATAGATGCAAATCCACCAATCAACACTTTTTTTGTTTAATAAGCCTAAAGTTACACAGGCTCGCTGTACTTTTAAACAGAAATACAGTAATTACTGACATTATCAGAGAACACAGCCGATGATAGCAACACATATCCACTGTGGAAGCTGGTAAAGTAATTGCAACTGTGAGTATTGCTTGACCAGTAAATAAGCAATTTTTAATAATACTGTTCTGCATTTCATTTTATTGTACCACACCTTTGTCTGTCCAATAATACCATGCATACTTGTCTGTATTTGTATAATGATATTGTGTAATATCATATTCCCTCTTTCGCATTAAGCCCTTAGTGTTTGGATGATGTAGCCAAATGATGTCTCACAACATATTATGTCGTATCACATCACACATTGTATCAAAGCACAGTATTGTATCATCTTATCCTATCCAACCTGTCATATCATATAAGCCTACACTATATATCATCATACCCCCCATTCTGTCACTCACTCAGCTGCTGCAGTGCCTCGATCTTCAACTGATGCTGCTCCAGAATAAGAGGTGAAGGAGTGTTAACTGGGTTAAGGACCGGGAGGATTACCTGGGCCTTTGCTGCTGCCAGGCCCTCTCACTGACTCACTCAGTCAGAGGGTCAATTTGGCAGTTCTATAGCACAGCCATGTCTAAGCTCTGACAGGGAAAAAAAGCGGAAAAAAAGGTAAAAGACAAGGGAGATGGGAGATGGGAGGAGTGTTAGTTCCCTGACCCAGGACTACAGATGAAGACAACCCTATTCACAGAAAACCGATCAGAGATCTAATAAAGCCAAAAAGATGAAACGGGAGATTGCAAACTGTGCAGTCAACGTACTTCCCTCCTTTCTCCTTACTCCCACTCTCCGACTCAGTTTCACTTTCCTCTATAACCCCCGCTCACATGTCTGCTACAAGCCACTCTCACAGAGGCAAAGTGAGCCATCTTAGAGGTGCAATCAAAGGCAGCTTTTGATAAGCACCTCTGACTGGCATGTAGGGCCACTGGGTCACTGAGCTCTGCTTCAACTAAGAGAGAGGCATAGTCTGCACTGTGCACTGGCAACACATCAATTTCTGCAGGCAACAAAAGATGAACTATAACAAAACAATAACCCGCTCAGTCTGGGCACTGAGCGGGCAGCGGAGATGCTGTTCAGATAAGTGTTCCAATACTGAACTATAAGGAGAGAAAGAGGGAAGTGGAGGCAAGGGTGGAGGGTGCATGTTTTCTTTCTGAGCCCAGAGCAGCGTCCAGAGAGCAGGCTTGGCAGCTATCCATGTGTCCCTTGGCGTTAGTACTGCAGTCACATTACATTTCCCCTCTCCATTGGATTGCTGTGTGCCCAGCCGACGCTCCCATCCAGTTCATGTCGTGTCAACTTCAGACTTTAGGCTCTCTGGCTCGAGCTAATCCAACAGCTAACAAACTGGAGCAGACTGCTGAGTATATAATTGTGTAAATAATTCAGGTCATTGGAATGAAAGAGTTACGGTACATGAGTTTGATGAGATGTTGATGAGCATATACGCATGCCATTTGCCGTACTGTAAACTGGAGCCTGCTGACGCGGAGTGTCTTTGACAAAAAAAGAAAAGCTCCTTGATGACTGATGTTGCTCCACATTCACATGCTCACTCATTCACATGCAGGATGGAGAGTCAAAGCCTATCAATCCATGTGAAGCAGGCCCCCGTGTTGTGCACACAATATGAAAAATACTTGCTTTTGATACTCCTGTACTGATCTTGCACCAATTAATTTTATGAATGACTAACTCATGTTTGTTAACAAACTCCCAGTGGCTCTAGGCTTACTTCACTAGCCCTCCCCCATTGTACGTCAGGGCCTTGAGCCTATAATGCGCAAGAGGGGGAAATAATTACTGATCCAAGTCTTAAGATTAAAGCGAGCAAACCAGTTTCTGTTCCAAAACCAGTGCAAGATGGCCATAATTCAAGATGGCGATGGCGAAAATCGCCGAACTCAAGGCTTCAAAACAGCAGTCCATAAACCAATGGGTGATGTCACAATGACTACGTCCACTTCTTATATACAATCTAGGGTTACATTACTTGTGTCTCATTGCCCTTTATGCCTCCTGGCCTGGGCGAGTCGCTTGATGGTGCCCCATGAGTGGTTTAGACTCTGCATCTCCTTCTCCACAGTTCTTCTCCATGTGTTTCTTGGTCGCCCTCTTTTTCTTTTCCCTTCTGGTGTCCAATGTAAGACCGTTCTTGTAAAATCAGCAGGGTCTTTTCTCAACGCATGTCTTATCCATCTCCATCTTCTTCTCATTAGGATGGACTCCATGCATTCTTGTCATATAGTTCTTCATTTGAAATGGTGTTTGGCCAGTAAATGTGCAGTATTCGTCTTAAACTCTTGGTGTGGAAGGTTGATAGTCTGTTGATGTCTTCTTGTGTCATTCTCCAGCATTCAGAACCATAAACATACACTACCCGTGTACTCAAGGGAAAAAAAAGTCAAATGTAGATGTATTCATTGTGATGCATTAGAGGTCTAGAGTACACTCAGTTCAGCTTCTTTGAGTGGCAAAATATCCAAGCTGTCACACAAACTGTGCCATTAGCACAAAGCTTGAGCTAGAAACAAGTATATGAGCTCTCTTTAAATCTGATTTCTGCCTTGCCGAGGAGGGACCGATGGAGGGAACATTTCGGACAACATTTTAGACAACATGGCCCCAGCTCGCTCAAGGTCCATGTTGTCTAAAATGTTGATTAGTTTTGGCATGTGTAAAGATAGATTGCCTGCCATCTTTTCATTATTTCTCTGGAAGCCCCCTGGAGAGAGGGCATGGAGATGGACTTGAGCAGGCAGGGCGTAATTAAACTTCCACAGGCAGGTCATGTGCTGTTAAACGCTTTGCCACCATTTCTCATTACTTAGCAGTGTAGACTAAATGATACGCTGTCACTGGGCAAATTAATTGGTATTTGGTGAGGGCAGTATGGCAGCATTGTCTCCTACATGTGTCATAGGCTCTGTGGGACCATGCGAGGGTGATACATTATCTGACCCTGATTAAGAGCATAACAAGAGTTAAGTACATAACAGCACTGGGTTATTGCACAAGTCGTAAGCATTCATACAGTATGTCATTTCACAGATTTCTGACCCCTTTGACCGTTGAATGCATATTTCCTATTTTGTAATCCAGTAAGTCCAGTTTTCTTAATTTGGGTTTGCCCTACATTAAAGAGACAGCTCATGATGTGAATTAAGGGAAACGTCCTGCATAAACCATGAAGCAGAATTTTAAGTGAGGTGACAAGCACTCCACAACATACCACTTCTTCCTCACGATGAGCTAATAACAGAGCCAGGACAGAATTTTCCAAATGCCTTACAAATACAAATTCAAACCCAAGCCAACCTCTCAAGGTACCAAAGGAGAGCATTATTAATATTAAAACCGAGAAAGATGTGTGTGTGTGTGACATTTGAGTTTGTGATTCTGGTGCAGCGCCAGGTCGTCTTACCTCCAAAGTAGCAGCCATCTGACAGCTTGGTCTCTTTATTGCCTTTGGTTAGTACGCCGACAACCCCGTGCTGTATGAAGTACATTTTTTTGCCGATAGTACCCTCCCTGATGATATAATCCCCAGGTTGGAACACCTCAAACCTCAGCTTGGTGAGCATGGAGGTGACAAAGTTGGGGTCTGCGTTGGCAAACAGAGGCATGGACGCCACCAGCTTCCGACAGTTAAAGTTGACGATTTCCTGTGTAGGCACAAAGAGAAAGCAGTTAGCAAGAACAGCAGAAAAGAGCTGGTGCTTTACAAAGGGCATTGGCCTGTCACAACAAGAGAGATATTAGGGTAACAACACAAAAATGTCAGCTGTGCCAACATTTTTTTTTCTTTTTCTGAGCTCCTCTCAGTCTTACTCTTGTTGGGATTTGGCCACAAGAAAAAAAAAGCTGAACTAAACGAAGGGGAATGTTAAGCAGTACACAAGCTTTTGAATGCAGCACATGTGTAGAAGATCCCCAGACAGGATCTCTCATCCCACCTCTCGCAGCGGCTCGTTCAGCTCTCCCAGGATGCTGTCCTCATCGAACATCTTGCCCTGGTAACGATGCTCGTAGTAGTCGTGGATTCTCTGCCTCATATCTGCTGGCAGCTTGTGGAAGGACATGTACTGCTCCACCTGTTTGTACTGCAGGGACACCAAGACACACAACAATTAGGTTACTCAAAAGGCCATAGTGCTGTAGCACAGATGCACAGCCACAGGGAACAGCTGGCACTGAGGTCCAACACACAAGGAAATGGAGACGGATACATACAGGCCATCGGGGCTCTTGCAAGTTGCGTTCAACAAGACAGTGACTTTCCAGTCTTTGATCATGCCTCTTACAGTCTCTCTCAAAAGACAGAAAGCAATACCTACATATTTGCTGTAAGCACATTGAATATCATTTTAACTATCGTACTGTTTCTCTTAAGATGTTGGAGAATTTGGAGAGGTGTGATCATTGTCGACTGTTAAGTCATGCTGGCAATTTACTGGAGCTAGTACAGCATTCACTATTGTGGCTAATCTGGGTCCGGATTGCCATCTCAAAGTTAGGTAAATGTGTCACTTCAATATTCAGTTGGAGTTGTCATTTCCAACATTATTTTAACATTCATTCACGGAACTCAAATAATTTGCATCCACATATAGTATCTAATAATAAATAAATTGTGTAAGTGGTTGAATTCCATAGTGTCTTGAATTTGGCATGTATTGGGAAATTAAAGTACAAAATAGAAAATGGGAGAAAAAATGAAAAGTATGAAGTGATTACATATCCATATAATGCATTTAAACTAGGGAAAGAAGAGGAAAACAGCAGAGAATACAAGGCACTGTAGATTAAAAAAAGGTACATTAGGACAACGCGCTAGAGACATTGATGGTGTTTGTCTGTGTGTGAATCCAGGTACTTATGTACGTGTGTGTGTGTGTAGTTAGATGTTTCTGTGTGTATATGCATGTGATATGTTTAAAATCACACATTGCAACTAAATAATACTAAGAAAAATAGAAATATGTTTATATTAATATTTATATTATGTTAAAAAGCATACAAATGTAGAAAATTACTATAGGTTCTGTAGGTGTTATACATGTGTTGCAATTAGTAACAAACAAAGCCCTAAGGCTCCTCAAAGACCACATATACCAAAACAATTAACAGTGTATTCACTGTATGACATACAGAGAAGAATGTATGTGTCTCCACCCTCCAGTCTTCATGTTCGTAGTTCAAAATGAAAGTATTAAAATGTGTTAGACAGCCTTTCATTATTTTACAGTATAGGAAGCAGCGATGCAGATCAAAGTAGACTGAGAGCACCTTAGGAATAATACCAGGTAGAACCCTTGACCCTCAGTGACAGAGAAGAGAGAGAAAAAGAACTTAACCATTCATAGGGCAATGCTGGAGGTGCTCTTTGATCACCATTTCCACAGTGCCAGTAGCCTTACCACTCAACGACATGGCTGATCTCAGATGTCTCCTTCTTTGTTATTCCACTCTACTACCCTAGTCACCACTTTTCTTGTAGGAGATCATCAAAAGGCCATTCTTTTGGAAATATAGCACAGTAAATGAGGGCAGCTGTCTCATGCAAGTCAGATTGTTTTTTGTGATAGCAGAAAAGCTGTCAGGGTTCCTGAAAATCAAGAGATGTGATTAGAGTTCGGAAAGAAACATATAAGAGGGTTAGATTCCACGCTTTGGAATGAGTCTGATCAGAGGCCAACAACCGACCGACACCCTGCTGTGTTTTTAACACAATTATTCTCTATTGTCACCCCTATTTTTGCCAAATTTTGATAGATTTCAATTGTGTTTGACCTGTGCCTTTTGAGCCCCTCACAGACAAAGAAAACAGTCTGGAGTTAGTCTGTGCGTATAGATGACACAGCTCCCTCATTGGTGACCAGTTTACTATAACGTGTTTTAATGCCCCAGCTTGTTATGATTTGTAATGCCTTATACAAAGATAATCATAAACACTAAGTTATACATATACCTGCAAGTGCAAGGGAATATTATGTGTATATGAAAACACATGCACACACAGCCTATAACAAGAAATGCTGCAGATAAAGCAGATTAGTTGAACCATCATATTATATGTCCAACATAAAAAAATTACTCATCTGATATTACTAAAATATCCATTCACCTCGTCAAGTGAAAGATTTGACAATTTGTATGTGCCGATGCCGTGTAAAGTCAAATACTTGCAGAGGCAATAATAAGATGTGGAAATGAACTTTTACATATCCTGTCTCATGTACGTATGTGGAGAGATGGATGGGGGTAAGGGTTTGAGGTTTTATCCACACAATCCCTTTGGCATAAAATTGAGCATTTACTGATCTGATGATGAAATAGAATCATCGCACAGAGAAGAACTTTCACTCCCTGACTCCAAGAGACAGACAGCTCTAGAAAACAATCACAGACTCCAGTCCTATTGGCTGCAGAGTAGTGCAGCGAAGATGGCTCGTCTGTGTGGGACGCCAGGGTGAAGATGACAGGTGTAACCCACATTCTGCATCTTGTCTAATGTCTTAATGTCTCTTGCATTAGACATGCCACAGCATGGCGCTCTGTTTCAAAGGCGTGGATTATCATCTCCTTCAGAACGTCTTTCCTTTTTTTACATTCATGAAAAAAACAAAAAAAACATTTATCCTCAGCTTTGCAGCATTTTACAATTTGATTCTCCCAGCATGAAAGGGCATTAGGCAAGTGAACAAATGCAAGATAATGTCTTTTTTTCTTTTATATTGCGATGAGTACAACTGCACTACATACAATGGCTCAGTCAAAGGTATTTTATATTTACTTATCACTGCTGAGTCTGAGAAGAGGAGCTGACAGGGATGTAAAGACACCGACCGTGGTGGGACGGCGCTCTCCTGATGCTGCTATGGGCTGATAACACCCCCTGTGATAGAAAAATATCTTATTTCTGCACAGCTGCCATCACACTGTCACCAGGAAGACCCCTGCTCCCCTGCTTGGCTAAATCAAATCATAGTCAGCATTATGGAGGTAACCATTCCAGCATCAGCCACCCTTCCTGCACTATGAAAAACAAGGGGTTCAGGCTGATTAATAGCTGATGAGATCCACAGGATTGATTCTCTCTTTCTTTCTGTCTTGCTTTAGTTTGACATTTGAGATTATACGCTAAATGGTTAGATTAAAAGATACATACCCCTTTCATATCTGTATAGTATCCACGAGCAGACCGTTAGATTACCAAAGGGGGAAACAGCTAGTCTGGCTTTGTCCAAACTAACTAAAATTTGCTTACAAGCAACTCCAAAACTCAGTCAACAGAGAATCCACTTGCCGGGCAATAAGGGCAACCTCACGTGATAACAAGACTGGAAGGCAGGAAAAAGTTACAATGGTGGGGGTTGAGCCTATTAGCTTCCAGTCTTGGCAATATTACGGAAGAAGCATACTCGGCCCACTGAGCTATACAGAATTGCATCTTCATGCTATTTCATTTCACAAATCCTTTCTCTCCCTTTCTTAGTTTTGATCTCTCTCCACTTGGCCATTCTTCGGTTTCCCATTCATTTTCTCTTTCTTTCTGTCCCTCAACTCCTATATCATGCTATTTATTTTTCCCCCTATTCCCTTTTCTCGCATGCAGCTCTCCAAACAGATGCAAATGTTTCCAAAATAAATATGAATAATTAATTTCCCAATAGAGATGTCAGCCACTTAATTATACTTTCTAAACATTTATTTTTCTCCACTGTTCTGTCTCCTACTCTATAACCTTGTGTTGCATGGTCAAAAAGGTATGGGTCATACAATAAGGCTAACTGAAGTCTTTGATATTTGAACCCACAAATGTATGCAGAAAAAAAGGGCAACAGAAAAAAAATACTAAACCACTTTATAGCGAATGCTCCACCTGCTTTGTATGTGTAGGACAGCTTAGTCGTGCGCATGGGAATGTGCATGAGAAGCCATTTATTGTAGTAAGGATCAAGCTAATAGGAGACAGGTGGTTTCATAAAATGACAGCCACCACCTGTACATATCACATCACTGACTGAAATGTCTAAACTATTGGGTGCATTGCCATTACATTTCATACAGAGATTCAAGGTGCCCAGAAGATGAAGCCTAATAACTCGGGTGATCGCCTGACTTTTCCTGTAAAATGAGGTTCACATTTACCGTTTTTGGTGTCAATGTCTTCCTAACTATTAGATTGATTGCAATGAAAAGGTTGGGACCAATCCTGATACTGAACCTAATTTTGTGTTCAGCGCTAAGTAGCAAATGTTAGCATGTAAATAAGAGAACTAAGAGAACATGATAAATACTATACCTGCTTAACATCAGCATGTTAGCACTGACATTGTGAACATAGCAATTAGATTAAATCACCTCTGTGCCTAAGTATAGCCTCACAGAGCTGCTACAGTAGTATGGCTGTCGACTCTTTATTTCATTGTATAAAGTCTGCAATAAAAGCTTCTTCATTATGGCAAAAATGCACTATATGCTCTTCTAGAGGCCTCAGAGCACATCTTGATTTTCACCTGAAGATCACTAGAAAAAGCACGCGTGGGAATGGCCAGCCACATACCCAACATCAGCAATCCATATGTAGGCTAACCAAGACTGCCAAGACATAGGCAAGGAAGTAAGTATGTACCATGTATTGATTATTTTGTGCTGTATTGTTTTGTGATGTAATTAGGCCAAAGTTAGTTAAGAGGGTGTTGCATCCTAGACTAGTTAAGCAAGGATATTCCCTTGCTCTTCACAAACACCATGTTGCTACTGCATATCTAATGAAATGCTTTACGTCTGTTGAAATGACAACCTTGACATGAATACTGCAGATGCTGCAGAAAGCAATCATTTACCATCATATTAAATATAGAGAATACTGACATTGGCTGCACTTTTGAATTGGTTTTGGTTATACAATATATATTACTTCTAGGGCATGTCAACAGTCCTGGACTCAGCAGTGAAAGTTGTGTGGCAGACAGGGAGGAAAAGGGAATGTAACAGGGTTTAGATTAATGTCATCAGTCAGGTCCAGACTAATGAGAACGTCTCTCACTGTAAGGCAGAATCAGACTTAAGCTCCTCAACATGTTGACAGCTGTATCCTTGGGCTGATTGTATGGGTAAAGTATGACTTAACCTCTACAAGGCCACAGAAAGTTATTGCTATTGTTGGATGAAATACATCCTCTTCTAAACTGGGGTTTTAAAGGCCTTTGAAAATAATCAACACAGACATGAGTGAGTAAATTAGCTTGAATAAGGAAACACTGGCATTGCATGTTTTACTAGTTCCCTGCCAGCATTAATACATTCCTACCACTCTTGGAAAGAAAGGTACAAATATATAAGTGCAAATATAGTCCCCCTCTGATGACTATTTACTGTATTTCCAAAGGTCTTGATTGGGGGATTGAAGTGGGGGAACAAAAGATCTCTAGAGCCTCTTCACCCACAAATAATCAGCTTTGGGCCTCTTATTAACTATTCCCCAAAGAGCTGTGTTTAATTGCCATGTGTTAATTAGAGACTTAAAGGGGAGGGGCTGCAGCACCCCATTGCCATTTCCTTTTAAAGCCATTTGGGACTGGCATGCCACAACATGCAGCTCATAGTCCCTCCTGGGCATCCCTGATTTCATCTCTAACTACCAACAACAAACAGAACATTACTCAGTTATCCCACGCTTAATATTATTAATAATATACTATTAAAAACATAAGAGGAGAAATGCTCAAAAGGATCAGAGGGTTTGTCAAAGTAAGACAAAATGAATCACAAGTCACCTACAAATGAATGAGATTATCTCTTTTGTTTGGTGTCTCTATCCCCATCTCTCTATGCATTTCCACTGTAGAGGGCCGTAGTGACAGATAAGCAGCGGCTTACAGAGAGCTGGAGTGGCAGGCATATCCTGTATGCACAGTCACATGCGCAGCCATCTTGTGCCCCCAATCTGGAGAGATGTAATTCTCTTTGTGTGATAATGGCTCTAAACATGTCTGAGACAAGAGGGAGGAATCCTTGGGGGAATTTGGCAGATGCTTCACCCATTCTAGCTCGCTATGTTTTAAACTAACTGCTTGCTGGTAGGGATGAGAGACCCTAATAGTTTATTGAATAATACTATTACTGGGGTATTATAATGCTACAGGAGTCTGAACTACTATAACATGCTAAAAACTAAAGTATTGTACTATTGTGTATTACAGTGTAATTCTAAAAAAAAAACTAAAATATATTAAATGCTTAAACAATTTGAAAAATAACCACTTAGTCAATTTTACATATTTATATAACAACACATGCTTATTTTTTGGATGACATATTTGCTGCTTTATTTGTTTATTGTCATTGAACTCAACGTAACTAGCAAAGAGTACAGACTTTAAAGAACAATACTACAGCGTGTACTTTAAAATGTAACTAAAATACTATGGCTAGAGCACTCAGCACCTCTAGCACATGGGAGTCACTGAGTAGAAAAAGGAGAGCTTCGGAAAATCTAATACCATGTCCAGCTTCAGTCTGTCTCTATTCCATTCACATCTGATATGGCCCCAACCTAACCCATGCAGTCAGATACATCTGCAACAAATTGAGTTGCAAACAGGTGGAAAATGCACCTACTTCAATATTCTGCACCAACAGTCCTGTGTTTATACACAGCAAAAGACGGGCATAGTGAAGATGAATCTAATAAAGCAATTTCTCATCTCAGTGTGAGCCACATTTCAAACCCTAGTATTTAGTGTGATTGTTGGAATCTCTACTTTGTGTAACAGTGAACAGGCTGCCTGATTCCTATTTAAGAGCTCATTTAAGTCTGCTTGCTAGCTTCTCACAGCCTGGGCATTTATCACATGGTGCCACATTGTAATATAATTCTATTCAGAAAAGATTATACCCAGGCTTTCTGATGATAATTTCCACCATCTTCGAGGGCAGAGCTTCTTTTTTTCTCCCTACTTCCCTATTTCCCATCTGTACTCTTCTGAGATTCCTTAATAGACTGATTTTCTTCATAAAATTCCCTTAGAAGGGGGGTTATATTTAAATGTAACCGTTACTTGGACATTACCTCTGCATGCCAACTTCACGGCTGACACACATCTGAGTGTGCGAGAGCTCCATATTCTACTTTTTGCAGCTCATTTACAGTGTATAAATACAGAGCCGGTGTGAAATCAAACCAGTGTGAGGCATTTTAATGTGACAATGGGTGGTGCTGCACGGCTCAACGTTGATCTGCTTTATGAGTTATTTTACTAACTAAACAGAAATCAGTATCTACCATACCACTGTGAAAGTAATTTGCACTGTTGCCCATGCAGGCTGTTAACTGTTTGCTGGCACAGGTCAAATGCCATTCATAAGGCAACTGTAATACAGCTCCATGGTAGCTAATGTTCATGTTTATCAATTGTGCCAACCACTTTTGAAGTTTGTAATTACTGTGTAATAAGCACAACTATCAAAACACATGCCAGTGATTTATGGGGCTGCATAGCGTCTACATTGCAGATAAGTCACAATTCATGCTACTTCACAAAGTGTATGCAAATTATGCAGTTTTGTAATGTTGCTGACAGCGCCTTTGGAATATCAACATGGGCATATTTGGCTTCCCAACACAAAAACTCCAAACTGCAAACTACAGAGATCCATCTCAGCTTGCCAATGGAAAAGAGACCAGCATTAACTAATGAGTCAAAGTGTCTAATTCCTCATATTTCACGGTCTGTAATCTGCCACATCAGCTATACATGTGTTGAGTCAGCAAGCCAAAAAAAGTACTGAAAATGTCTGAACACTACGATGTTGTTCAGAAACAATCAAAGGCAGTGGGACCAAGATGAAAAATAAATTTTATGGCAGAGCTTTAGTTTAACATGCTTTTGAGATTTGAAAGTTTTTTCCTCTTAATTTTCATGACAAACAAAAACAATCACTTTGTGCAAACCCGTTTCATATAATGTGTTGCAAATACATACTGCTTTTGATGAGAATTAAAGCCTCTCAGTGTCCTTGTACTGTACCCACTCTGAGACTGAGTTTGTGAGTTCGATAACAGTCATAATAATGCCCTGACAAGAGAACACAGATTAATATAAACATATATATATATATATATATATATATATATATATATATATATATATATATATATATATATATCATTATTTAAAGTATCCACCATACATTATGGAAATATCTAAAGATTTTTTTTCTTTGAAGAGTGTCTCTATTTGGTATTTCAAAGCAGATTCATGTTTTTTTGTTATGCAGAGTGCCTTGATACATCATTCATTTCACCCAATATGTGGCATTCTTTTTAAAGTTGTATACCTGGTATTTGCTGCTGTGGATTTGTATCACTGTTTGTTATCATCATGTGTCTTATTGTATTGTCATGGTAATCATACTACCATTCAGATATTGTGTATGGTTTTTGAATGGTCTAATAACAGTAGGCCAACCTGCAAAGTACAAATGCCATCACATCTTAGGCTGCTTTAAGAGATGACCATTTGCTTAAAGAGATGGCTATTTGAGATGTTACAAAGCGCCTCTGCATCTCAGTTTAACTAATGAGACAGCGTAAAATCACAGGTGTGTATAATAACTTTGTGCATGATGGCTGCTGTGTTGTTGGTGTCTGGCAGATTTATCTCCGAGTGAAGAGGAACAGCTGCTCCTGTCATGGCCGTCCAATGAAAATAGCCACCTGCCTTCTTAAAACGCCAGGGATTGACCAATGGATTGTCCACTTCTTGAGTGCACGGATTATGGTATTAGTCTGACACGAAAAGCAGAGTGAAATCTCCGAGAAGCAGATCCCATTGTCACACAACCGATGCAAGGGCCAACGACAAAAAGGTTTATGTCTTTGAAGGAACTAACCCTGATAAGCAGGGAGGAGGAGGGGCATTAGTACAGTATAGTAGAAAAGACTACTATCCGGGCTTCCACAGCCAGATGCTCACGTAGTGAGAGTGCACCCAGAGAGCGCCTTATCACTGAGGCATGTGGAAAGATAAAGGAGAGAATTTTCACTCTTAAAAATTAATTGCAGTCTGTAGTAATAACCTTTCTGCAGGCAGGCACCGTGGGAAGCTGTGCGAGCACAGTGGAGCCTTTTTAGCTCACTGGGGGATTCTTGAGGCGCCTTAGGGGGTGATCCCAGAAACGGCTGCAAATGGCTTTGGTACCACATGCTGACTAGTGCTGAGACAGGCCAGCTGTTCAGTCTACTTGGCAGCAAGGCATCTCTAAAGCAGAGCAGCAGACGCGTGGAGAGTGCTGAGCGGGGAGATGGTTTGCTCCCCTTTCATTAAACAGCTACTCAGATCAGCCGGATTAGTCATGTACCTAGTCACGTGTTTTACTTTTTGGATTTTTCACCTTTTTAGCTGGTTAGAATCTGGTTGAAAACTAATTTCTTTGTTACTCACCCCAAGATTAGTGAGGTGTTAATTTATCCTGTACCCTTTTTCTACTTTTGAAGATGTAGTAACACACAACTATCATGTCAGCTAATCTTTTTCTCTGCCCTCTTTCACTCACACTCTCCCTCTTTCATTTGGGTGGGGTCTCTGGAGCCTCTGCCTCCATTCCGTGGAAGTCGTCCTCTCTGGTCTTCTCATCGCCACAGACAGTATAGGCAGCTCAGCTCATTATCGCCCACGCTGCGCAAACAGAGGGCACGGCACTGTGGAACACGGCTTGGCCTTCACAGACAGGGGTTTTCCTTTCCCTGAACTGGGGAGGGTGGGGTTCTGGTCACTAAGAACCACTGCAAAAACCCGTCCAGCCGTAGATAAAAAGTTTGGTTGCAGGAGCAGAGGTGTGGACACCTTGCTCAGTATGCCCTAATATCTAGCATTAGTGCTTTCTGTGTTTGTTGCTGATCTAAGAAGTCCATGTATTTCGAAATTAAGTGTTCCTTCTGTGAAAGTGAGAGATGTCAACTGAGACAAAAACACTGTACTGCGTGAGGTGAAAGGCAATAAAGCTAAAATCCTTTACACCGTATTGCTGCAATTTGCTTCAAAACTAATTATCTTCCTCACAGTCAAAACTCAGTCAAATCTAAACATGATACACATATTTTTATATGAAGTGCACCTTCCCAGAACACACCATGGGAATCATCCCTATTTTTTATTGTAAATATAGGCTAAACAAATATAGGCTGGAAAAAGATTGGAGCTGTATAGCTCACAGCTAAATGACCTTCTATATGTCAACGTTATACTTCTTCTTTACTTCTCTAAAAGCATTATAGGATGTGTACATTTTTATGTTGTTTTTATCCAAAAAAATGTTGACCTAGGAGTAGACACGGTAGTTGTCTCATTTTGTCTATGAGGGGTCTCCACAATGTCCGACTCTGAAAACCCCTGCTTCAGCGGACTGATGATGTTTGTTTTTCCCATTTTGGAAAAGTGAGAATGGAACACCTAGATGTCTGTGTGGTTGCACAAACACCAAGGAAAATCAATATGGGGGTGAACTGCTGCATTGAAAGACAAAATGAAACAAAGCTTTAAGACATGTACGATCCAACATCCTGCCTTACCACCACTGTCCTCTCTTCAAAATAAATCAAGGCAACACAGCTGTAAGCAACACGTCATCTTGACTCACCTTCTCCTGGTACTGCCGTCGAGATGAGTCCAGGGATTGGATTAGCGCCGTGGCGTGGCCCACAAACATGGCGTAGCAGGTAGCACCCACAATCATGCTGAGGATGGTCAGCCACACGTCTGTCATGCCCACCGGGGGATACATGCCATACCCAATACACAGCATGTGGCTCATAGCTTTGAAAAGTGCGTAGGAGTACTGCTGTCCCCACGTGTCATTCTGGATGAAACAGAGGAGATGAGGTGAGATTAGGGTGAGAACACTTTATCTTTTCATCTTGCTCTCTCTCTCTCTCTCTCTCTCTCTCTCTCTCTCTCTCTCTCTCTCTCAATGGTGTTGATGGCACATTAAAGGTCAATGAGCACCCTGACAGCTCACACACATACACGCACACATTCAATTACTTAAGACAAAACTAATGGCAGACGTCCACTTCAGACTTCCTTGGTTCAATACAGAGCAGCTGGCAGGGTAAAACATATTTTTCAATCTGCAAACATTTAGAGCAAGCCACAGACATTTGGGCAAAAGCCTGAAACAGAGCCCCGAGAATGGAGGGATGAAGCGTGAGACACTAGAGGTTTGCATGACAGAAAGTAGGTCAGCTATTTAAAAAAAAATGTGATTTCTCTTTGAGTTTTTTCATTTGTAGATAAATTGCCCCTTTTCCTTTAGATCCCGGTAGTAGTTTATGGCAAATCAATATCAACTCTCTCCTGGGGGTGACATGTCCAAATTGCTTTCAAACTCATTTCCACAGCGGAAAAGCTGAGAGAGATAGCAATTGTATTCGTGCCCTACTGAAAAGGTAAGGAACGATGACCCAACAAGATAATGGGACAGCTACTGTAAAAGAAGACAAAAAATGTCTCCTAATGATTCTAATCAAAGCCAACCCAACCGTGACTGAATCAATACAAACTCTTTGTCTAGCAGGTAATGTGAGCCAAACATGAGGAGCTTTCCATCAGAGAGGTGCCTGCCCTCGAGGCTTGAATTAATTCAGAAAGATATATTTGTTATTCCGTCACATTGAGAGCTATTCTTCTGCGTAATACAAATAATTAGACAGTGTTTACTGTGGGAAACAAAACAATCTCCATTTTGATGTTAATGAGAGGCTACATCCCTCACATGGGATTTTAAACCGAGTACATTATGAGTGTCTCATATATCAGGGCCTCTGCACTCCTAGATGCAAAGGGTGGTTTGTGGCTGTAGAAATCGGAGGAGGCAGCCAGTGCAACCTCTTTGGAAGTTTTGGAAACATGTCTTTGAGCTGTAACAACATGAGGAGCAGAAAATGCCTTGATGTAATTTAGTCAGAACTGCATGAAATCACTTGAGTCCATATTCCAGAGTTGCTGAGATGAAGGTATAAACATTTAAGAAATGAAAGACTACATTATCACGTTTTAATGGGAGTAAGTAAAGTAAGTAAGAGTAAGAGTAATGGAAATATTTGTATGAAAATGTAAACATATAAAAGGAAAAACAGCAAATTATCATATTGCTTTGCAAGATTTCTTTGTTGTGGTTTTATTCATTTCTGCACCTGCAATGTGTTTACGGTTCAAATATGTTTTTGAGAGTTATACCAACAGATACAGCGATCATATCCAAGTTTTCACTGCTGCAGAAAAAGATTTAATGATGAACCATAGTTTACATTACGCTGCCTGACAGCTCAGCCTTATGCAATTTGATATAATCCTCTTGCAACTTGGCTTTATATTGAACTTGTATTAAAATGCATCTTATATTGTGATGAAGTGAATAGAAATAAAAAAAATGGATGTGGGATATAGTCACGATTTGGATTTCCCCACATGCAACATAGAACTCTGAATGCATTTCTTTTCTTTTAATCCACATTATTCCATACAATTGAAAAACAAGGAGGGTGGTCAAGGGTTGTTCAACCAGGCTGCTGGTTTGATCCCCAGTGCCAACGCTGTCCATGTACAGGACAACCTCACCTGAGTGTGTGTATCGGACAGGTATGGAAAACAAGCTAAAATGAGCTAATGTGTGTAACATCTCAAGGGACAGTGGTTTGCAACATCTGTCGTTTCTTATGATTAAATATAACAAGTGAGCATGTCAGGGAGGCAGTGAGGCATGATGAACCAAATGCATCATACCTTGAGCGATGCAACTACTCATGTGACATCTGTTCTGGCACGGAGAGCTGAACACACAGCTGACTAGTGCTGGTATGTGTGTACCTCAATGTTGGCCTCCTTGAATTTGTTGCCACAGTTTAATCTCTCATCTTTCCGGTAATAAATGAAGTGTTCCGTCTTTGACTTGAATTACTTAATTACTTGAAACAAGTAATTTCTGCCTGTATCATAAATATAAAATTCTAATAATGACGTTATAGCATACAAACATGGATACTAAGTGGCTAAATTTACTAAACTGACTGAGGCAAACCTGTTGGCTGAAACGTTGCCAATAAACCTATACAATCCAGGAAGCTTTTATTCCACCATGTGGACATCTATTTATTTTTCTCTGAAATTAGTTGCCAACTACACAAAAGCCCAAACATTGCCCTATTGGCACTTATATTGAATTGTGTATTGATAAGCCATCAGTTAGGGACCACTCTTGTCAGCTGCATTCCTTAAGGGTTAAATATATGTTGATTTATTAGTAGGTTGTACTGAAAAGAGAAGCATTCACTGATGTCAGATCGATCCCTATTGAGGTCCCCAACACAATACCTGACAATAACTCTGATACATCATGCTAACTTAGCATGAGAGCCATCAGCTGCGGGTGATTCAGAGTCACACATCAGGTGTGACACAGTCCGCTTCCATAAGCAAATAAAAGATACTCTATTATGAGTTGGCTTTAACAGAGGCTCTACTACAGCAGCTGTTTTAACAATACAGCAACATTAAAGCACAGCGTGAGAGCTCACTGGAAACTCTCAATATTCAACCAGTATTGTCCAATATCTGCCCTCCTCAGAAAATCAATGTTCCCTGCATAGCCTCAGTGTCTCTCTCCTTTCACAATGTGGACAGATGTTGGGAGCTCCAAATAAATACAAAATAATTAGCAAATTGAATAAATGTCTGCAAATGTAGCAGATAAATATATTTGATTTAGGGCTTAAAATTACAGGGCAATCTTAGTATTTAGTACAATAATTACTAAAGCTGACAGATGAGATAAGACAGGGCATAATCGTATTCCAGCAGGCATCGGGACTCGATGCAGGAGAAACACTCACCACCATCTTATTTTTGGACACCCAACAGTCGGCGGGGAAGTCTTGCAGCATGGGCACCAAGAACTGCAGGCAGCCGTCCCAGTGACACAGCAGCAGCATCATGCCGATCAGGTTGACTATCCTCACCATGGCGCTGGCTAGGTCATAGGTCATGTGGAAGATCTGAGGAGTGGGAGAGGAAGTAACCAGGAAACGGGTTAGGGTAGGACGATTTAACACACTGATGGTCAAATCTCTGATATTTCTCTAGATTACAATGCACACACACACACACACACACACACACACACACACACACACACACACACACACACACACACACACGTCCTCAACAGAGATTGTCTTTTTCCAAAATCAGTTTAATGACTTCTGGGTCTATTCTTTGATCACATCATGCTCAAGGTTTGTGGTTTAGGAATTAGACAACAATGTACTAGCCTGTATAAACCATAGTGTTTTTTATTGCACATAGATGAGCTGGTGGATGCAGATGTTGCTGTTCTGAGAGCAGTCCACTGGGGATGGTCAGCAGACTGGGACCAGAGCTTTATCTCCCCTGGTGCTGAAGCGCTCTTATCATCAGCCACTCAGCCAAACACAATAATGGTACAAGGGTAGAGGTGGCTGCGCTCCTGGGGTGGGAGCGTTCACAGGCTGCATTTGTTAATCCTAATGATAAATATACTCATAAGGCGCTCGAGGACTTCTGGGCTGGTGTAGACTTTAATGGCCTCAAACATTCAAGCCTCTTAATCCCATTGAAGACCACGGTGTGCACTGCTAACTGCTCCGCTCCTTATTAAAATCCACTCAGCGCCTTTTAAGAGCTTGTGACTGAGAGGGGATATTTCATCTGCACTTTGTTGTTCAGCAGTAGGTGAGGATGTAGAGGAAGATGAAGAGATCCACATATTTGTTGCCCAACATTCCATCTTAGTGCTTGTTCCTAAAGCACTGGGCTTGTTTATTTTTCTGTTTCCATCCGAACGCATACAAACAAATGTAAGTACGTATCTGTGTAGTTTTTCTGTGTGCGTGTTAAGAAGAAGGCTGGCAGGGATCAGTGTGGTGTTTGTCTGGGACAGTGTGGGTGCTGCTGCACCATCGAATCACATCAATTTAGCTCCGTCAACAGGCCAGCATGAAGCCAGAGGTATGCCCGGGAAAATGTGCTCAGGGTAGGAGGGGAGCCAGGCTCTCTCAGAGTGGATGGAGACATCCCCACTCACGCACTCTCTGTCTGTCCACACATACACACACACACACACACACACACACTGAAACTCAACATGTCTCTCTACCACTCTGTCCCTTCTCTTCTTTCTTTGGGCTCTTGTTCAAAATGTTTAGCCTTAAGCACTCTAACATCACCTAAGCTGAATCATTCGCTTAGCTGCATCTTTTCTTGCTCAACCCACCAAATCCCCCTAATTTTCTACACTTCTGTTCACAGCTGCACGACAAATGTGAGATATTGTTTTAAGAGCCTTTAAACACAGTGATAAATAAGGTTTGTTATCTATTGAGCAATGTTGTTTGATGTAAAATTTTCTGCTGGAGCCGTAATGGCAATCCATAACATTAAAGTGTTAAATTCACTCTGTGGCGAATGAATAAATCACGAGGTACCCATTTCCATTTCCCACATTTAGACGGATATATTTTTCATTTATGAAATCGTATTTTCAGACAGGAAAAGGAAGCTTTACAAAACACAGGCTGTTTTTAAATCTATAGGAGATTGCTATGGAAGATGTGTATGCCAAAACAGCAATTCCTGGGACATTAAGGATTGACAAAGATACAAAACATTCAAGCACACAGTGTTGTTTACATTTTAAATTATTATTTTTAAATTAGTCATTTGACATTTTACTATAACTACCATTGCAATATTATATTTACTCTCAGGCTCTCTGCAAGAGGAAGCTGGATATGTTGTCTCTGTATGCCTAATGCTACACAAGCAGGATATTTAGGTGTAAGGGGAGACATAAAATGTCAAATGACCTCATGGATTTGTTTTTTTCCAAATCTGTTTTGTATATAGGAAAGCCTCTCAAACAGTTTGACAACAGTTTAATTTCTTCTGTTTTAAAGTTGTGTCTGAAATCACTCGCTACTCACCAGTGGACTCAATAGTGAGTTTGCCATTTTAAGACAAATCCCAACACAATTGTCCACAAATTACTTTGTATTTATTTAGTTATTGCCCCCACATTGACAGCGACAGCTGATACCGCTTTACTTCTCTATTCTTACCGTTTACAATAAAAGCCACCTGGGGTTACTGTTGAATGTGACAATGATTAAAAAAAACAACATTGTATTATTTATTTATTATTACGGTCGTTTGTGCTCTACATCTCAAATGTTGATACAAGCTACTGACATTTGTCTTTATGTATTTTGGGACTTCCTCCAATAAGACACTAAGGTGTCTCTACGTCAAAGAGAATACGCATGGACATAAAATTCACGATACTTAGAAAGGTATAGAATAAGCAATGGGCATTTCATTTGATAACCGTGTATATTCAGCATAGACTTTATAGAAAGATGGACGACAAGACAGTTCCCCAAAAGTAAAGCCATAACATCTTGATCGCCCCCTGGTGGTTGGCTGCAGTACAGGTCATAAAGCTCACGGGCGAACTATTTCCAAAAATTATGCATAGCACTAGGGAATTTTGGGAAATGACTCTTTCTATGGAGCATTGAATGGTCTATTGTCTTTAATGTGTTATGCACTGTTCCATCCAATTGTGTAGGTTGTCCTTGAAACTGTCAATATACTGAATACTACTGTGTTCTCTACAGTGTCAGCATATTTCTGAGGCAGGATAAATTCCTTTCAATACCTTGAGGCGCAGCCTGAATGACTCATTACTGTTCAACAATAACTCCTGGTACATTCTTACTGTAGCTGTGCCCTAAAAAGACCTCTGGCACTTACCCACCGAGTGAAGAATAAAGCCTATGCGAACTGTCATGAGTAATACCATGCAAATCTCCAGTTTGTAACCCAAAGTGTACTTTCACTGGAGGAAGGTGATTCCCATATCTCTCTCCACCGCTGTAATCAATTCAAATACGCCCATGCCAAGCAGGAACAGACTTTCCAGTTCTAAAAAAATGTTCCCAAGATTGGTTCCGTTAGAAGGTTGTTAAAGGGTCATTCTGAGGCAAAAAATTAGATGTCTGTATCGCTTCTCCCTCTCGTTTTATTTCTGACACCTTTTGTGAATTAAGAAAAGGCCACAAACGGCAGGACGTCTGTGCTCTGCGTGATTTAACATGTACTATAAAAATGCAGATCTATATTTTTTAACATTACCACAAACGTGTGTCCACGCACTGTTTGCATACACACCATTTCACAACATGGCTCGTTACATGGAGGTTGATGGATTGCTGACCACTTTCTTTTAATTGATAGGGACACAGAGTGAGCCTGGCAGTATTAACATCAGCATAAACAAGAGTGCTTTGATTGATGAGGGCACGGAGATGCAACACAAAGGCTTGTTGTTACTCTCACAACCCTCATTAGGCCTCTCCATATGAGAAGCCATGCTGATATCTGCTTGCCTTTTTTTTAAATCAAAAACATGGGTCAAAAACATGGGTCAGATCACAGAACCTATAGTCAGTCAATGCTAATGTTTTCATAAATGCAACTAATGAAATAGCAGTTACAAGGTTGTAAGCACTTTGAGTTTAGGGGTGTATTTTATAAACAGTAATTGTGTGGGGGAAAAAGACTCAGTTACAAGGCAAAAAAATAAAATAAATGAAAATGAAACTGATTCTACTGCTGCTACTAGCACTACTGTTGCTACAAATACTGTATCTCCTAATGTACAGTTTTACACATAAATGCAGGTAAAATAAATGTTAACACAAATTGACTTTTGCTATACTGCGACTACCAATGGAAAAGATAAACCAAAAGGTATTCACAGACAAATAAAACCAGTAAATAACGACCAAAAATCAGAACAGGGGTAAAAACAGGGTTATGTGCTAAAGTCATAAAGTAATCTGTGTCCTTGTGGGCCAGCGATCAGGCCCACACAGGCACAGAGTGGATGAAGGCAGCTGCAGAATCATCTCAAACAGATGGAGTAAGAAGAGTGTGATCCAGGTGAGAGAATAGATGCATATGTCCCATGGTGCTGATGGTAGCTGCCCAAACACATTTGATGTAGCACTATACCGAGGCATCTGGTGTTTGCTGCTCGTGCTGCTAATGATGATGAATGTTTGGCATGATGGCGACCCGACACATAAGAGAAAGCTAAATTCTTCACTCATATTGTTATTTTATGATGCCATTTTGCTGACTGATCCTCAACACATGTACCTCAAAACCTTTTGGATTGGTTTCACATGGTTCAATGATTAAGATAAATTTTACTATTAAAATTTCTGAAGCAGTTGGATTGTTAATTTTTTACACAGTTTTATAATTAGTTTTTTATTAAATTCTGTAAACACGCCGTACATTACTCTGCACTACACTGCTTTTTGCATTTCTGGTTGGATGCTAAACTGTATTTTGTTGTCTCAGTACCTGTACAATGTCAATAAAGTTGAATCTATTAGTGCAATCCAAGCATCGTAAACAGAACAGCTCTCCTTTTAAATAATTTATTATTGTGTTCAATGCTCAAATAAAATCATGTAATTCCTGTGATTTACGAGTTTTGAAGATTCAGCACCCACAGCTCAATGTTTTGATGAATCATCTGCTTGTGCTACAAAGACATGGTTTAAAATATACATTGGAAAGAATGAGCTTTTATTAGCACAAGAGCATAATAATCGTATTAATCAGGTTGAAACATATATGCAACATACAAATATTTTTTAGTTTTAGCTTCATACTTCTAACTTTTTATAAATATACACATAAAACATTTTTGATGGATTTTCTGGTTATTTTAATGTAATCTGTCTTTTCTGTAGAAGTAGTACTAATTTCATTAATTTACATCACTGTATTACATATACTACATATAGTGTGTAAATAGCCACATGCTGCATCTTCCAGTTTTTGAGCGAGAATGATTTTCCTTTGCTGAGTAAAGCTCAATCAATCCAACATGTTATTTTGAATCATCCCACATGATGGCGGATTCTGGGAGCAGGCTGTGGGCAAGGGTTAGATTTCTCACTATAAACACCTTGACCAAAATGTCATGCTCATGCATGCTGTCACGGTGGATGAAGCACATGTGGAGAATGAGAAGTAGGCCTGGGAGTGTACCACTGGGAACACCCTTCCATCATCTGTCTAAACGGGCCTGGAGGGCTCGGATCACAAAAAACACTAACTCTGCTCCCAACCAAGACGCGCCATTGGGTTTCTGGAGGATTACACATATTTTGTGTAATAGTTTAAGCAAATCCACTGTGGGTATATATTGATATCACACAAGGCTCATTCAGAACACTGAGGACCTGTCACTATTGCTGGCAAGCCTCATTGTGCACTCAATAATAGCCCATCAAATATATTCTTCCTTCTTTTCTTATCTCTGAAAGACCAGTCTTTTTTGCTAAGGTAATGGTTCAGTGAGTGGGTGGCGGGTTAGTTGATTTACCTTATTTAAATATTTTTGTATAGATTTACTGACTGGAAATGAAAGGCATTGGAATTCTCTGGACCCACGGGGCAGCCACATGGCTGACTTCTATCAAAGCACCTGAGTATTTTACTGACGTATGCCTTTGTTTCTCCCTAACTGCAGCACACAGCAGGCAGAGTCATAGATCTTAACAATCCAAGATGCTAATATCAATAGAGATAAACGATCTGCCACCTTCAAATAAATAAACACAGGTGGTGTTGCATAGCTCCAAACACCTTAAGTCATTTGCTTCACACCTTACCATAAAATATCCTCTTCTTTGCCTTTTTATCTCATTCACGCTAAAAGCAATTTTTCCTGGGTCGGCCAGTCGAGACTGTTATGTTGTAGGCATCAGGCACGATAGGAGGAAGCCCTCAGAGCTTAGTCATTAGTGCACTGCCTTGAATCTGATTTAACAGGATGACTAATCTCATCCAAGTCACTGGTTCGTCAACAGGAGACAACTCCAATGAGGAGAATATCCGGTCACAGTCTTATTTTTATCCCGGTGACAAGAGGAAGCTGACAAGAGGGAGACAGGGGAGACGCCATAACGGCAGTCTGTTCTGTGCGTGTGTGATGGATATCTGCACACCATGTGGAATGCCATTATGCATGACAGTGTCATCACTGGCTTATAGCCACAACCACCAAAATCTCCTTGTTTGCAAACAGCATTCTGCCAACATGGCAAAAAAAATGGTGGAAATGGAAACAATCTGCTAATTTATAACAGCTGTGATAAAAAAAAAAGGAAATAAAAAAAGAACATTGATGGAGATTAATGAGCTGGTGGGGGATCCGGGTATTGCTTAAGTTCTGCAAAAAGATACTGATGGTGTTAGTGGTGTTTGGATTACAGTCTTTAAGGAGGTGAAGATGATATGGTTGTAGTTTCAGACGTCACTTTACGTGCTAGAATGTCCTGGGAGAATTTTGTGCTTTGTAAATAAATTAACAACAATAAAATATTGTGAAGACACATACTTACATTATTTAAGGAACAATCTTTTTACTGTCAGACAACGTAAATGTAACATCCCAAAATTCAGAGTCAGTCATGAAGAATTGCATAAAATACTTCTCTCCACATATTACTATACAAAGGGGATTAGTGGTACATCATTTCAAATCATCTTAAAACTGAATAGGAGATGCATCATAATCCTTGAGATAGTCAATATGTACAATATTTATATTATAAATATTATATATAAATATATATTTATTTATATTTAATATTTAAGTATCAATGTACTTAAATCCAATGGGGGAAGACGTACTCAGATCTTCTACTTTAGTATCAATACCACATTATAGAATTACAAGAAACAGTTCTACATTTATTTTATTCTATTTTTTAAGTATTAGCATTTAAATATTCTTAAACTAAAAGTACTTATTAAGAATGTCTCAATTAAAGATAGTTTATAATGTATTGTTGGATTATAATTATTGATGTGTTAATGTACAATTTTTAACGTCACAGCTGATGTAAAGGTATCTAATTGTAATGTACAAGTTTTTGCAAGCTGAATGTACAATAATAGATACAAAGTAACAGCTTATTCATATATTTGAAAAAATACTTAATTGAGCTGTAGTTTGTTTGATGACAATTTATAAAATAATGTAGTCCTGCTTTGATCCCAAATCCCCTCTGTTGTCTTCTGGGAAGTCCCACTGGAGCAGTTTAACGGTCAAGCATCACGCTCAAGGACACAACAATTTGTGGTTATGTGCCAAAATGTCTGAGCTTCAGGCCACTAGCACAGTATGCTCTCTTAAGGACATGCATTTATAGTCCATGTCAACAAAGCCAACAAAAGCATGCACACACTCATGCGCAGAAAAAAAACACTCGACACACATACAGTATATCAATGGATGGATAAATTGATTGCAATGCCAAACATGTGTGTATGTCAGATTATGATCTACTCCCTTGACATTTCAAGTAGTTTCATAAAAGAAAAGCAACTCTAAAGATAAGATTGTTTGGCTCTAGGGAGGCATCAGTGGATTTTTTAAAATGTATTTTATACACAATTTTGTGTAATGCAGAGAAAAATGTCCCCTTCCGGGATGAATATTTATTCAAGGGGACATTCAAGGGGACATTTTTCTCTGCATTTGACCCATCCCTGTATATATATATGGAGCAGTGGGCTGCCCATGACAGGTGCCCGGGGAGCAGATAGGGGTTCAGTGTCTTGCTCAGGGACACTTCGACACAGGACACGTACCAGCCAAGGATCGAACCGCGGTTACCAGACGACCCTCTTAACCCAGTGAGCCACGGTCGCCCCTATTTAGCACCTTTATATCCCTCAGACATGTTATTTCACTTATAGAGCACTGATGTTGTGACCAAGAACTATACTACGTGTGGGAGTTAGTTATTGTATGTCCCCATACAATTATGAAACAGATTTATGACGTGTTGCTCCGGGCTATTGCTGTGAAGGTCCAAGTCACACTGCAATTTGTTTAGTGAGGATTAGTGAGGATGTGAAGCTAATGATCAGCTTAGTTGCCCTTTGACAAATGTTCCTATTTGATCTCTATAGTCAGTTTGCTACTTTGATTTTGTGAATCTATTTTTGTTGTGTGCCCATCCCTGAAATTGTTGACGACCCCCTTCAGGCACTTCGGGTTTAATGCTTTTGAGCTCTCTTTTTCGGTATGAATTGCTTCTCCATCACTTCAGTACATTTGCCATTGTTTTATTCCTTTGTCTTGTTCTGAATTCCTAAAAATCTTTATTCACCGCAGAGAGTACATGAGAAAAGATTCTAATTTTAAATTTGTTCCCCACAGTATCACTCTACGAGGCATTAAACCATGCAGTACAGTTCACTGAGCTGTATTCAACACTTCCCGGAAGAAGTGTCCTCTGTGTGACTTCTTGAGGAGGAAACAAAACTCAAACAATAACACTCCAAATGAATTTGTGTCGGACTATTTATAGCTTGCAGATACTTGTGAAATAAGAGTAAAAAAATAAATCAGCTTTTCTTTTTGGAGGACATCACGACATCAAAGGTCTGCAGCTTCTGCAATGTGATGTCAGAGAAGTGCACCTTATCGCAGCGCCATATTTAGAATGGCAGACTGAATGGCATTAAATGGGACAAAAAATTGCACAGTTGTCACGGATGACGAGGATCCTGCCTCAAGTCTGTGAAAACTAGGTATAGTATATGTTAGTATATATAGTATAAAAGCAAGACATTTCCCTCTCAAAGCCAACACATCCCAACTTGTCAAATACAGCAGCTTGGTCAGTGGCCAATGTATGCTCTTCAAACCCCTACAGCGTCAGTTTTGCACATGTCAGTTTCTGCTCGTTACATGCATACACTGTCTTCTCAAAATGAACTATCGTGTTCACTGGTAACATCTTGGTTAGGTTTGTGGTGTAGGTTACAGTCACAACGTTACTTCAAGTATGTCAAGATTGACTTTTGGTTTCACATGACACGAACACCTGTCTCTTGGGTGAATGTCCTGTCTTCTTTGAACAGTCTGTCTACCCCGTCCTCCTCCCTACGAGGACGTTTTTGCTCTTTATGCTATGCCATCGGATTTCCTCATAGTTTGAAGCTTAGAGCTACTGACCAAGCTGCCGTATTTGACGATTTACAAATGAGAATGTGCTGCCCAAGCTCGATATGCCGATGAATAGACCAATGATGGGCAAGTGTGAAGTGTTCCCAAAATATTCAAATGGCGATGAGATACATGCACGCTGCCTGAAGTGTAGCTGTCAATAGGAAAAGTCAAAAAGTCAGTCAGGTGGTGAGATCTTGGCGACAAGTTATTCTGCACTGACAGATGACATTTCTGTGAGGTTTCATCTGGAGTACTCTTGCGCTGAGGCAAAGCTGGCCTTTCACTCTGTCTGCCAAACTAGCATTCATCAGCAAACCTCATACACACACACACACACACACACACACACGCATAAAAAATGTAAATGGCAGCTGGCTCTGTGCGTGTGATGTCCCCTCTCTTCGTCGTATTGTATCAGTGGTTTGTAGATGCTGCAGTCATCACTGCCCTGCAAAGTCCTTGCAGGGAAAAGGATAAAATATGATTTATTGCTTTGTTTTCTTCTCACCTTACTGTCTTCCTTTCTTTCTAACACAAAGGACTAGTCTGGGGTGGTGGTCGATTACAACCAAACAACAGCATCTATAAACTAATCCAATGGGCTATACTGATTTTTAATCTCTTTTTTCCTTCCTTTTATTTCCCTCTGCCATTTCTTCCTCTCTCCTCTCCTTCCTTTGTTGCCTCATTGCACAGACTGAACACGTGACAGCTCACTGTCAGTGTGTCCACCCTATTCAAATGAGGGCTGGCCTCAACTGCGTGTATCTCTGCCTTCATTTTGGGCTCAGAAGTACAGCAGCAGGCATGCATGGAGGCACAAGGTGGCAAAGGGATTCTCCCCCAGTGAATCATTTGAACTTTTCCTCTCTTTGAAATGGCATCACAGAGGCCTTGCATGATTAATGTCGCCACACTTACACTGTTCTACACAGAGTGCCGGCTGAATATTTGAAAACCAGGAGCTTTTAAGAATGCCCGAAGGCAAGTCTGGGAATATTGTAGTTTCATTGCCAATCAGCTTGCTAATCAACCTTTTCAATTGTCCATGTAATGTCATAAATTTAGGTGAACAGACCCACTGACTAGACTAACTGAGTGGCACTGCATTTTGACAACAGTGTGCAACAAGCTTCTTGAAGGGTATCAATATTGTATTGTGTGTGTATGCAAAATTAAAGCAATAGTAGTTCACACAGCCGAGCCACAGATCTCATTTCTGAAAATGTTCTTGATTTAATTAATTATTATTATTATTATTACTTCAAAGTTTGCTGGCATTTGTCCATACGAACCAAAATGATGAGTACTTATCTTATTATCATTAATAAAATCTAAGGGCTCCAATCAGTGATGGCACAAAGAGAGACATAACTGTTTGGTCTCCAAACTACATCAAAACACAATTGAGAAGTGATACCGGGAAAGGCGCATGACAGAAGTTCTTTCCTCCATTCCACGCCCATCCATTCAAAAAATGGCTAGCAATCCAAGTCGTTTGTGTGCTGATTTGCAGTGGAAAAAACAAGGAAGATAGAGAAAAGAATATGGAGGAGGGAATTGTTAGGGAGACACGGGTAGCATGATTGTCTGTTCTGTAAAGAGAGTTAGAGGGAAATATATAAATAAATAACAACAACCCTAACCCTAAATAACAACCCAACTTTCCCTGGTATTTTCCTTGTCCCGTGTCTTGCATCCTCATTGGCTTTGGGTCATTGCTGCTGTCATTGCCTGTCAAAACAAATTTTTATACTGCAGGATTTGGACTCCAGATATTTAACCTGCTATATATCTCACCGGCATCTGCAACGCATTGGCACATCTCTTAGAGTGCGTCTTTGAAAATTCACACAGAGCAATCGTCGCTGATGGCAAGTGCCCTTTTGCTTCTGATTTTGGGCTTTTGTATGCGATCTCCAACAACTCACAAAAATGTAATTCGCAATAACATTTTATTTATTTCCTTGATGCAAAATGAAAAAAGTAATTCAGTGATCAGGTGAACTGTATCTGGGCACAAAAGTCTACACTGAGCAATAAATAAGATGTATGGATTCCTTACATTAGGTGCAAAACCCATCTGTTAAATGGCCTCTTGGCCTCGAGGTCAACAACCTGACAAATAACTGAAAATGTTGCTTTGATCTCTGACATCAGTATAAATTGTAGAAAAGCAATATAACATCTGTTGTCCATGCACGCATCTTGTGTCAAAGTACTCTTTATCAACACTAACCCTGAACTAAAGCCTCCACCCTGCACCGCTCATCGCCTCAATGAAATACAAGTTTGTCTGGAGCTTTGATTATTTTTAGAGAGGATATGTGGAATGACAAACAGCAGTTCATTATAAAGCACTAAGCCTCTAAGAAGTAGTCTGACTCGTGAGTAGCATTTATTAAATGATCACGTATTTTCACTTATATTGTGACTGACCAACAAATCAGCCCTAACTGTCACATACTATTATCCTCTAGTACAGTGGTTCTCAAATGGGGGTATGTGAAGGCACTCCAGGGGGTACGTAAGATTTAAAAAAATATATTTAAAATTATAAATAAATATAAAATATAAGTTTATAAACTGAATTTTATATTCAGTAGGCTATTCAATTTCACTATCCTAAAAACCCTGAGTCATCAGCTGTCAATCACTGCGGCCTTGAAAACTCAAACAATGGAGTCGTGGTTGAAGTGTAGCAGCTGCTGAAAACACAGAGGGACAAGTGCCAAAGAAGGCGAAACCAGAGCCGGCAAAATTCCGTCAGTTCCGTCATGTTTTAATGGGATTTACATCTACGAGTTGCAACCCACCCAACGCTTTGTGTGTTTTCTGTGGGGAGAGATTAGCCAACAGCGGCATCTCAAGACAAAACATGCAAGTCATGTTGGTAAGTCACCTGAGTTTTTTAAGAGGAAACTTTCTGAATTCAGGTCATCTCAAGACACGATGCGGAAAGCCTCCACGACATCAGCCAAAGCCCTGGAGGCCTCTTATGCAGTGTCTTTGCTCATAGCTAAAGCCAAGAAACCATTCACTATAGCTGAAGACCTGCTCCTTCCCGCTGTTGTGCTGGCTGAGACCATGCTGGACACAAACGCAGCAGAGAAATTAAAGACTGTGCCTTTATCAAATGACTCTGTGTGCCGCAGAGTAGATACAATGGGAACAGACATTGTCGAGCAAGTTGTGTGAAAACTTAGTGACTCTTTTTCACTCCAGCTGGATGAATCCACAGATGTCAGTGGAAATGCACAACTTGTTGCTTTTGTGAGATACATCGATACTGACGACATTTATGAGCACATACTATTCTGCAAAACTTTGGAGTGGAAAACAACAGGAGTGGACATTTTTGATGATGTCAACACCTTCTGTGAAAACGGCATGAGCTCGAAATCCTGCAGCAGCATCTGCACGGACACAGCAGCATCAATGATGGGCAGCGCAAGATTTTCATTCCTACTTTCCTGACATGGAGGATAAATCTGCACAGCTGGAATGGGTGAGAAACCCATTTCTCTTGTCCGAAGCAAACGGAAGCAAGCTACCTGTCACTTATCAGGAAAAACTCCTGAAAGTGTCATCTGACCGTGGGCTCCAGATGAAGTTTGCCACATCCAAACTCACACAGTTTTGGGTGTGTGTGAAGCAGGAGCACCCTGACCTGGGACAGAAAGCTTTGGAGTGAAGCACAAGCACAAATTTCTCACTAAAATGTAAACGCAAAAGCACTCAGTTCAATGCAACAATGCAATCTTCTGTGTTGACAGTTTAATAGATCAGACACTGATGGCACAGCGCTGTGTATTACATCTTTTTTTCAACCAAAAATGCTTTGCGCTGGTTAGGGGGTACTTGGCTGAAAAAATAATTCACAGGGGGTACATCACTAAAAAAAGGTTGAGAACCACTGCTCTAGTGGAGTGTCTTCTTGTTGACGCCACGCTGAGACTCTGATGCTTCACTTTGCACCTTTTACCTCTGAGACAAAACAACAAGATCCATCCAGTGAGTGCAATGGGAACTTTTCTAATTATTGCCACAATCATAATCATACTTGTATCACAGCAATGCCTCTCTGGGCTCTGTGGTCCTGTTGCTAGCTGGATGGGCTCACACAGGGAAAATGCTAATCAACATCCGGCCTCATTAACTTATCGGTGACTGGGGTACAGCAAAAGAGCCTCTTCACTCCTTTCAAGGGTGGATGTAATCAGAAGCAGCATCTATCCATATTTTCTTCTCAAGGGAAAGGGAAAGGTGTACATATCCGCAAACAGACTCACAGTAACTCCTCAGCATGGGAAAATCATTTGTATTATAATCATATTCAAAAAGTGAAGCCCAATGTGGTTGACAAGCTTCATCAAATAGTATGATTGTATGAGATTACCATGGTATTTTCTCTGAATTTGTCTTTTTTGTTCTCTGTGTGAATCCCCTTAGATATCAAGGGAATCCAGTTTGCCAAGGCCAAATTAAAAAGCAGGCATCACATACATGATACAGGAAAGTGGCACAACTATACAATAAAACAAATTATGGTGCAATTTCCTACCTCTTCCCACTGGTGGATGTAGCGAATGAGTCTTGAGAGACGCAGGAGCCGCAGCAAGCTGAGAATCTTTGTGAAGCGGACAATCCGCAAGGCGCGTGCTGTCTTGTAGAAATCCGAATCGATGCGCGTCTCCACGATGAGGAAGATGTAGTCCACGGGGATGGAGGAGATGAAGTCCACCACAAACCAACTCCGCAAGTACTTGATCTTGATCTGTTGCGGATCCAGGATGATTTCCGTGTTGTCCTCCTTGACGATGCCAGTCCTGAAATTGAGGACCAGATCCATGAGGAAGAAGGTATCGGAGACCACGTTGAACACAATCCAGGGGGGCGTGTGCTCATCCTTGAAGAATGTGATGCCCACGGGGATGATGATGAGGTTGCCCACCATCAGCAACAGCATGGTCAAGTCCCAGTAAAACCTTATTGCAAATAGAAATGTAGAAAGACAGAGATGGAATGGTAAAAGAGAGTCAGAACATAGCAAAATGATCTAGCTAACTCTTAGCAACATCCTGCCCAGTTAGAGGGTAACAATAATCTTGTTACCCTCTGTGTGCTTTAAAAACTAATTCTATATGGACTGTATGATGTATGATATACAAACTGTATGTATATCTCTTTGCATCATGAAGTATATACACTACCGCTCAATGTTTGGGGTCGTCTGCCACAAAAGCTTGATTCGTTACAGTGAGATAGCTGAGAGGACTACTACTCATACTTTGAGGTTGTAGAAAGACGTATTTTCAAATAGATGTTATTTTGTATCAACTACTTGCAAAAAAAAGTCATGCTTTGTAAATGGAGAATAAAATGCTGTACATTGGTTCAACCAGACTGACAATTGAAAGGGTTGAAAGAAACAAAGATCCCTCTGAGAAGCAGTTGAATAAGAATAGCAGAAATTGCCTGTCATTGCTAAAAGAAACAAGAAGCTAAGTATCACAATGTGTGCAGATTTAAAAAGGAACAAGGTCCTATCAAGTGCACAAACAAATCTTGGGGTATTTGGAGGAAACATGGTAACAACTGTATTCTCCCCTGGCATGTAACACTTCTTTTGGGGCCAAAACTATTTCAAATATAATTATATAAATATAAATACATTTATTGTCTGATTTATAGTGTTTTTGTCTCTATTGAAATGGTCATTGTTGAAGGAAAGAAGAAAAACATCAATATAACAGCTGACCCGAAACTTTTGAGCGGCAGTGTATTATAGTAAAACACAGCTTGTGGCAAAACACATTCCAAAGGAGAGTTGCCATTTTTTCATGGCTTTAAAAATACGATGTGACACGGACTATTCTTAGACTCATCGTACAAAACAGTTAGAAATCCATAAAAAGAAAGAATTCATTTGTGAATGTTAACCATGTCTTATTATTGTTACATTTATGTGTAACCTCTATAGTATAGTTTTTTTTCCACAAAGGATATTGACATTTCACAGTGGGAAAATTGTTAATAATAAACTAATGATGGCTGAATTCCATTTAGCTGGTTCAGCATCAGTGTATTGTTCATCATGGTTCAACTGTTTTTTGTTTTTTTTCACTGTAGCGAGATAGGTCACTCCTAAGCTACTTCCATTTTCAGCTCCGGAAAAAAACAAAGGTTAATTGCTTTTTTTAAATTATTTTTTACCATTTGCCCAAGTTGCTAGATTCACTAGCCCGACGTGACATTTTACTGGGCAATCAGGCACTGCTTATTGTTGAGCCCTGGTATGCTGGCTCACTGACATGGCTTACTGAGTCACCTGAATAGAACAGAGTCATTAATGTTATTAATAACACATGTGCTTTTCCTCTTAAGAAAAATGAAATGTCTGCTTTAAAAAAGGTCTATCACAAGTAAGTTATAGTTACAGTATAGAGTTCACTTGTCTAGTTAAGTTAAATGCTCACTTGCGATGCTTATTTCTGACAATCATAGACTTACTTTTTTGCTATGACAACGCACAAATAATTTATACTGTTAAATATGGCATACTGAGATCACATGTTTAATGATGTATTTTGGCTCTCAAGTACACCAGCGCATGAATCAAAATTAAATTCTCTGTGTTTACATTTAAATTGTTTGTTTGACTGTTCAAGTCTTTATATTACTATATACTAGTAGATATACCTTGAAGAGGATATGAATATGAATCTTTTCTCATCTTTTAAGAGTCACTTTTTAGAAAATGGCCTAACCACAATACATCAACCCACATACTCACTGCAACTGCTTGGCAAACATTGCAGAAGTATAGAGATTGTTTCTATCTAACCACAGATTCGCTGTACAAGCAACCAATGATGGGACCCACTCTGAGACTCACCACCTATTCATTTTTAATTTATTTATCTTTGGGTGTGCATGAGTGGTGGAAGCAAGCATATCCACACAAGGTGTAATGATAACCTATACATATGTAACTTCCCCACTATGCCATACAGCAGCTTGATGTGAAAGCTATTTGTGTTTGTACTGTAAATTACAACTCAAAAGGTCAATGAGGGTTAAATGTTAATTGCATACTGTGCTGCCACCTCGTCCGTCTTCCAGGCCCGAGAGTTTGGATATAAATTGCACTTTCTGCTGGCTTGGTAATTGAATCTAGATTGGCTCTTTTGTGTTAAGGGTGATATATCCTGGATATTCGCACCGTGAGGGGGTCCTGCATGGTAGACCAGCCCAGTGAGCTTTGATGATTTACCCACCTCATCATTAACTGGGCCACAAAGATCTGTTTCTATGCAAAGCCAATTTCAAGAGCAGGGCCAGGAAACAAGGAAGAAAGGATACGACATAACCTGGCACCCTGTTTCCTTCCTCATGATATTCCTTTTGTTTGTTTTTTTCTTTTCTTTGCATGCGTGTGTTTGCTTTAATGTTTTTAATGAGTTTTACAGTTCATCATTTTATTTAGGATTAGTTAGATCTAAAATTGCCTTTTCTCTTCAAAGTCCTTTGAGATATGCTTGAGATAAAGCACAACAACTCCAGGTAGTTTTACCCTTATGATGTACCTTGATATTACCATTGATGCAACTACAATCAATGTCCTTCGTTGCTATAAAAGAAACTTGACCATTTAAATGGTGCAGACTTGGTCACTGCTAATAATTTGAGATTTTGTTCTATTTTCTTTTCTGTAAGCATGACTAAACATCATTGCTGATTCATTACGGAGGTAAAACAAAAGAAATCTGTGATGTCATGAGTCATGACATGGTTGTATTTGGACACAAGAGGTCTCTTCGACTCTTAACACATAAATCTGTAGAAAAACGTAACATTACTTGTTATGACTGTAAAATACAGAAAAACTACTATGCTATGTAACAGACGTTTAAGTTGTAACGCGCTAAGGTTACAGTTTATAAGAGCATTTCACACATGCACACATAAATTTACAGCATACACAGACACATCTCAGTTTCATATCTATTGCACACACAGAAACATATACACATACGCTGAGGAAACATGGGCAATAATTGGAATACTTCAAAGTTAGCTTTAAACAACAAAAAAACAACCACCATTAGCAGACTTTCTTACACAGCGTTACATAACAAGCGTACCAATGATACATAAAGCATAAAGTCAACATTTAGTTTTGGTTTCACACAGGACAAGAACAACGGCCTTCTGGGTTAAAATCCTGTGTTTGTTTGACCCATCCACCTTGGTCCCACCCACCCTTAGTGGACTTTCTCGCTTTTTATACTTGTAATTACACCACGTAACTTTCATACCATGTAACTTTTAGTACAGTGATGGTACTACATCACTTGCTGTGCACGTTGCTGACTGTACTAAGTCGCTTGCTCTGACCGAGTGAAAAAGTGTTCACATTTAACATTTCCATGGTTTGCAGAAACTTACAATGCCAACATATTTTCCTGGTGAATGGACTGCAGCAGCACTGATTCTGAGCTTACCATGGGCCAGATAGGGTGCCGGATGGCCTTCTAATTCACAATGAAAGTGAATTGATTCAAAGCTTTTTCATGTAAATAAGGTGCCAGGGTATTGCTAATAAACAAAATAGCACAAAGTACAGTTGAAGCTGATGGCGATGTCATTCATTTTGAAAGTATTTGATGATAAACCAAAGCATGGAAGAAATGGACTTTAAACGGATGATGCAGGCAATCTGAGTTCAACAACTGGATATTGTTCAGAGCCACAAAAGAACAAGACAAGCCATAGAGGTGAAGTCTGTAAAATATATCTGGCTTCAGTTAGATGATGCTGTATGAATGAAGAAATAGAAAAATAAGTGCTGGAGGAGAGCTTCTCAACATCTTTGCAGAAAGCACAAGACAGCATTCTGACCTCTGGACGGCTCCCTGGCAGAACACTGCTACTGCTGCCACCTGTTTGAGTAAGCCTCACTTTTTATAGGATGGTGGGGATAGGAGAGATTGATAGCAGCTCTTGTATGCTCATTGTGAAAATGCATCTTTCTAAATATGAAGGGAAATGCACCACACAAAAAACAACAACAAAAAGAAAATCATGGTACCTTTTTGTATTACCATTGGATTTTAAAATAAATCAATCTACTAGTGGAAGACGTCCTATGACCATTAGGGACTTTGAGGTCACCCCTTAAACAAAATTGTAATTGATCCACAACAATGTTTTGGGATAAGGACATCGCTCAGTATGCAGAATTTCAAAGAGATGTGTTGGAATCCTTGTGGATTTGAAGTGTTTGTACATGTAGACTGTGGTTTTACATGCACTTGTGTGTGTGTGTGTGTGTGTGTGTGTGTGTGTGTGTGTGTGTGTGTGTGTGTGTGTGTGTGTGTGTGTGTGTGTGTGTGCATGCATAGAGTAAATCCTCATGATTTCTCCTTTGCACTCTTGTGGTTGCCTCCTGATGGAGGTCAGGCCTAACCCTAAACATAGAAGGGATCCATTTACTGTGTTTTATTATTCACTGGGACCCTGACATAGAAGAACATTGTTCTATAAATACAGTTGGGCGAATGCGGGATGTTAGGCGGACATTTCAAAGGCATTAAACAATCCCATATCTCTGTATGCATCCCAAATCACTGACTCACGCTGTGTGCTGGCATACCACCTGTCTTGAAATAAAATGAAAGCAAAATGCAGCGATCTAGCACTGGTGCTGTGAAGGTGATATTACGTGTTAAGAGTGAAGAAAACATCTCATTTGAACTGTTCTTATTTTATCTTATTTTATTAAAAGTCCAGTTTATGCGTATTAAAGCAGTTTCAGCAATTCAATACTTCTTTTATGTATAACAAATAATGACGAATAATAATGATAGTGAAACTGCTGATGACTTGACTTTTTCGTTTGGTTGTAAACAAGGCTTTGAAAATAAAAAAACAGATCAGATAAAAACGTGATAATAACAAGATATAATCACATTCTATTGAAAAACGCAGCCAGAGCTTGTGTGTGTTTGTATGATTATGTGACCACTGGGGAACATCAGAGCTGTCCGCAACAACAAGGAAGTAGACTAAAAATATGTTTAAACTGAAGACCAGCAAAGCAGAGAACCACTAGACACATTGGGAATAACAAGCAGAATAGCTCACATCTAACTTGTTGTGGGGCTGAGTGTTCAATGTACTGATGAACGGAGCCCTGACATTTTGCTGTCTGTGGGGATAGAGCCACAGCCCACTCTGCTCTCCGGTGGGGTGACCAGGAACATGTTGTCACCCTCAGAGTGCATCTGACTACACGATAAGCCTCTCTCAGTCTCCTCACCCTGCCAGCCAGGCTACCTGAAAGGGACTGTGAGCCACCAAAAGCACCCTGAAATGGACATACACTTACCTTTCAGGAGTAGCCTATATTTAAATTGAGGGGGCACAAGGGATACAGCAATGGGGTGTATATAGTCCTGCACATATAGGGCATATAAAGGGGGTATATGTTTGTGTTTGCGCATGCATGGGTGTGTGAACTTATATTTCCTTTGTAGAGATGTCTATCTGTTGGCTGTCATGCTGGGAGAATGATGGCAAAGCTTGCAAGCAGATCATCTGTCATGTCAGGTACAAGTGGCAGACAGCATTTAACAGTGCCTCCCTTTATTCTGCACCACACTGACTGAATGGGAACAGCAGAAGAACAGTGAGTGCTCCCAGACTGCACTTCCACAGGGGCACTAGCCAACATTGTGTGCACTGTAAATGTGATTTGGGCTGATTAAATGATATGAATGTATCTGTTTTTAAATGAGAAAGCTGTTTCCCTTTTGAATAATTAATTTGTGTGTGTGTGTCAAGTGGAAACCTCCAGCGCTGAGAAATGAAGCCAACACGAAAGTGCCAAAAACTGCAATTGTTAAAATGGCAATTTGAGGCTATAGCTCTAAAAGCAAATCAATCTCCATAGACCCCCAAAATGCCAAACTTTACAGCTGAGATAAGCATTTTTACAGCCTGGTACAAAAGAGAAAGGCATAATTGAGGGGTTGGCTGCTTTGAGTGACAGATGAGGGCCATACCAGGTCGCTAGCTGCTAGCTGTCTGCTCTGCTGAATCACCCAGAACCCCCTCAGCTCCAGCAACTCTTTGCACATTTTTGGATTAGATTAAAAATGGTCAGACATCCTGTGATTTGGTATCGAAAACTTTTGACTTTTGGAGATCTCTGCTAAAATTGCATTTTTCGGCGTTTGGATGGTGAGCAGTCTTGTTCTGGAAATTGCTCAGTAACCCCCTTATTGTTATTATACATAGGGAAATTAATCCAATATGCAGAAACTATTTTTAGAAAACAATACATTATACTACATGCAAAAAACTGCACGTTTTAAAATTGTATGGGATTGAAATATATGGGATTAAATATAAAGTGTGTATATCTGTAAAAGGGAGACTCATTCAGGCATCTTCAGGTGAGAAGTCATGGGACACTGATGAAAACGGCCATACCTGTTTTTCAAAATAAAAACTCCAAAATGTAGCCAAACTTTGGAGCTTTATTTAACCTCCTTCCCCTACAAGGTAGCATAACATTTGTACCAATGGATGATTTAGGTTGTTTAGCGTTAAAACTGAGTCTACAACCTCTTAAAGAGAGTAATGTCAGCTGGGATCTCAGGCGATCCCACGAGTCTGTGGTTTAAGGACACAGAATCTGAATCCAAATTCAACTTAAAAGATAACTGACATTTACATCATTTACCCCACTGCCATCTTTGAAGGAATAAATGAGGAGCATTGAATACAAATTAAGCATAAAAGGCTCCAGTGAGATAGAAAAAAAACCTTAATTTTACAAATAATAAAGCCTATCACAATTAACAGGAGAACAACATCTGTAACAGCAAAAAAGTGCCTGTTTATTCCCCACAAAAGAACAGCTTATTAGTTTACACAAGCCAGTTGGCACTCACATCAAGATTTAAGTGTCTAAGGAGAAACAAATTGGTTATAAAGGGTTAATCCTATTTTTGTTGTCACCTGCTCCAATGAACTGTCATAACGGTGCTGTCTTTGCCAAGCACAGCCAGCAGGCACACTGCACATTACACTGGGGCTGTGCAGTTGCAGGTGGCTATATTTAGGTGAGGCATGATGTTTTATCAAACTATGGCAGATTTCATCAGAGGAAGAGGCAAATCTCCCCAACCTCAGGCTACAAGAAAACAGACGGCTTTACTAAATACCCACAGAGGAGAGAGGTAACATCAACTGAAAGGAGTCCACCTTACCTAACACTTATAAAAGAGATTCAGAAACAAGATTACAAGTAGTTCTATTGTAGGACATGAAGGTAAAGGCACAGTGTACAGTTTTTCATTCACCTCTAAAGCTCTGTATAGGACTGTTATTCAACACAGCCAGGAGAAAGACAATGCTAAAGGCAATGTCACATCTGCTGCAGAAGAACATTTTCTAATAGATAGATGTCTGCCCCCTTAAAGATTTGACACTGACAAATGTGAAAGAAGGAGGCGCACAACCACCGAAACTTAAAACACAAGAGTGGAGAATGCGATCACTCTGAAATTTAACAGATCTTTTGAATCACAGAGTAACATTTGACAACAACTCAATCTAAGTTTTGAACTTTTACATCAGTACTTATTATAAACACAGCAGCGAAATCAGCCTGTATTGAATATGATTCTCATTTATGATCAACTGACAAACAGAATACAGGTTCTTTTGTCTTGAGGTAAAACTCTTGTTATGTTTGAAAAGCATTTTGCATGGATTTGGTCGTACTTTTTCATTTCAAACAAAACTCACCTCCCTCTATCTGTTTGTGGGTCATTTAGTGTTTGGTGCATTATATTGCTCCTACTATGATGCCACTGGATTTGGATATAAAATTATCTTAAACATAGAAAGATGTTCTTGCTGCAACTCTTCATATTTACTCACAGGGTGTATTGCATCAATGTTCTGTATTGTATCACAGCACATTGCTTTAATGACGATTCTTTGTTACTGCTTTGAAAGGAATTTGAATCATTCAGTAGCGTAATCATCACTGAATTATTTGTTTCTTTCCAGTTTTCCTTCATTCAAAATTGGAGTTGTGGGCAGCGATTCAGAGGTCTGGAACCAGGCTAACCATCTTAGGGACACCCTCTAAATGCTACAGCGTCGGTCCCAGACCCTCAAGAATATGCCCCAGATCCACTTATTGAAATAAGTCCAGCCTAAATTTGCACTGATGTTTGAATAGCTCACAAGTGTGCACTTAAGAGCTCTGACTAAATCATGAAATCACCAAAGCCACTTCACAAACTCACCAGATGTAATCAGAAAGCCAACACAGCTTCCCAGAGTGCAACCTGCTACCTATCTACTCGGAGGAAAGAATAGTGTACACAGGTAGTTAGCTGTCAGCAAACAAATATGCCCCCTGTGTGGAAAATAATAGTAGAGAGACAGTGAGTGGCAGAGCTGTATTGGAGAAGACACCGAGAGGACACAAAGCTCTCCAGCCGATTCCGTGAGCATGCACTTATCCTACTAGCATGTGCCAGTATCTGTGCTCCAGCTTTGTTGACTGTCATCCCGCCACTAATTGCATCTGTTTTATCATGATGCCTTGTTATCTCCCACAAGGTCCTTAGGGTCATGTTAAAGGGGTCCCCTGTCAGCCAACCTCAGAGTGTGGCAGAGGAAAGACTGGCCAGTGCCTCCCAACTGAACACAAAGACCCCTCCCCCACCAGTCCGCTGCTCTGCTGGACAGGAGAGAGCCGGAGAGAGATGCAGCAACGGGATTTCTCATAAGATAGATGAAGTGCTAAGATAATGTAATGTCTAAAATAACAGGCGCTGGTCACACTGTACACCATCACCTTATGCCCTTGCTCTGGGCTGCACCAGTACTGGGCCATTATCTTCACCACTTCAGGTGCTGCAATCAGCAAATGTAGCAGCCACAATGAAAGCCTTTTCTATCCATCTCCAAAACGGTGATCTGAGGTCAAAGGGTGACAAGGAGAGAAGAGATACGAAAAGAAGGAAAAAAGGGAAGGAAAATCTGACTCTGTAGAACATATTAGGACAAAAGGACAGGGACAGCCAAGTGAGGAAGAGTATGAGACAGATCCATATCAGTCCGATCTTCTGGAAATAGGAGTCGTGACTTTTCTTTCCACACTGTTGTTTTGAGCAACATTACACAAAGGTAGAGGTGAATAAAACCAAAATTAATAGAGCTTAAAAGCTGATGGAAAAGCCTCACTAAGAAGACACTCGGAGCATGAAATCAAATCAAATCGGAGAGGAGATGCTGTTTAGCTGATTTCTGCTGGTCTGCGTGAGTAAGCAAAAGCGAAGGCTTATCTGACTGTTAAACCAAACAGGGCAGGATTTATCATGTTTATTTGTTAGCTCTATAATTTCTCGATTGTACATGCTAAACAGGGTCAGGGTTGGATTTACACACACCAGCTTTGCTGCTGCCCCCTATTCAATCAAACACTGGGGAACTGGGTAAAACCTTGGAGTTTAAAAAAAAACTCAACCCTCCCAGTGTAGCCCATCTGAGGCAGACATCCCATCCAAGAAAAGGACAACCTCACAAGACAGAATGCCATTGCAAACTGGGAAAGGGAAGCTGGGGCTAGATGACCAAGGACATATGTCTCCTAATCTAGACTGTCCTTCAGACGAGGGCTTGCACAACCTGAAGAAAGATGGGCCCGTGGATCAGTTCCTCTCAGTGCTCTCTCACTTCTCATGGAATAAATCCAAACCTGGTCATACATCTATATTCAGGTAACTTTGCTGATAATAAGCAGAACACAGTGGAAGATTTCACTAATAATCAACTTTTCTAGATCCAGCTTCATCTTACAGATTCAGTCACCTAATCTAGTTGAAACAAAATATTCATGCAGATGTAGAGGACTCAATGGAGAGGAAGTGACTGGAAAACTGAAAAGTTTTTATCCGTTCAAATGTCAGCAAGGACTTTCTCAACTGGTTGAAATAACTTTCTCTTGCAATTCTTTTCTTTTTTCTGTTTGTATCTGAGAAAGACTTGGCGGCAGTAGTGACAGCAGTAGTAGTGTGGAATAGATTCTTGATGGATTTCATCCTTAACTTGAAAGCATTTTTAACTTATAGTCAAAAACAGAAGGTGGTGTGGCGATAACTGCCTCTGTATCTGTATTTTTGTGAAATATTAATGCAAGCACTACTTGGCAAGACATCAGTTGTCATCTATCTTAAAAGCAATTACTAATGCAAGGCTAAACAATAGACCTTAGTGGCAAATGTTTTTATAGAGTGTTGTGAGGTGTCATAAAGATTGGAAACCCTTTTTGATGTGGGAGAGAAGTGAAAACATTGCAGGGCAGTAAAGGAGTATCAAATAGCACAAAATATTAATAAAAGGCCTGCTGATATAGAACGCTACTGTAGGCAAACTTTAAATCTAGCAGTATAAATCTAATTTAGTAACATTGTCGAGTAATACAAGTTTATTAGTGTTTGGAGGGGAACACAGGCACAATCTCCACATTAAAGAGTTATGGATGCTATCAGAAACTCATATTGGAGTTTTTTAGGAGAGCAGTCTGCTGCCCGTTCTCCAATGTTTGCACCGGGAACTGGTCTGGGAAAAAAAAGAGGACATGCTATCGACTATGAACATAGCAGCCCACCCCCACCCCGTCCCTATAGCAGAGGAGAGGGAACAATCTGTCTTTCACCACTGCATGTCCCATAATCCAGCCATTTGTCGGAGTCTTCTAGACACCCAGCATGTGGCAGGGCCAGGCCAAACACATTGATCCAGGGAAGCATTTCTTGTGAATCACGCCAGCCACATGCAGAGTTCTTTATTCAGCGCACTGGACTCTGGTCCTGTCTGAGTGGAAACCCCACTGTTTCCAAAGTGCTTTAGCCTTCTATACATTCTTACAGAGTACACCTGGAGAGGTCATCTAAGGAAATGCTCGTCCTCCTGCCATGTCTGTTCTGCACAGATGGCTGGAGAGTTTTATCTTATCAATGGAATGACTAACGGTAAGCTAAGCAAAAAACAGAGGGATAATTGAGACGTAGAAGAATGAAACGTCATGACACAGTCTTGTCACAATGATATCTCTGGTGGTATCTCATGTTCGCCCACCTGAGTCACCTGCACATGGAACTGATTATTGTTTCTGGCACATTCTGCTAATTGGCTCTGAAATGACTAGAACTTGTCTGTGAAGCTGGCTTGGTAATGGGGAATGTCTTACATGAAAATTAAAGTGACTTTTAATAGGATATTTCTCATATTGTGTCCACCCCCTGGAGCAGCATATCTGGGCCAGTTTGACATCTTGGCCATTTCCTATCTAGGCTGATAGGGGGGAAAAGCAATCCAATTTCAGAGAGACAGAGGGTGTGAGAATCCACCTGGGACACAAGCAGGGCTGAAAAGGTCAACCTGTACTAGATCAGAATCTGTGTGAGGGGGAATGAACAGGCTGGGGCTGCAGAGGTCAACGCAAGGAAAGTTGAGATTTGGTAACTGTATGCATAAAAACATAGGGTATCATTTTTGAAAAATAAACACCGAGCAGCCTCTCAGCATACCATTTTTCACTAGCTGATGGGTGAATCTAGGTCAAAATATAGTTGGCAATTAACACTTGAGTTAATTCTAACCTGCATGTGGTGCAAAAAGATGGGCTCAGGTCAAAAACAGTGGGGTACTGAGATCCCTTATAATATAAGTGTATTTGGACCGTTGTTGCATTGTAAAAATTAGCAAACCTCAACCATCTGGCTCCTAAATAGGCATGAAGATAAACCTAGAAAAGTTGTTGTAAAAAGGATTCCACCCATGATTGTGTGTGAACGGCCTGCCTAGACGTAAATGTAAGACCTCAGAGAAAATCAATCGCATACAGGAGGTATTTTAACCCAAGCTATCTTAATTATTCATTCCAACCATGGTGACAATTCCCATAAAATACAGCGTGCTGTGCTTTCTTAATTGCTGGAAACCAAGTGATTTTTTTCTTCTCAAAGTTATATATTATAATTATAATATTATATGTGTAGTGAATTCTTCAGTCATTACCAGAGATAATACTATTTATTCTGGTTATCAATTAGATAATGATGCAGAGGTCTGAATCACTGCAGCACACGTAATCAAAGAATGCCCTCTTGGGTATCATTGGAAGATTACACCTATATGTAATCTGTGTTGATGTGTATTGCTTTTAGAGCAGAGCAGATTACATGTCATACTGGAATTAAAAATAAAGATGTATAATGACATTTATAACTAGACCCACGATTTGGATGGAAAATAATTGTTACTGTGCCACAGGCCAAACAAAGAAGCATAAGGTAAAGCATCACTGGCAAATTCAATGTTTATCTCCACAGAGTAAAAATCAGTTGCAGCCCCTTTTGCACAATGAATGTGTTCAGTGTCAGAATGCTCACAAATTCTGCTGTAACCACATGGACAGGGAAGGTCAATAAGGATCAAGTGTCAGTCCATTGCATGGAGAAAGTGGGCACTCTTAGTATAGATATTGTAACTTGTCTCTTTTCCAAACCAGGAAGTGGTGCTAAAATGACGCCATAGCACCAGAAGCAGAATGTATGAACAGAAATACAGAAATGTCAACATTAGTTAACACACAAGGCACTTCAAATTTGACTATATGGTGACAATTTGTTACAAAATAAATAAATACACATTTTCACCACTAACCACCCTGAAATGTTGAGATGAGTGACACTGACATATTTACCTCTGGTCAGTGGGAAAATAATCACATCTCTCCAGTGGAAAGAGAAATAAATTTGACACTGAAATGTGTGAAGAGGTAAAACTCTGGGCTGACTAGTGTTGTGTATCCACCTAGAGAGATTATAAATTGATGTTGCAGTGCAGAGGATGGTGGTGCAGGAAGGACACACCACATTACATTTGTCAGGTGACCAAAATACATCAAGCATACCAGCTGGGTGACGGCACTTAACAGAAAAGGCTTCCAGCAGGCTTTCCCATTTTCAAAATGTATATGATGTCCAATCAATCAATATAATCTCACCTCGAGATTACCATCACTTTGCCAAGGTTAAACTCAGCTCTCTGCCTAATACCTAAAGCTGAATTTAATGACAGGAGGGGGGGGGGGGGGGGGTAACACTGACATGCGAAAAAAAAACAGTGGGAAAGAAAGGCCTTTCTCTTAAAGTTGTGATCTTGTGTCCTGATTTCACACTCCCACACAAGTGTGCCTGGTGAGGTCACGCGGTACCGTTCAATCATTCTGCCACTATGACAGGCGACATTCCACCCACCGGCCACGCACATCATCCCTGGGCTCCCTCCATTAAATAAATTGTGCTGTAATAATCTCTTGGCTCCTAATATTCGTGGATGAGCACTGCAGCCTATTTTGATTACCCCACTTTCAGGCCCAGCCAGAACCATCTGTAATCCCCATGTTTTACCCTCACTAAATTAAAGAAGGAATTATTTAATGGAGACTGAAAGGAATAGAGTGTCATTCATCCTATGTACTGTCAAAATGTTTTTTTTTTTCTCTTCCCATGCATAGTAGCACTACAGTAGCCGTGGTCCGTGAGGGCACACGCTATGATTCTACAGTCTGGACTCAATTCATACATCTTTACAAAACGTTTTCATCCGATATTGCTTTTCCAATCATCATCATTAAAAGTTGCAGCATTAAAAAAAACCTGTCAAAAACTATTTAAATGGGGCTCTGAATGTCCAGGCTTCACGTTCCTCTACTGCATCCCTAGCACCTTACCTGGACCTTTGTGTAACTCTCACCCAGCCTATGACTCCTGCCACCGCCACATGAAGGGGAATCACCCGTGCTGCAGCCGTGTATGTTTCTCCATCTCATTTTTCAATAAATCCACTGGCGGCAAGCTAGAGGCCCCACGAGACCCAAACAAATCAATAGCAAAACATACTCTCAAATGAACCGTATTCGACTTGACTGAAATTGAGAATGATGTTATTAAATCTGATCCCATATGCTCACAAACGTAATACACACAGACACACGGATGCACATGCGCACACTCCAGTACAGCCTGTAGCTGTTGGTAGCTGCTAATGCTTGATAAGGACTACAAAGCTAAGGTGCACAATTTGTGCAGTATCTCAAATTTATCAAGGAAATAATAACCATGGGATTTATATCCCACCCCCCCTACCCCGATTCATCACAAAATGAAAAGTCTGTCGCAAAAGTCAACACCACTATGCTATTGTGTGAAGCTGTCCGAAAAATATTTTTTCGATCTGGGCTAATGGTGGACACAAAAACAGCTATGACTCATTGTAGCAAGAGAATGAAACATTAACTCAGAAACTGGTTAAATTATTTGGCAACATAAATGCTTTCAGGAACACAGTGCACATTTTCATTTGTCAACACTTTGACTAAATGTTACTTTCCTTTAACTATATCACAGCCTTAATGTGCACATCGGTGACTACATCTGCTCTACTTTTCTTTAATGTATTCTCTGCAACAAAAAAAATAACAGAAGTTGTAAGATGTCTTTTCAGAGGATTTATTTTTGCAACTGTCTAGGTAAGTGTCTTCTGGGAAACAGAACTGGATGTGTGGGAGGAATAAAATGCTGTTGAAAAAGTGGACTTTACAGAGGGGATGGAAGGATTCGCCTGACTGTTGCAAAGGGATTTAACTGATTGACAGAAACTGCAGGACAGCCGACCCCGCTCTCTGATAGGGTTGGCAACGCGGTTCTAAAGGAAAAATAGGGGATTAATAGAGCCTTCAGTGCAAAAAAAAAGTTATAATGTGCGACACCTTCTTTTCTATCTCCCCAGGGAAATGTGAAAGACTTTCCAACAGATGTGTCCTCCGGGTTCTGAATCACAAGATAATTAAAAGGCACTTGATGATCAGAGGGATGCATTCTAATATTGCGCCGCATCACTCGTCTAGAACTCTGCACAATGCTGCTGCATTGATAGAATCCACTCAAAGGGCTCTATACAACAGGTAGGAAAAAATCCCCTGGTTTTCATCATGCAGATAGAGGATCCATTGTGTGAGAAGAGTATCAATTTGTCAATCAAGCACTGAAATATTCTTCAAAAGGGACAATAAACGCTGTATGACTTTTATCAATCTCTATTTACGACCACGGACATGCAGCTTCGATATAGGTCTCAACACAGTTTATGGTACAGCAGCTTTTAAAGTCACATTTTTATGACAGTGACAAGAAAGCATCCAGTGAGGAGCAAGGCAGAGGCGGCAGTAATCCCAACACCAATCAATCATATGTATTGTTCAAGTCCTTTCAAACCCCCACAGATATGTCATGGTCAGCATGTGCTTAAGGACAGTAATAATCGTCCTTATTTAAAAGACTCCAACTGAATCAGTCATTTTAAAGGAAGGCTTGTGTCCTTTTTTTCCCAGTTGAAGTTGTCACTGTGGTTAACTGACCACATCTGCTTACTGGATGCTTGTTCATAATCGAACAAGGCTGTTCAGCTTTGGATCTGGAAATGAGGCTGTAGATTGGATTATGATGCCATTTTTAATCCGTCTTTTTCCCTTGCAAGATATTGCTCCTCCCTTGCTTCTTAGCGTTATACAATACTTGACAAGAGCAGATTTTGCTGAATTTCGGAGAGCAGTGATGACTAGTGATTCCTTGTGACACTCTAATTTGAGTTTATAGTGCCAAAGCTTTGATGCAGACATGGGAATAAAACTTTTCGTCTCAGAGACCCTTCTCTTCTCTGGGCCCATTAAAAGGTCCCTCTCATCTCCTTGTGCACTTTAATTACAGCCATCTTGTCCTGTCTCTGATCCTGATTTTGGAGAAAGTAGGCGTCCAAATAGCACGTTTCTCCTTCAGTTCATTAAAAATAAAATACTAGCTGTAACTCATCTCACCACGCCGTGTTAACTTGACATGATGCACTATTTTTCCCCTATCTCTCATGGAGATTGGTTTTAAATATTATTTGACACATTTTCATGCTGATAAAAAGGTATCATGCTGACTTATTTTGGTAATTAACCATTATACTTGAATATTTGACAATTAAGGAGTTTATTTATGTTTTATCTTTTTCATGTTGGTCACACACACAAAAAATGTACAAGAATCCTTTCCCATAGTTAGCCTAAGCCCAGCCTCAATACTTTTACTCTCCTGATTGAGTGCCACGTCTGTGGTTGTAATTGTAGAGCTGGGTGATTATGATAGAGTTGAGTGACTAAACCACAAGCAAACTGCTCTCAAATCGGCAAAATGTTTAATTATGGTAATATACAGTATCTGCCCTCAGACCCCGAACAAGTGGTTGGCTAACCTAATGTTTTAGAGCATTCCCCTCTCAGTGCATTTTCATTATTTTGATAGATCTCAATGAGAGTCACATATCCATCTAGTCCACTAAGTGCAGCATGGAGCCCCGTTCCAGCATCTTGCTCAAAGACACTTCAAAACTGATGACTGGTGCCAAATATCTGACCTTTCAGTATCAGGACAGTCTCCCCAAGCCCCAAATCACCCTTCCTCGTGACATTTAACACAGTGAGTAAGAGAGCAGAGGGGGTCAGACGAAACACAACCAGCTGGAAGGAGCATAACAAAAATGGCAAACTGTCTAATACATGTCTCACTTCCTGATGATGACCTGTCTAAACTGTGGGTTTGGAAAAAGGAAACGCTAATCAGTGTAGTGTTTTAGTATACATATATCTACAAATAGTTCCCAGACAATATTATGCCCTTGTTTACAGATTTTGCCTGAGTAGAAATTGGACAAATATTATTTGGAGAGGGACAGATTTCTTAATAAAAAATAAAGCAATCACAGACTGGAACCACTAAACAACACAGTTGATCACATGGGTCGGGTTATACCTGAATCAGGGATACGATTTTTCCGAAATCTGGTGTTACAAAAAAGGAACAAAAAAAGAATGCACAAAAAAAACCATCTATATTTGGTGTTTGTATATATATACATATATATATATACATATATATATATATATATATATATGTATATATATATATATATATATATATATATGTATATATATATATATATATATATATATATATGTATATATATATATATATATATATATATATATATATATATATATATATATCTACACCACAGTGTATTTGATTTGTTCCTTAAATAGAAAACAGGCACACTTGCCTGTTGCAAGTGTGCCTGTTTTCTATTTTAGGAAGAGTCCAAGCCTTTTCCACTGACACCTCAGGCCTATAAGCAACTCGCACTTCAACTCACATGTCTCTCAAAGTAGACATCTTGTTCTTGAGGTAGAAAAACACACTTTTGTGGTAAGTGATTTTCTATATCACATGCCATTAAACCATCATAGCCAATCAAACACCAGACAGGCTGGACAACATTCAATGACACAGCCAAGGAAAAATACAGTACGTGTAACAGTGACAATCTTGCTCCATACAATTGTACAACAACACAGAAGTCTCTACATGATTTAAATGATTGGTGCATATGTGAACTACATGTAAATGCCAAGGCGGACAAAGCTTGTAATGAAACCATTTACCTGAATTATTAAATCAGAGTAAAATGCGTTCAATTAAAAAAAAGTTAAGCTTCATTACCTACTTACAATACAGGCTATAAGGTAGTCAAAATAGATGTATTTTCCCCGAATAATTATATTCAATTAGATAGGTTGAAGGAAGCAAATTATATGAGCACTCTCCAATCAAAACCATATTATATAAGGCATCTAATAATATCAATATCATAACACACAATGTATGTGTATAGTGTGTACAGTACGTAGTCCAAGCCACAGCACTGTTCTGGCAATAAGTAAGTTTGTACAAACAGCACAGCTGGGACTTCATTGTCATCAGAGATGCAAAAAAAAGTCCATATGCACATGCACTTGAATGAAAAGCATTGTATGACAACCATTCTAAATTCCTAAAAGCAAGGATGAAGGACCTTAAATCTATCTTCCAGCTAAGAGCCTCCATGTGGCTGTGAATCAGATGTATATGGCCAATAACAAACTCAAGGGCACTGACAAAAGAGCAAATCTGTAGGCCAACAAAAGAGTGCATGGACTCTCTCTCTCTATTCAGTTTTGCACCTGCAGTTTGTCACTTTATTAAATGCGGACATAAAATGCATCGATCATTTCAAAATTGCTCTAGAACTTTAACTATTAATCCAAATACAATTACTTAACCCTGGTATTTTTTGAAAGACCATTTATATAAAAGAAGAAAAAGAAAATCAATAAGTAAGCCTGTAAAGACCATGTGAAGTGAAGGCCTCATTACTAACCCTAATCAAACTCCCCTTAGCACAAGTTTTCTCAAATAAAGAAGAAACCAGTAAAAGGCTTCATTTACGCATCCATTTGGATAATATTTGACCAAGATAGAATTGTTCTAATTAGCAACGGTTGTGTTATCTGTGTGTTGTTCCATAGCACAACACAGTACAGGCCTCTAGAGTAATATGTCCGTATCTTGAAACAAAATTTTTTAATTAATATACTGTGTTATGGCAATTTAAAAAATGTATCATTTGACTAATTAGTAACCCGTGAGTGTTTTCATAAAGCAGTAAAGTCAATTGATTACTTTGTCATCTTTTAAAGTGAATGAGTAGAATGAAGGTACCATGAAGCTGAATAAAACAAGGAATGGGCTGCTCTTAAGCTGATGAATATCATTATAAAATGCTAACACACTGAGTAAAACATCTGTACCTGTGAAAGGCAGCGACGTTCACGTGATGCTTAATTCTAAAACCTTTTGTTGTTCGGAGAGCATGAGCCATAAGGTGTTCATTTACCTGAAATCACTGTACGGGTGAATTATCCAAAATCCGGCGGATTTAACCCGCTCTTGTTCCCGTTCAACCGCCTTCTCACTTCCAAACATCCTCAGGGAGAACTTGTTGACCCCTGGTTGAAGCATTGCTCCAAGCTGTCTGTGTATGAACCCAGCTTGATATAATCTCTCGTCGTCCGGCAGAATTTGATCGATGCCATCCAACTTTATAAACCCTGGCTGCTGGTCTGTGGAGTCTTTTAGGGTACCCCCGCCACCGCTGGCCCCTTGCGCGCCTTGATCCGGCGGCCCATCACCGATGGCTCCGGGGGGGCTCTCTTCGCTCGGGGTGACATCCCCCTCGGTGATGAGGCGCCTCTCCTCCGCCGAGTCAGAGTCGTGCACATGGCGACTTGTGATGGACGAGAGGCTGCCTCGAAATCTCCGACAATCTCCGTTTGAGCTGGTCTTCATCGGTCTCCCTATGTCCGTCTCCATGATCACAGACTCCCCACTTTTGGTCTCCCCGATGCCTTTGCAGCTTCCCCCAGAGGTCGGCGACGGTAGAGGCTTCATCCTAAGACTCTTCCTCCGGGTGTCCTTGTCTGCGTCTTCTCCTTCGCCCATTATAGATGCTTTCTGTCCAATGTGCTGTGGCAAACTGTAGAGCCTTTTACGCATGGAGGAGTGTAACCTGTCCATTATGACATTGAGACTTAGTGGGGAAATTAAATAAATCCAGATTGTTAGGCTGTATAGTAACGATTATTGCCACCAGCTCCGCGCTCCCTATCTGTTTGTGAGAGCGATCAGTCTGGAGCTAATCTGAATCCCTGAAAGCCTGCTACACATGACATGGACCGCCGTAGCTCTACTGAAACAGATGAAAGATACTCTTTCACATAGTTAGACTACCTGACAGTTTGCATATGTCCTCACGCACAGCCTGGGCGGTCCGCTTGACCACTGCGTCCCCGATGTACATCTTTGTGCCGTTCCGACATTGTGCGCAAAAGTGGAAAAAACTGCTTGAAAGTCACCTTAGCGTGACATGTGAGGGACGTGCCGACGGACGGTGATACGGAGACGAGGGAAAGGTCATGCACGACGAAGGATGCTCTTTTCACCAGATGTCTTGCCAGCTGCCATCAAAACAACGCGACACAATCACGCAAAATACAGTAGAGCATTCCAGGGACCGCTGACATCACTGATCCATAGTCATGGTGCGTTTTGGCGAATTGTGAATATTCATGATGCTGATCTATTGGGTTGCCATAGGAGCGCGTACTGCAAATAAGCTCAGCCCACCTTGTTTAAAGGGGAATGCTCTTCCCATTCTTAAAACGCTGTCCTGTTCTCTTAAGTTATGTCTACAGGTATAGGCAATGCAAACCGATTGTTCAGCCCTGCTGTGGGCTTCACAAAAAAAACAAATCGCCATATTATCAGTCTGATCTGCTGCATAATTTGCGCACACAAATATAGTGGAAGCTGGAAAAGACTTGGCAAAAGGTGATTTATCAAATAGACCTGTGACTGACCTCTCAAATGTCAATACATGTAAATAAGTGGGCTACTGAATACAAAATATGTATACATAATTTGATTTTATGTGTCCAATTAGTATTTATAATTCACAACATATCGATCTTGCATATCTTGCCACAACACGGTTAAAAAGAAAGAAATAATTCATAATTTTGTAATAAATACATTTAAAATATTTCCTTCCCATCTAGGCTTATTACAAACAAAAATCAATAAATAGCATTTTAAATAGAATAATGCAATTTCACATATAACCTATGAGTTAGTTATGATTTGTAATGGCCATTAACATCCCCAATATTTCCCCCCAAATAATTAAACATTTAGCACATGTATATGAAAAAGGAGACACCTTCATTGTCAGTGACAGATAGCATGGGTTTATGTCATTCATTCACAATACCCTCAGTAGCCCCCCCCCCCAATTCCAAAAAGTTAATGAATTGCATCATAGTCACAACTACATTGCTCCCAGTGAGAGTCCTCAGGTGTTTGATTTCAGTTAATACACTCTAAGCAGCCCCTTTCCAGAGTTATATTAATGAAACCACTTCTTGGCTATAGGTGCAATTTCAAGGAAATAGAGTAGTAAACAAATAACTACAGTAGAGTAGAAAAACAAAACAAAAGTTAGCACATTTCATTTATTCAGTTTGTTGTGAACTTCTTTCAGCGCCATCATTCCTTTTCTTACATTCTTCAGTCTAATGTCTTACCTGTGCTGTGCCTCTCTCGTTAGTCAAGTTAGCATCCCGACCTCGAAGAATAAAAGAGGGAGGGGAGATCAAAATGGATGTTGGCTGGTAAATTGCCATGTCTAGCTCAATGCAAACTGCATAGAGCTAGACATGGCAGACGAATAGAGCTTGACCAACAAATCAGTCAGGCCAATACATCTGCTGATTATAGCGTATCGCAGGTGCAGTATATAACAAAGCAATAATATTAAAAAGATAAGAAATAGATATACAGTATGTTGGATGGTAAGTAACAAGATAATGCAAGACTGAAATGCAAACTATAGCTTGCATTTCAGTCTTGCATTATCTCAAGATAAATTACCTCAGACCTATAGGTCTGAGGTAATTTTGGAAACAGTGTCACCTTAGTTTGTCCACCAGAGAGCACAGACAAGTCAAATTCTTTTAACTGTAAAATGTCCCACTCAGTATCTTGGTCACAATAAAAATACAAATCTAAGGGATCTATATCTAGATTGTTTGTTCATGTTATGTTTACAATTGTATGCTTCTTATATCTTTTTGATTGATGACTACAGAGTCACAAAGAAACACGTCTGTGGTTCTAAATTCAAACGGAACTTTGAAAGACACTTTGAAGACACTCAAAACTATCTGGAAACAAAACATTCCAATTGCTTCCAGGCTATTGAAAAGCAAACAAAGGTGACAGCTGAGTGCTTATTTTGTACAAAGCATGGAAAATATAAACTTTTACTATGAAAAATATAAAATTAACAAGAAACTAAAAGTGGCACAAACTGGGGCTATACCAACACAGTATGACCATGTCACAGCAGGCATATTTATTAATAGCAGAAAAAGAACACAACCCTCCAGGGGTTACCATTTCTCCTTAATACACAACCACCTGTTATCATGTGTTCCAAACCTATTAGGTCCCACAGGACTGGGACATGAGCCAGCTGTATTTACCCAAGAGGGAAGGGTGATGCTGTCAAAAGCTCAAAAAGCAAGTGGTCCTTTACACAGCTAGTGACGTTTCAAAACTCTTCCTTCAATACCAAATTTCCTTACCACTATTAGATATTATACTGTACAATATATAATATAGGTAGTGTAGTACAATAAGCTTGCACAGTGACATTTTCAAGAGGCTGGATATGCTTTCTATTGCACATAAAACTAGCCTTCTGTAAAACGTCACTGGGCAACAAACTGTATTATCCCTACATGTATTCCAGCATTTCTTTTTTTGTATAGCACAATACCAACCGGGCCCCAACTTCAAATAAATATATTGTCAACAGTATTTTTTGAGATACTCTGTAAATAACTATAGATTTGCTTATCAAATTAAAATGGGTCGTTGTAGCCTAATGTTGCCAAAGCATCACATTTTACTTTGTCCACATATTTGGACAGGAACTATACACAATAACAATAATATCAACTTTAACATAACATTAAGTTATCTTTGTTTACCAAAGAAATATCAGCCATGTTGCCAACTAAAACAGGGAGCACAGACATGCAGTCTGCCTATTCATCTATCCATACAGACGCTTTTTTTTAACGTATTTTGAGTAAAACAGGCGTGTGGTCGCGCGACCAGGCACTTACACTATTTGTAGCAGGTGTTGGTTAGCTAGAAAACATATCGACCAAAAAACTTCTCCAACGTCACTGGAAATGGCCACCAGTCCGTCATGGAGGTTAAAACGTTATGCGCGTTTCCTTCGAGGCGCTGCAGGGGGAAAGCCCTGGAAGGTAAATTGCATTTAACGTTACTGGACCCCCTCATACTAGCTAGCTAAGATGAGCTAAAGCCAGTTTTGCTACTGAGCTAACGTTAGCGTCTCGTTGCATAGTCTTTAAACCTCCCCAGTTGAAGGGCTATATTAAGGCTATTATTCTTGTGTGTTACAAGTTTTATCAAAAGAAGTATGTTTCAATATAAAAATAAGAGCCTTTGAATTTGTTGACATGAGTCAAAGTTTTTCGCAGAGGGATCTTTGGATCTCTTTTTATCTAAAGATAAAAAAAAACATGGCGATTATGTCTGACAGTATATTTTCTGATTCATGGAGTGAATAAAATATTGCAGAAATCAGGCTATGAATATATCATTCATGTTTACGTTGGTTAAGCATTACTTAAGTGGAGAATGCAAAAAAATCATTTAGAGTCTTTAAAGATATATATGGTAAAATTCCAAATATTTAGCAAAACATTATTGTTTTATACATAACCATGAAACTTCCCAAATTGACTACTTACGTCACAGCTTTTTTTGTATTGAAAGTTTTCTTAAATTTTATGTTTTAATAACGCAAATGAGGCATTATCTAATGCTCACTTTTGGTGAATTTAGGATAAATCTACAGATGCAAATACACAAAGTGTAGTAAGATGAACACCTGAATGTGTATTTTGGATGTTTTCTTTCCACTAGTCTGAGAGAAGACAAACATAGCCCATCCCCACCATGTTTTTTGAGTTCAAATCATTTCACCGAAAATGCTTATTTTGCCAAATTAACAGTCAGAAAATTCAAGTAATTCAGTTAGATGTATTAAAATGAGAAAAGCAGCCAAAAAAATATAATGTAGAACCGTTTCACTTTATGTTGGAGAGACATCATGTTAACTGATAAGACCTTTGTTTGAAGCAGTTCTGCAGTAATTCCCAGCCCTGGTTTAAATTCAGTTTTGGTATTCACATGGTGGTTGATACAAAAACAAAAAACTCACACACACTTCAAGACACAAAAACAGAACTCCAGAAATAGATTGAAAATACAACAGTAATTTAATCAAAACAATGTGAAAGGGACAGCATCTGTGGCAGCATTGGCCTTTTTTTTTTTTACACCAGATATTTTGACTTGTCAAAGTAGAAATAGCACAGGTGTTACAAACATGTATAATGGATCCGTTTTTATTATTTACACCTGGGATTGTTCCTGCTGAGACATGTCAAATGAAAATGCCTGTTGTAACACTAAGTGAGATACCTTGTGTCAGGCAAAGTGAGCTGTTGTAAGACCATCCTCTGGTCATTAATTCTTGTATTTTGTAGACTAGACTTAGAATAGACTAGTCGACAATTTTTTTATACTACTTAACACCTTTTTGTAGTTGCATTCCTTATTGAAGTGCTGCATGTCCCCTTAGTCAAAGCACATGGAGAGTTTCACATGCTTCAAGTAAAACATACACTGTAAAACTCCCTTATTGTAGCTTTGGATAAATGCATTAGCTAAATAAATGTAATGTAAAACAATTTTGAAATGACGGAATAAACAAATACATTATAGATCTATGACCACTGCCTTAGAGACTTTTTCACAGTTTCAAAGTTACAACAATTTGCTGAATATTGTGTACTTCTGGAAGTTTGTGTTTTCTGCTAATGTCAAACACAATCAGGTAACCTCATTTTTACAATTGTCAATTTTTTTCCCCTCACCTGTTATTCATCTTTTACTTGTCATTTATCCGAGTAGTGTTTTCAGCTGCGAGTTGGGAATGCAGAGATTTAGTGACGCTGTAACACATTATGAAGATCTAGCTTTAAAGATTGTGGTTTCGTCTTAAATTAACAATGTCTAACTCTAGATGTACCTGTATGTTTAGTGTGAAGACAGTAACTGTGTGACAACTGAGAATAGAACCAAAACTACAGTTCAAAATGAGTTTAGGTGCATTCACACTCCACCCACATGCACATTGCAGGGTGTAATATACAGTTCAAGGCAATTTATGAGGGTGGAATTGCAAAATTGTATCAACTTATTTATAATAAAAAGTCATCTAGATACTCATGATCTTATAAAACACCAGATCAGATAGAACTTTGTGGTCTTATTTAGGCTACCTTAACTTGAAAAAAAGCACACATTTGTTTTAACATGAATAGATAGACGTATCATGAGTTGATCAGGAAAAGTAATTACTTTAACTTTGCACCAGCTAATAATCTCTTTTTTCTTTTCACCAGATATTTGAGGCAAATGGCAATAAACCAGAAATATTCCTCACAATTGTGGAATCTGGATACTTGCTGGTATTGCAAGGACAGGACAGCTTGGTAAGAAGACTGTGTGGCTAGATTTACCGTTTTACTTTACGATATGCATACTTGTGCTGGGTGGTATGACCAACGATTTGTATCACGGTATTTTTTAAGATTCTAGCGGTATTTTTTTAAGATTCACGGTATTTTTTTTCTTCCCTTTACTGTGTTTTTATATAGGTTTATAGTAGCTTACTCTACTGTCAGGAGTACATAGAATATAAAAACATTTTAATGTCGTCATGTATAAAGGCTTTGATTACTAGAGGGTTTGCTTTGCCCCACAAAATGTTACAATATATGAAGGAATCAGAATGCATGAAACAGTTGTAGAATGTAAAAAAAAAATTACAGTGCAAACTGCAACGTAGTAAAAACAGAACTTGAATTTTTACAATTTGAAGACAGTTGTATAAACACTGTAAACTGACCTACAGTGTTGTAGAAAAGTGGGCGACTGTACGTAGCGCCGTTTCCAGCTTGCTTCGGTGTTGTTCGTATAATGTTGGGAAACGCAGTTTGACTGAAGTATTTTCTCCCCGGTAAGACATACCTTGAATCCAGTGTTTTAATCATTGCTCTGAACCCGTCTTTCTCCATGTCCTTGCAGAGGTGGATTGTTATTGCGTTCGTAATACCGCTTGCTTTTCTTGTCATATGCAGTGCCTCGAGCACATACCTCTTCAAGCAATGTCTGACCCTTTGGCTTCACTGTTTCACTAGCGTGAACGTTACTGGTTGACGGCATCTCCGGTCTCTCTTTGTTCATCCTGCATCGCTCTTTTCTGTTCATAATATCTTTCAAATGGATGTTATGCATTAATTGTGATTCCATCAGGATAAAAGGGAAACATACGAAAAGACCTCCATTTTGGGTTTCAATATAACATATTCTGAATGATTAATAATAGATACAATTATTTAGATCAACATGATTGTGGTTTACAATATCATGAGCATAGGTTATTCGAATGTTGACAAAATTAAAGCAGACTTCAGTCTTGTGCATATAGAGAAATCATACTTTTTAAATTGGTGTAGTGTCACAATTCGAAAATAGCAGGTTTGGACCCAAATACTGATCATGCAGCAGCAGGTGGTGTGCAATGATTTAATGACACATAATAAACTTACTGATGCAGTCCAAAAACAGGCAGGCAACAGAGGCAAATCCAAAACACAAACCGGGAACACTAAAACATCTGAAAGCTGACATTAGTAACTTCTCACCAGGAGAGACGACAAACTGGCACACAGACTAAATCCACAAGAAGAGCAGAGTGATTAGACACAGGTGGAGCCAATCAGGGCGGGGCAGACAATCACAAAGGCGGGAAAACGCACAAGGAAAGACGTAAAACAGAACATGAGGAGTGAACATACAAAATATAACAGGAAACTGTTGTTTCGTCTGTTTCCTGTTATATTTTGTTATATTTTGTACAGATGAATAAAAAACCTCTAGATAACTGATCACATAAAATCAAAAGCAGATAATCTAATTTAGGCCACAAAAAGGTTATAATGCCAGAAAGTATGTTCAAGAAGTCCGAGGGCTGCGGACACAGACAGCTCTGTGGTGTACATCGATTCATTTTGGATGTTCACTTACAGAGTTCTAGCTCATAAGACCATAACATTTCCACTCTGGACTGCAGCAGGTGTCATTGAACGGAACACTGCGTTGCGTAGGTGTTGCGCTCACCTTTACTTGAAGCTCTGCAATTCAAAAAAATAAATTGTTGCTATAGGGAAAGTGCTTGAAATCCTTTAAGGCTGCAAGCTGTGATTGTCATGCTCTGACACTAGCAACCTGAAGTATGTCACAGTTGTACTACTGGTAGCCCTCCCCCATATGGAGGTAACATTGAATATGGATTATATTAAATATTAGCAATGCTGCTCCAAATTTGACAGTCCTGGATGGAACGTGACTGCTCTGCCACTCTCTTCAAAGAGTGCACATGAGTCATGGACCTCTACATTTTAGCTTCTGTGTTCCTTTGTATGCTGTGTTTTCACTACAGCTTCTCTGTGAATATAAAGAAATGAAAAATCTGTATGTTAATGTAAAGACAGTAAAAGTTGCTTTTTTTCAATTACAAAGAAAAAGTACACAATTCTCTCAGCAGATTTTCTGGGATGTAAATCTGTAACAGAAATCTGCTTTCCAGATAAAAGGCTTCAATTGAAGGCCTTATGAAATATTCTGCTGAAGAGCATGACATTTCTGCTGAAATCTGATGGCATTTGATCACATTGCTTTGGTTGGGTCACGCCAAATGTCCCTCAGAACTTTTTGGGTTACAGGTTCAAAATCAGTAATACTATTTGGAAAATGTTCATGTTCAGGCTCACATAAAGCTAAAACGCACTTCAGGTTTTTGTTCAGATTTTAAAATATTATATGTGGTAGACAGAGTTTACCTGCCTCGATTCAATTTCTATTTTAAATTACATTTGTTGCCCTTTTCGAACATTGGTTTGTTGCCAACCTGGGCACAGCAGAGTGACATGTACATCTTAATTCCACAAATAGGTCAATACCAGTTGTGGACAGTCAGGTGAAGAAATAAATGACCAAAGTCACAACCACAAATAATGGGCTTAAGCAGGTGAACCTTATCTATAGGTGTGCTGCACTGCAGAAGTAAGCAGGTAACATTGTAAAAGTAGAACATGATAACTCATTATTGTGGCCGTTAAACATAAAATAGTGAACTTCCTGCCCTACAGACGACATAAATGTGACGGACTACTGTCTCATTAATGGACTTCTGGCAGGTGACACAACTATCTTGCTGCGCCAGGGTGTCGAGCCAGACGGATATTCAGGTCAGACTGCAGAGAGCTTTCACCGAGGATGATAGACTGGTCTGTCAGATTGGTGCAGTGAATGCTCAGGAACGTCCAACACAGAGAGCTTCGGCCTCTAGGCTTCACGATGAAGTCTGAAGGAGACGTTTGGAATAGTTTTTGGAACACTACTGGAAGTATGAAACACCATTCCTCCAATAGATATTTCCTCATTTGGTGTTTCGATGATGATGGTCGAGAGCACTGGTCCCAAATACCCAAATGTTTCCAACTGGGTTGGGAGCTGAATGACTTTAAATATGATTCACATAATTTTCATATTCCTCATAACCATTTAGTGACCCCTCCTGCCTTGTCTGGAAACATCTACATTTGATAGATATCTGCACACATTTATTCAGATTATTCCTTTACTTAATTGCAAACTGTACAGTTGGTCACCTACATTTGCATTTGAATGAAAATTCAAATCCAATAACGTGTTTTCCTAATTGGTATGTAATAAAGCATTTGAATATCCCACAGAAAACAAGCTTATCCCAAAAAAAATCACGAGTCTGTCTTAATTATATACTTGTTTATTTCCATAATTCAATTTCCAGAAATATATCTGTTTTTGCATTGAAACCAGATTCACTAGGGTGAGCTTACTATTACTTAATTATTAAGCATGATAATGTTATCAGTTTAAAAAATGTGTATTATTAACACTGGATGTGGAATGACTGTGTTATATACTACAATAGCACACCTACTTCCTGCATGGTGCAGTGCCATTGTTCAAAGGAAACCCCTGTTGGTATACCTACATTGTTATGCCTACATTGTTATTTTCAAAGTCTTTAAAAAAAGCACATTTAGCAAAATATGCCGATCACACTATTAGGCTATTGTTGTTTACATGTGCTTGTTTGATTCCCTGTGTGAAAAAGCTTTCTGTAAGCCTCAAAGCTGAGGCTCGCAGGTTATTAAGCAAATAGAGACCCCTGCAGACAGTTTTAGGTAACCATTTTAGAATGAGTGGAAATGAAGTTGCTCTTACATGGAGCAGTACAAAAGAAGACAATTATACATTCCTAAAAATATCCCCAAAAATATTGTTTTATATATATTATCCATGAGTTAATGTAACTGCTTCCTGTCCTGGCTGCTGAAACCGTTTGTTCTCTTCTCTTTCCTCAGGATACAATCCCTTTGCTCTGTGGATCGGATTGTCTCAAAGTACACCAGAACTCTGATAACCTGATGTTTCGATATACTGTGATGGTGAGTCTTGAGATGCATTTCAATCCCACATTTGGTAGTATTTTCTCCAGTTATGTCCTCGTACCTTAATTCCCGCTCACGATCATTACATTTATTACACTATAACTAAATAAAAACAATGACTAGTAGTCTAGGTCTGGATTTTATGTTTGTTTTTTTAATACTGTTTATTCAGGTACTGTGGTGAACGGCATTGCATTTGGATGTCTCCTTGTGTAGAAAATGGTGTTTTCATTGGCACATCTCAGATTGACAAACACAGATTGTGGAATTTTGCAGGGAGAGAGCCGCATGATGAGGATGCAGTTTGATGGAAGTAGCAGGGCAGAGGCAATTAAGGAGTGTTCAAGTGCTGTGGAAAAACTGACAGAGTACACGTCTGCCACCACTCTGGATGACACCCCATTGCCCCCGAATCAGTCCCCCGCTGAGGCCTCTGCACCAGTGATACAGGTCTCCCACTTAACAATTTAGTAAATAAAATGTCTATCTCGTAACCAGCACTGACACCCAGATAACATGTTTGTATGTTTAAAATGAAAACTTGAGTCTGGTTCATGGCTCTACATTATCAAAGAGCACTGATCTCGTATGTCACCATTTATCGTACAGTATTTTGTGAATTTAAAAAGTATGTCAGCATCATTTTAAGTGCTATAATTAAAGTTTTATAGTCCATACTGATTGCTTAATCAACAGTATCGTGCTTCAGTGCTGTGGTCAGCTTCAACAGCAGTGGAGAAGTTATTCTCACTAGATGGCGCTGTTTACAACACTGTCTTATCCTTAGAGGTGACATTACAGCTACAGTAGGTCGACTGAGATGGAGCATACATGAATCATTAGCCAATCACAATACAATATATGGTGTAGAATAGAGCGTGTCCCACCCCACACCTCACCACACGCACAGACAGGAATGTAGAATAATAATATCATGAATTAACCTCTTTTCCCAAGAAATTGGTTCTTATTGCCTTATTGCCAGTCAAATTATTGAATATTAAGACAAACACTTTGGTCTCAAAGCTAATAACTAACAACAATGTAACATGCCAGCTTTTAGCCAGTTGAAGTTTACACTATAGGGATGAGATTGTTGGTGCTGTATCATACAAGTCTCCTTCATTTCAGTAGCAGTCTTTTATTTACTTCTTAAACTTGAAAACACTCAAAGCATACGTTTGATGAGTGTGTGGATACTGAGTAGAACTTAGACTCAGCCATCTGGTTTACAGCGTCTAACATGAAGGACAGAGGACGGACTCGGCCGTGGGTTTGAATGTGACCTTTAGTGAACAGACCCACTGAAGGAGTTCACAGAGCACATGAAAGGATTTTTAGGGGTGGATGTGTTTCAATTAGTAATGAAGCCATTGATTGGTCTCTTAACCCTGTGGAGTCATGCTGGGTTGGTCAAATATTGTTTCTTCTTTTTGTGTGTCAGCAGACTTGTCAGGGAAAGGCTGTGGGAGTTGATCCTGAGGTTGTCCGAGGATCATTGTCCATCAAGCGTCTTACCCAGGTAGTGACTGGAACAACATTGAACATCCTCTGTGCAACATATTATTTGCAATTTTGTGTAACTTTAACTAATGTGCACTATATGTGTTTTTTTACTTCATGAGCTGCAGGGTGTTCAGTTAATTGACTTTCTAAATTATGAACATTAACGCAGGTTTCTCAATTATTGTTCTCTTTTTGATTTCACTGAAGTATTTGTTGGACCCTCCACAGCACATGTTGGGAGAGACTGCTGTGACTCTACCTCAAGTATATCGCCACGGCTCTTTGGCACAAGGTGACCTGGGGCCCGTCCTGCGTGTTTGTCTGCTGGATCCCAGCTTTCCTGCACTCGTGGAGAAAGTGGAAGGGGAGCTGAGGAAACTGCTTCAAGACTGAAGAATCTCAACAAACGCTGAAGGCAGAAAGGTCAACACGGTGTGATTCTGGTATAGCTTGTGTAGGCAGTGCCTCTTGGTGTTGGAATGTTTCTAGCTTGTTTAAAATGTTACACATTGGTTGTTATTGTGTATATGTGTTCTGCAGATGATGCTTTGATGGTTTGTAATGTAGGTGGTTAAGAAGAACTTGCAAAGCAAATAAAATCTGGATTCAATTTTACATTTTTTATTCAGAAAAAAAAATATTGGTCTCACTCATATGTCTGATCGTGGCTATATACTCTGGTCCCTCTTTTCCCACCTTAATGCAGGTCCATTTCCACCGCAACACACATGGATACATCGTACTGAAAGAGGAGTCATGCAGCTACAGCAGTGAATTTTGCTATGCCAGCTTCCAAGTGATCCCACAATATTAAAGCTTCACTGAGTAAAACAAACTGCCCTCCATATATCTATTTAAGAATACATATTGCATAGGATTATAGCCATGCTATACAGTTAGAGAGGAAAATAAATAAAAAAACAATTAATGAAATTGGGAAATATAAAAAAAATATTTTTTAAAGATTTCCTATCATTTGAACACTCATACTTCAACATATACAAGACACCTAAGTTACTCTGGAAAGAAAAAAATAATAATACACTTATCATTTTTGTTTAGATAGTTAAACACACATAAGTCATTTTCTGTAATCACTCTCAATTAAATTGAAATACTGCCATTGAAGCCCTTGCTTCACAATAAAGTGGACTCATTGTCACAAAATCAAACATAGTTAACTGACCATGATATGCTGTACAAATTCTCAAGAATAAAACTAATATATATATATATATATATATATATATATATATATATATATATATATATATATATATATATATATTATAAGGATGACTCCATAAAAAAAACATAGGTCATTTCAGATGCAAAAAAAGCCACACGAGGGATAACAACAGAAAATGTCTATTCTGAGTATCCTATTGCGTAATTATCTTGCATGCATTGTACATGATATGTAATACAAAAGGGATCACCTCATTTGAGGATATGATAAAATGAATAAAGGAGACATCAACAGCACATTAAAAATGTGTACACCTTTGCGGTGGTTTTAGTCATTATTCGTCATCCTTAACTCTCCACGCAAGACTGAATAAGGCATGCTTAAGACAGCCATTATGTTCTTTTTGTTGCCAGTGTTATGCTGATATTGTTTCTCATAAAATGAGACAAGATATGCTTTTTTCGAAACTGCCCGGAGCTCTATCCACCTCTGATACCTTCATGTTGTCAAAAATGCAGTTTAGCCATTTTGTCTGTGAAGAGAAAATCAAGAGAAGGCGTGACCATGGATAATCCTCACAGTGAGTTCTATATTTAGCCCACATCCCCTACAACAGTGTCTTACTTGAGTAAATTGCTTATTTTGTATTCCTCTGGCGAGTGTTTTTGTCCTTGTGGTTGTTTGTTGAATTTGTTTTCCTAGAAAAAAAAGGAGTTATGATTTAGTGACCTACGGGTAATTCAGCACTTCAAATCCCAGTATTTCTGTATGAATTATACGTGTAGAAATAGGAATATATACTTACGTTGGTGCAACTGGTTCATCATCTTTGACATGAGAAGAGAGCAGGACAAAAAGCAGAACACAGAAGTAAAATATGAGAAAAGCAAAATATCCGTGTTGCATGTTTCAGCACATTTACTGCAAAATATATGTACTGTAGTTTCACAATTTTCCTTCATTTGGTGTAAAAATCCACTTTCAGAAACCTGAAATTTACTAGAGATTACCAAATCTTTAAAGGAAAGAAATACTGTGCGAGCTGTGCAGCTGAAAGCACAGATTGCTTTGAATACTTGAATACTAGTGTGGCAGAGTCGTGCACTGGTGGGAAGCTCTGACATCATAGACATGGGAGTCAGCTGCTGAACAAGCCTTGTGTCTGGTGAACAGGCTCAGAAGGAAAGCACTAAGCAGCATACACAGAGGTTTCAGCATTTAAAAAAAAGGTTTTCGGACACTAGAAGCTGCTAATGGCTGTGACATATTTGTAGTAGAAGGGCTGAAATGTGAAAAAGAAAACATTCTGGTATGGTCTCTTAAATAACATCATCTTCAACGCCAAGCATCAAAACATAACCTCTCATGCTATCTGAATCCATGGGGTTCCTGTTCATTTCAGAGTAAGCATATGTGTAGGAGGGTTACAGATGGCTCACTTAAAGCCATCTTTTAATTACACTCAGCATTTTCAGAGTGATTTTGAAAGAGCCTAGTACATGGGTGTGACATTGTGACTGACTTGGCATAAAAACATGAATCCCTTCAAAGCTGTCTCTCAGCATCAATTCTCTGCAGTGCACAGTGGTTAATATCACTTTATGCAGTGCTAATTCCATTCAGCTTATCAACATACAATTTCTAAAAATACACATTTTTAGTAAAAATGTTCTCAGCTGGACCACACAGAAACACTGCAGGAAGAAGAACTTATATTTGTACTTGTATATTGTTGCATTGAGTGACAAGTTAGTTCAAAAACCCACAGACTTGGGGTCAACAAGGTGGTTGGTGTATGACATACAGATGAAAATGTAACCAGTTACAGTGAGATATTTTCCATGCAGTTAAAAGTCGGAGAGATAAGCAGCATTAGCAGCATTCCATGGCAGTAATATGGAGCAGATAATGGCAGTTATAATGTTAGACAAAAAACATGGTTCTGTGAACACTTGGAGGAAGAACATCTGTCGGCATATCTCACCGTTTTCACACCTCACACCACGAAAGCTATGTTTACTATAATGCCTTCGCAAGCACACAACAAACAACGGATTTTTACTGTGTGAGATTGATGGTTGAACACTGCTAATCGTTGTAGCGCATGAAGTCTGATTGCATTAACCATAATTAGCTTTTTGTGTAGCTTTTTCAAGCTTAAAATTTGATTCATTACGTAAAGTGATGTGTTTGTTTTTAGCAAATCCTCACACAGCAAAATTTGTAATTTTAGCAACTGGTTTTGAAACACAGAGTAGAAATGTCAGCCTCTGCCTCACAGCCCTTGGCTCTAGAGTATAAAAGTGTTCAAACACAGCAAAGCCATCAAGAGACCAGAATTCATAATGCACACAGACAGGGGCCAAAACCTCTGGGAATCCGGGATGCTAAAAGGAGATTTTAGAGAGGCCGTGCATGGTGAGCTTGGGGGTCCTCAGTCCTGATTTGAATGACATAAACATGGCAAATATAATCCACCTTAATCGCTTCATTTTTTTCTGGTAGATGAAACCAAACTAGAGGCCATGCACAGAGCTTACTTGAGCTATGTTGTTCGTGTTTGTGCATGTACTCATCAGTTTTGTAGCAATGATTTGTTTCTTCTAATGTTCTAGTATATAACTATATTAACAGGTCACAAACAAATAATTTTAGATGATAAACTAATGTAATTGATTGGAGATGAGAAATTATTATGGATGCAGTTAACCGTCGTATCGGTTCGCTAAAGAAATACATTCTACATTAAATAATGGTTAGTGATTAATAACATATTTTCAACATTATAAATGTGTTCCAGTAGCTATTATAAACTATCTATAGCACTTAGTCAAAAAGAAACAATTTGTTAATAATATTATAGTATATAATAATAATGTGTTGATATTATGTAATTACAAATGATATTTATACTCATTAATGATTATTTTTAACCCCATTAAATGATACATTGTAAGTCTGTCACCCTACGCCATGCTGTGTGATTGCCTTAAGTGTGGGTAAAGTGTATAATGTGGAGTTAAGAGGAAGAAAATGGAGCATCACATCACATCACATCACATCTGATGAACACTTCAAGACATTGACGTCTAAAAGAAGTATATCTATTTAATATTGCTCACACATTTGATTAAGTAAATCTTGTTTTGTTTGGACTACAATTGCAATTTTATACAGCTCCCACAGTAGTTACATAAAAATCAGGATGTACCCTGAAGCTCTATTTGTTTAGTCTGCAGTAGAGTTTGGAGTACAACTGTTGGAGTGATTCATATTAGTGGTTGCGGTTTTGTATTTTGCTCGTGTTCATGATTTATTCCAAAATGAAAAGACGACAAAGCCACATGAGTAGAGGTCAAACAGAACCTGTGGTGACTGGAAACGCCCCTTGGCTTTCCAGACATTTTCATCTTGTCACGTTCTTATCGTGCGGTTTTGTCTGCTTCCTGAAGCACGGGCCATTGCTTTTGTAAAATGGAAAAGCTGATCTTACGCAGGGAAAACTAGACAAAAAAAAGGTAAGTGGAAATATATGCACAAATTGGTTATGTATGTTGACAAAATCAACTAAATAGATTCAGAATTAATTTATTTCTGTGTTTTTTTCATTCCTGTGTTAACGTTTTCATTCTTAGGCCATTAGTGTTTTTGATATTTTGTCATAAGGTGCCTGTGAGGTTTATTTTGTTCTCCAACAGTCAAGTAGCTCTGTAATGCTAAAACTCCTATGGCCCTAATACAGTATTTACAGTGTTTTCTTTTATTCTATAGATTACATTGCATCCTGTTTAAGAGGACTAAACATTTACGTGTTAATAACAGTATATGTTCTTATTGAATTAATGCTTTATAGCCTTATTATTTCTAGGCTAGATGGGTCTACCTGTCCATCTACAGTGTGTCTACTTGATTGACTCAGCCCAAAAAGAGCAAGCAGTGGCCACAGCTACCCTAAATATTTGTGAAACTGAAATAAGGCATGCAGGCAGTTTGGATTTGAATATGTAAAAGTATAATTAATATTGAGGAATGTAACATTAGGACTGCTAACATACTAGTACAGGTGAGCATTTTGAATCACTTGATTGGGCTTTTAATATAAAGATTATGTCTTTTTGGAGATTTAATCCATGTAAAACATTTGACTATCTCCTGTGGAAACATGTCGGACCTTATGGGTTCAACCTAATGAAAAAGGGAATGAAGACACATGTTCATTACACAATAACTGATATAAAAATAAACTTAATACTGTGTTTATATCTCAGCAAAGATCATAATGTTTTGGATGGACTGTAGGCTCGTAAGAACATACACATTGACAGAAATAAATAAAATCTCCAAAACCATGCAGGATCTGTCACTTACCACCCATATAGATTATGTTGCCATTTGGAAAGAAGGTGAAGGGGAAAAGAATAGTAACCAATTAAGTTATATAGGCGGACTGATAACTGTTATAGCTACATGCTGATCACCTCACGTTTATGAACACTGTTATTCTGCTATCAACATGGAAACAAATGGACACTTACCATTACCATTTAGCACTGCACACAGATAGCCAAACTCTTGGAAAGGTGTGCTTTGGACCCTCTGTTGTATACCTAATTTAGATTTATAAAGGGTCCTACTCGTATGCATCCAATATGTGGCTTATATGTGACAATGTTCTCCTTTTCTCCTTTTGCCACATCGGCCGAGAAGCAAGGAAGCAAGCCGTTTGATAGACAGTTGGCCACTACAGATCTCCTCTGAGAGCTGATGCAACCTTGTCGTTCTTGCATCTTTTAACATCTCAGTATCTTAAAATCTAATGGACTCCTCTTTTGATGACATTAAACCTTACAGCCATTGTCCTTTTGGAAAAGGGAGTTAATGGGTGATTCCCTGTACAAATTTCAAGACAAACCTTTAATGATCTACTTAGTTTTTCTCTGAGTTTCAGGGCTGCATGTATAGTAATGTACTTCTAAAATATTGCATTACCCTAAAAGTAAAGACCAGACACCAGACAAATATAAACTTGAATCTCTCAAAGGATTCAAATTGGAATGCTGTAACTTGACCACAAATAATGTCATATCTACTTTCATAATTTCATAGTTTACTTATTAGTGCCTACTGCTTGTAACGGAGAAAAAGTTTTACTTACCCTCAATGATGTCGTCCGGCCTCTTGCGTTTCTCGTACACAACGATGATGACTACTAGGATGATAATTTCTGCGAGCACACCCAGGAAAGGCCAAAGCGGTGCAAGGTGGCTGCGCACCCGAAGGATAGTGGTCTCAGCAGTGTTTCCAATCACATTAGTAGCATTGCATTGGTATATTCCAGGATCGCCGTTTATATCCAGGTTGAGTATGTTGAGCTCCGTGTAGTTGTCTCTGATAGTGATGAAGAAGCGTCCAGTGGAGTTGTCAATGTCCTGGAACACAATGACCATTTCTCAAAGTTGATTACATTGAAAATGTAAAAAAAAGCAGAATTTGGTGAAGATATATAGCATGCTCTCTATTGTGTCTATATATATATATATATATATATATATATATATATATATATATATATATATATATATATATATATATATATATACATACAGTAGGCCTATATGTATATATAACTGTACATATACCGTGTAGGATGTTCCGTCCATTTTACGCCATGTCCAGGTGGGATGTGGGTAACCAACAGACTTGCAGTAAAGCATTGCATTTTCCCCCTCGTTCTTATTTTCACTTCGCTTGTGGCCAGTGACATCAGGTTTTGCTGGAAAGGTAAAATAAATAAATAAAAAGGATCATTAGCTGAGTTGGCAGAAGCAAGACATTCAAAGGCATGTTTTAACTCCTACCAGATGGCATGAATAAGGAAAGCATGATTGGCTGTTCTGACTAGGGTAATAATTTGTGTTATTCAGATGTCTATTTAAGAAAGAGAAGTGTAATTAAGAGTCTCTATTACAATATAAGCGGCTCATTTTATAGCTTCAAGCTATTGAAATCAAGAAGAAGCATAGTCTTTCCAGTTATGTTCAAACATCATGTGCATCACATTGCTTTATTTAGTTATAATCATGGCATTACTTCACAGTATCTCACGCAGAGGTTACTGAATTTGTGTACCATGTTTTCTTTGTTTCAAGGCTTTCCTCTTCTCCACTTGATTCAACAATTTGTATTATTATTATTCTTTCCCTAAAATGTAAAGCTAAAACATGATACAGGGGTATTAATCATGTATTTTAAGGTAAATGGGTATCTACTACTGTACTTGCTAATATAGTTTTAACACCAAATAATTTTAGCACACACTGTAGCACTAATTATATTCTAATTACTAGTGTATACAGCTCCCATGAGTCTTTGACACAGATGTGCAGTCCAAACCTCATGGGGGCTGGAATTGATTAATGCTTACAAAATAACATTACTTTTGCTAAAATAAAGTTTTTCTTTAGTAGTAGAAACTAGTAGGTTTTTTCAGTAGTTCATACCTGATAAGTTTAGGAGGAGAAACCCCAGACAAAAACATTGTTTTTCATGCAGAACTTTTTTTCAGCCGAGTGGAAATAAATCTTCTGTAGATTTATCCTAAATTCACCAGTTGTTAGCATTAGATAATGCCTCATTGCACTATACAATTACAGAAAACTTGTAATACAAAAATGAATTGTCTAAATGTAAGTAATCAACTGGGGAAGCTTCATGATGACATTTATTTGCATTTTTGCCCCCTACTCAACTGGGGTGTCTCTCCTTAAAATATAAAAATAAATATCCATAATGACTTTTAATTAGAAATATAGATGGAAGAAGCCATATTTGTAAAACTACATTGAGTCCAGTAGAACAGAGGCTTGCACAGGAGTAGAGGTGGACTACAATTATTAATAAAAAAAAGGATAATCTTGAGGGTGCAGTTATTGGATGAGCATGTACACCCCAACCACAAAACCCCAGCAAGAGAGAATATCACTCTGGTTGAGATAAAAAACATTTCAATACAATTCATAATGAGGTCAGGGAAGAGGGGGATCAATATGATATGAGCGTTTCCAGATGTTCCCTTTCAGAATAATTCCACTATGAATTCCACAAAAGAGATTTTGAGCCAAAGAAAAATGGTGTAAACTGTCTCTGATTAATGAATTCACTGATAATAAAAATGCAACACAAAGGTTATAAATTCAATAAATGCTGGCATATGTCATAAAGCACTGCAACAGATGCCAAGTCAAAGGGATCCATCAATAGAACACAGTATTTCCCAAAGGTGAGACACAGACTCTCCCTGTAACTCTGCAGAGCATCAGGAAGATAACTGTTCCTGCTTTTCCACTAATCCTCAAAATTACAATAATTCTTTCCATGCAATTAAGCGGGATAAGAGAGAGGCCTGGGGTGAGCATTTTTCAGCTGCGCACAGATAATGGAGCAGGAGGGGTCTGAGCTCTTTGGTGACATCACCCCACTCTAATTATGGTGCACACGTGCCCCCTGAGCAGGGGAGTGGCCAAGCTCATTTGTGCCTTATCCTGACTGTATTATCTCAGTGACAGACAGCACAGAGACAGCCCTCAGAGTGACGCTAAAACAAGCAGAAACCTCCATTTCACACTGCTGACTACAATTACAGTGATTATTAATCTGTGTGTGCTAGACAGAGGTAAAGTGACGTATGAATGTGAGGAGGAGCAAGGTCAAAGCTGTCAGAAAGAATAGAGAAAAGAATGGATTAAGATGACATCAGATGTTAATAAGACATCCAATCAAATCCTTTTTATGTTTAAGTGTTGACATGTTTTGATTTTGATGATTTAAGTGAAATTGTATAAACTTGGACAGTCAATATTCCTTATCTTGAGGAAAAAGTGAATTTGTCAGCACCACGTGCTTAACATTGAACAAACTTTAAGAACTATGAGGTACCAAATATGTATCTGTGGTAAGCTTAGTATCACAGACAATAAACTCCACTGCTGCCACAGAGATGGCTGGGACCGGATTCAGAGCCTTAATCCTACAACATCACAGAACCCTCCATCTGTTGCCTCTGAGCTGAGTCCTGCAAGGATGATCGTGCCAAGGACACTGTAGGCGAGGGATCTCAGTGAACTGCTGCCAGAAGCGCAGTGCAAAGCTGGCTAGCATAACAGTGGGCTTGCTACCTTGGGTCTTGGGTCACAAAAGATCTCAAACACCTCTAGAAAATCACAAGAGTATTTAAGAACTGAAGAAAATGCTTTGTTTAGGTCCAGCAGCGGCACCGGCTCTAAACTCTTACATTATTTTAATGTGTTTTAAGACATCCATGGCCTATTTAAAAGGGCATGCATCATCAGTTTAGCTAAGGAACTGACTTTTTCTCCAGGGGACAGACATCAAGTCAGAGGCCTGCAGCTTAGTGATGGCTAGGACACTTCAGTTTGAATGCCGATGAGTCCCATCATCTCACAATCCAGTGAGAGCAGAACACACATGGTCATCACCCATGTTATGCAATCAGGCAGCGCTTGAAGACCGCCGCGGAATAAGAGGCAGGGCATGTTCAGTATGCACCATAGCCATGCCACGGCAAATTGGCTTAAGCAATACACACGGGCAAGCTTCTGTTGAACCGAGTTTCACTTGCCCTTTCTCAGAAAAGATTCCTTATTCAAGTTGACGGCTTTGCTGTCAGCTTGAATGAAACCAACACAGTAATTCCTCGGTTCAGGTTTTTTTTATTTTTTTATTACATAGACTGTCCTAGTTAACTTTCTCTACTTTTACTCCCATTATTAGTTCTATAAAATATAAAAGTAATTAGCAAACCTTGAACCGTCAGTTTAATTCAGTGTTCATAAGTGTATAACTGCCTTCATGGACATGTCCATTTTGCTATACTGTCTTCTCAGTGAAAGCCAAGAGTGACAACCGCCCCAGGATTGCAACCTGTCATCACCACTGCCGGCTTCACGCGGCTTCGGATGGTTAACGTTTGTAGGACACTGTTATCGCTCCATCTCTCAGTAGAAAACCACAGATGATCAGGTAAAAGCCAAATCTAAAGCCTGGGCTTTTTATGGAATTTTAATACATCGTGAAGCGACAGTGGCATTTTCTGTGATATTTGTGTTACGCACGTGTTAAAGGTTGTGTGTTAATATGTCACAGAGAAATCTTACCTTTTACTTCGATTGTAGCATTTGCATTCGGTGCCATGGCAAATGTGTAAACGCACATGTACTCCCCAGAATCATCTGCCCGCGCTTTAAGGATTCTACAACAAAATACAAAACACAAAACACCAACTGATTCCATACCTTCAATTTACCAGTCCCTTACACTGTACGTAGCCAAGTAAATAAAGTAAACTAATTTCAGTTTAACTAGACTGATTAGTTTGGACTACAGTAGTGAACGCTTGAAAACTTGAAAGCTATGGGAAACAAAATGTTGGCATATGAAACAGCAGCTCTGGATTTTACAGGGAAGGAGGGCACCACAGGCAATTTAGCTGTAATCCTCAGAGAATCACTGATGTAATGTGACAGGAAAGTGACCAATTGGTCTCATCTTGTGGCTAGGGAAAGTCTGGTATGTCTACGGGGCGGCAGTAGCTCTGTGCTCCAGTGATTATAGTGTGTGACAGGAGGAACTAACAACTAGTTGCTAGTTAAGGGTATGGTAGTTTCTATGTAATCAGATGCATAGGTACAGATCAATACTTGACTTTTTTTTTTTTTTTTTTACTCAAGCAGGTGACAAAGTCAGGAGTTACTTAAACATTGATATCATACAATAGTGGCCTGGAGATATCTAAAACTTTCATGATAAAGAACACAACCCTTTTTTTTTCATCAAACATTAGAAAAATGTGTTCATTAATTGCCTCAGTAACGGCTTGAAGATGACGTGTATATTATAAATTTGACGAGTTGTTGTCTCTCCCATGTTAATGGAAAAAAACGTGCCTGCCATGCACAGTGGCTACTTATTGTATGTATTCTGACCCATTTACAAGCAAATACTGACAGTTATCCAAGGAGAACAACAAAAATGTGAGCCACACTCCTACTTTGAACTTAGATCCAATCAGTGTGCTGCCTCTTTCTCAGCAAGGTCCTGCTTTCCAACATTTCCAAGACTTTCTCCAGACCCCCACTGTTTGAGATCGAGATGCGACGATGCAAGATTACCTCAGCATTGTTGTTGGTTTTATTTTTTGCTTGCATAGCCAATTCCATTTTACATAAAACATTTAGATACAGTGTAGGTACATTCTCATTCCATTGCTGGGAGCGCTTACTGTCCGCAATTTCCTATGTCCCAAAATATGTCCTACCTACTTACTACATAGAGGCGAAGCTGTTTGTCACCTGTATGCTGTGTTCCTCAGCTCTGTCCGTGTGTTTTTGATTTCCTGTCCATTCTTCACCCAGAAGCTTTCCTTGTGGGGCGTGTGGGCAGTAGTGAGGTCACAATGCAGGTTGATTTCTTTGCTAGGTGTGTCCGCTGACAGGATGGTCTGATCAGAGGCGTTGATCTTTGGTTCTGGAAGACAGAGACAGTCAAACCTTATCACAGAAGTGGGGCTCAACACAGTTTCAATGCTTCCTGATGATGTAGTAGCTGTAGGCTGTATGCTGTTTTTATACGATCTGTGTAGGAGGGTGTCTATGTAGTGAAGACAAAAGTGCACACAACAAATAAACAAAAGACATAATGTGAACATGAAAAAGCCTTGTATCAAACATTTATCTTTAGAGTAAAAAGGAAGTGATTAAGCAGTATTTCTGGATGGATCAACATTATGAGTATAAGAGAAACTGCTTACAAAACGTCTCTGATATTAAGAAAAACAAAAAAATATCAATTTAGGGCTATTTTCTGAATCCTCTTAATGTACAATCACAAAGCCAGATAGCAGATATACCGTAGCTGATAACTGCAGTCATTTTAGAGTTTCATTTTAACGGAGGAATCTGGATGGGCTGTCCAAGATGGCCGACAGTAAGATTGCATGTTTTTGTCATCAGAATATAGAGGTATTCAAAAAAAGCCATGTTCTTGGAGATCTGAGCTGCAGATTTATAAACTGAACAGTCCTTTGACATTTTACATCACGGCTGAATGACTACCTATATAACTTAATATAACTATATAACTCTAAATTGCTCAGCACACTGGTTACTAAACAATACCAGGGTCCATTTCTCAAGGACGTTCAGGGAAGCAGGAGGTGTCATCTGAGAGCGAGGCGCCTTTTGCTCTGCCTTGAGTAGTGAGCAGGAAGCCTCCTCCACTCTGCCCCTCCTCCTCCTCCTCCTCCTCCTCCTCCTCCTCCTCCTCCAGGGCGGGCCAACCATGGCAACGATGGAGCCCCCGAGGGGAGGAGCAGAGAGGAGAGGCATCATAATCCTACTACTGGCTGCTGCTGCAAGGCCACACTAGCAAGGCAAAAGGGGGAGGAGAAGGGGAAAGACGGGCTACTGAGACCTGCAAGTGTCTTCTATTAGCATTCATGGCACCTTCTTTTTGCAATGCTGTATAGTCAATAGCTATGGGGATATCTCTCTCTCCCCCTTACATCTCTCTCTCCCCCCTCCAAGCAGAACCACATGTACTATTAATAGTATCTTTGAGACATGCATACACACACAACATGAGGTACATAAATTAACATTTAGCAAACACGGCGCAGTGATCCATGGGCAATTTCACCAGAAGGTTGTTTGTAGGACACCTTGTCAGAACTTAAAAAGTGGTAACTGTTGGATAATGTATCGCCATCTCAGAATGTAACGAAACATAATATGTTGCTCCAAGTAAGTCAAGATATAGTGAAATCTGATCACCTTTCCTCTTGCTGCGACTATAATACAGTGCTGCATTTAGATCAATATTGTATCCAATTAACTGCCAGATTGATAAATAGATTTGATTGAATATCAAGTAGAGCTTCATTCTGTTACATTTTGCCATGATATATTAAATCCATTACACTGAATAGCAGAGCCATAGAAACCAACTTGGCGAGGTCTATATTTAGGGGAGCATTACATCATTGTAAAAGGCAAATCCAGGCCCAAATCATGATACTGTAGCACATTACAATGCCAAAGGTGCACCGCCAGAGAGATGTCCCAGTAACTGTGCTGGCACAGAGAGAAAAGTGGGCCTCCTGAGCACATGGTTGAGCTAAATGGTTTGAACCACTCATTCTTCATAAGGATATGCAGTTTTCAAAACATTATTGTGTCTAATTTACAACACACATTTGTGTTACTTTGCAATACAATCAGTAGAACTTCACATATCATTATAGCTGTTTCAAAAAGCAAAGTCTCACAAACATGCACTGTTGAATAGCTAGTTATTAGTTAAGGTGATGAAACATCTGTGTGTATGTATTTGAGTATGAAACACTCACCCTTTGAAGGCTTGAAATGTGTTTTGAGTTTGAGATTTACAGAGGAACCAGCTGAGTTCAGCCTGAATTCATGTGGGCCTCAGTGAATTCCAAATGCCAAATTTCACGCTGGAAACAAAAAAGTGAAAACTCCTGCACCATAATGTACTCCTCGGACGTCAATTCGTATGATCAGTTACATTCCTAACTGAAATTTCACCAAAATACAGCTAAATGAACTGCTTTAATCGGAACTTCAGTTTTAAGAAGGGTGATGAAAAGGCAGTGCGACACTGAAACACTGTATTTAGCCATATTTTGGTGTCATGTTACCAACAATGATGCAAGAGTGGTTAGAGAAGTTTCCACAGATGTTTTGAAAACTGGATACCATTGGAATCAGTTGTATTTGACATGAATTAAAGCTGACAACAGCTGATGTTCTTTGGGGGGGATATGCTTATTTGCTTTCTTGCTAGGAGTTAGATGAGAAGAACAATCCACTCGCATGACTTTAAAGTGGTATCACGGTTCTCATAATAAAAACATTAAAATTGCATTTGCCTAAAAATCCAAATGCCAAAAAAAAGTGATTAACAAACTTTGTAATGGGAATGAATTCCTACGTAAATATACTGATTCTGGGTGTGTTGATTAAGAGTGATTCCATTCACAAACAAAAGGCAAAAGCAAGACAATCAGACTTTGGCATGTTTCCCCAGCTACAAACTATACATTCATATCAATGATCTATTGTGTATAGCCTGTTATATACATGTAACAACTTTGATATTACATGCATATGTGACGGCAACCCGATTTACTCCTCAGTAATGACAGAATATATTTGGTGAGGACTTGAATTGCAGGTTTGATAAGTTATATTGTGGCAGGAAAGTAGTAAACAAGTAAATGTGAGAGGTTAACAGCTGGTGTCCTTTGCACGTCTTCTAATAGTTTAAATTGCATCAGCCCGACACCTTATCAAATAGTGCTCACACAGAAATAAAAATTTGTCAGTCCAATCAGAAGAGCCAGCAAGGATCAAACACCTCTAAGCTTCTCAGAGAGCTTCACTATGACTAACAGCATTCCACATATCCCTGTGCTCCACTGAGCAGAGTACTGAAGCATGTACAGATTAGAAAGATCCAGTAGAAATTCAGTTTGTTTGAATGTTTGTGTGCATAGAGCAGAGGGTTAAAGGATATAATGTCATTACTGATTCACAGTCACACACTTAATGGCTGAGAAGGCACAAGGTTACACAGCGCTCGGATTCTGTTTTGTAAAAGTGAAATTTCTGCCTCATCTGAACGAGAAATGAGACACTCAAGATCCCTCACGTGGTCCGATCCTTTATTGGATTACCACACAAATTATTTGAAAGCAGAAAATGTTTGCTTTTATCAGGAAAGAGTTGACAGCAGGAATCACTCTTTTACACCTTAACGGATCCCTCCTTGTGTCTTCTTACAGTCCCATTTGCACTGTGCCCAGAGTAAGAAAGCCAAATCAAAAGCACCATTACTTCAAAGCACCACTAGATTTCCGCTGCATTTAGCAGGCAGGGCTTTGGAGTAAAGAAAACAATCCACGTAACGCAAGAGACACAACATAACGTTAAGGGAATAAGTATCACAAATAAATCCAGGAACAGGAAATGGGTGAAATTAGGCTACAGAGAAAAAGATAATGATCAGACTATTGTAAAAGAACACACGAGACAGTAAGAACAAAGGTTTGGAGTGGGAGGAAAGAAGAAGAAATGTAGATAGAGACTGGGTAACGTTCCTGGGTTTGTGGTCATTTACAACAAGATGCTCAAGAGATTTTGGGGAAGACAGGGAGTTTACTGAGTTCAGTAGAGAACATAAATATTTACCAAAACAAATAAAGAAACAAAATGTAATGAAAACAGAACATAAAAGGCAACCACTCGCATAAGGGATTTAGACTATTTGATTTTTTTCTTTCTACCAACACTTGTAAAAAGCAACCTAAAAAAATGAAAATGAATAAATAACATTAGAGGTGTTTGTTTTATCTGTGTCTAGCCAGTGACCGCTGTGTTGAGGGTGGGCTCTTGAGAGGTTTTTATGGCCTGGAGTGGTTGGGACAGGGAATTAGAAGTTTGTTCATCATCTAGGTACTACAGGACATAGACCACTCACTCTGTAGCACCAAAATGGTGGCCTGGGCGCGGATCCAGGTGATGGCAGGGTTTTGTCGGAGGTCATTGCGCTTGGGGTCGTTGCTGGCCCGGCACTCATAGGTCCCAGAGTCCTCCAGTGTGAGACGCGTGATGCCGAGCACGCTGACCCCATTGGCGCCGTAGGCCGTGTTGATGGATACCCGGCGCTTACGGGCTCCGTCCCACAGCTGCTTGAAGGAGTCAGCTCTGTTGATCTCAGCATACCACCACTGGATCTCCGGAGTGGGGTTGCCGACCACGTCGCAGTACAGCTCAAAGGTGTCCCCCGTAAGCTTAGTCTCAGACATTGGCGACTTCACAAACCCAGCTGGAGAGGAAAAGTGTATCGGGATGGCAGGGAAGGAAAGGGTAGAAGAAGTAGGAAGGTGCGAAAAGGCCAAGGGATGGAGAAGGAAATCAAATTTAGAGTACATACAAACAAAAGAGTCGATGATTAAAGGCAAACAAAAAAGAAGCAAGCATCAAATCATCGATAGAAGGAGGGAAAAAAAGGTTAATGATTAGCAATCCGGTCAGCGTCAGGGTTCCTGGGCCCCCTAAGGCCATACAACTGTCAGACCAAGTCATAGCCACCCAGCCAAAAGTCCATGCCAACAAGTAGTGCTGGTTTCTTTTCCTTTTCTCTTTTCTTCCTTCTCCCCCACATTTAACCTTACACGGATGAGCGCAACAGGATTTTTGAATCGTACCTTTCATGTGCTTGTGCTCGAGCAAACAGTGTAAACATGGGAAATAGTACATGGAATGCAGTACATTGTAAAGAACACATGTAAAGAACACCTTACCGTAACATTTTATAAAGAACTCTATTTGCACATTCTCACTGAGTTTAATCGGTCACCTTAAAGGTTGGTTTATCAGACGGCCTTGTCAAGTAGGTGACCAATCACTCGAGCCCTTTCTGCACTCCCTGTGTGGCAACAATCAGTGGCACCACTCCTACTCCACCACATTGAGGGTGCCACACACTAAATAAAAACACTGCATAAATAAATCACAGGATTTGTCAAAATCAATGGCTTGGAAAATGTTCCCCTAGAGCTTCAGTCTCACTGACACCACTCAGTCACAGGACCAAATGTCACTTATGAGTTATTAGACCTGCTGAAATTAAAACATATACAATTATGTGTATTCCTGTGTATAGTGAGCATTGTCAGTCGTAAAACTATCAGGTACCCGATCGATAAAATCTTGAAAGTTTGGCCACAGGCAATGGGACGAGTTATTAATTTTTGGTTGGGAAAATACCATAACACAGCCATTAACAAAGCAATTTCCTTTTGTTGCAGAAATTATATTTCACCAGTCCTGCAAATGTGTCTCATTCTTCATTTGGTATATACGCTTGTATGAGTTTGTTTGAATTTGTCATTAATCTTTTAATATGCCACAACAGTGTCCCATAATCCATCAATCCATTTTCTACACCCGCTTGTCCTGTTCAGGGTCACTGGAGTGCTGGAGTCTATCCCGGCAGCACACATGGGTAGGTAGGGTACACCCTGGACATGTCCCCAGTCTGTCACAGGGCTAATGCATTCAGACGGACAAACACATTCACACTCATATTCACACCCACAGGCAATTTAGAGTCATTGGTTCACATAACATGCATGTCATTGGAGGAAGATCCTAAAGGAAACCCATGCAATTCTTGTCTATGATATTCTAGCATGTTAAATGACCCTGTTTTTTTTATTTTAAAGCATACTGATGGAAAATGCTCACATCAGTTTTGAAGGTCTGCATTCTGTGTTGTCATGCAGATATTGTACTTGCTCACATATACTGATGCCAATTTTCATGGTTTATATTTGTTTCTCAGAGCTTGAAATGCCTATTAAAAGCAATTGACAGAAATTGTCACAAATAGATGTAACTGTATGTATGTATAAACTTAATCTCTTCATCCATATCAGCTTTTGCTGGTAACGCCAGAAATTAGGTCAGCCAGCTCTCATTTTGAATAAGCTGGACTTTGAGAGCAGGTTTTCAAAATGCACATGTGGTCACAGTGGAATAGGAGTTAGGATAGAATCACACACAGCTGACTTGTGCTCTTACAGCAACATTTACTTCATATAAGGTGGAACCTGAACACGCGTTCATATCCCCAATACATCATGCCACTGGCATCTGATCTTATAGGGTGTTGTAAAAACAGACCTCATTTTTTCCTAACAACCTTGCTGCCTTGTGGAACAGGAAACACATTTCAAATAAGAAATGCAGTGGAATTAAAAAGAAAATAGGATCCATAAGCATTATTACCACAACTGTGAGTGTACTATGCTGTGCCTGATTCATGACCCTGTTTCACATCAGTAGTTAGCCCAACAATACACTGTCAGCCTTAATGAACCTCATCTAATGACAAATCACCTGGACCAGAGATACTGTTCTCTGCCGCCCCTGCAGCCTGTCAGCTGTAAACCACACGTGCTTGAACAAAATAAAAAAAAGACATTGCCTTAACTCTGCCCTGAATTGTTGTAGAGGAAATGGGAACAAAGAGCCTGTGGTCTCTCGAGTGTTAGACTGTGTGTTGCGTCTAAATACAACAGCTTACAGGCCCTCCCAGATCTGTCTGCCCTGCTCAAAGTAATGTATCATAAGCACATAAACAGATAAGCCTGTGGAAGCCTGACGAAGGAGTGTAAACAACTACATCCAGCTCTCCCCCACAATGAAGCCAGTTACATTTCATTAAGAGAAAAGAAGATAAATACCCATTAAAGGGTTTACAGTACATCGTTCTCTGTGCACTGGACTCAACAAATTATTTCACATACTTAACAATACAAGGATTTTAGTTAGTGCCATGGTGACAAGTCTGTTGCTTTACACCAGTTTGTGACTCACATGAAAATGAATTAGATGATCAGAAAGAAAGAGAGGATACTTTAGCAAATAAATCTAATAATGAATGCAGTATTCCTGCAAGAGATGTGTCTGAGGATATTTGGTGCTTATAACTAGTGTTTCTGTGTGCGATGCCTAGAGATATGCAGAGTAATTAGCATTTGTTTCTTTTCTCTGGAAACATCTGGGCCCATCACGCTCACCCCATAATCCCAGAGGGTGAATCCAAGCCTATCCGCCTACACTGTTAAAGCAATATTTCAGTTTGACAGAACATTTACTATGGCATTCTTTACTATGATTATGGGTATGACAGTAAATAGGCTCAGCACATGGCACAGATAACTAATGGCTGCCATGCATAAGTGCTCATAATCACAGGATAGTATCTGCTTTAAAAAAAAAAGTAATGAATGTCCTCCAAGGTGATGGCAAATTAAATCAGAAAAAGGAACAGATGACTTCATTTAAATTCAGGCTGAGGGAGGCTGTGTGGAGAAATACCCACAGAACAAACTACAGACAACACTCGGCCAATGAGCAGACCAATTTTGGTGTTGTTTAAACAAGGAGCTTATACTGGCAGTGAAAACAAAACACTAAGCAGCCAGCCGGTACTCATAAATTTCAAAGGCGTGCTAGAAGACAAGAAGTGGCAAAGACAGGAGCAATGGATGGTGGTCAGAGCTCAGCAACTTGAAAGAAAGACAAGCAGAGCTACGTATCGCATCATCGTATGTTACGATGAGAACACTTTCACTGTTGTATGGTGTATTTATGTGTATAGTAGGCACATCTTTCTGTTTATTTACTGAAAATCTTGTTAGGGCTGCAACAGACAGCAAGTCTTAATTATCAATTAATCTGTTGATTCCGTTTTCAATTAATTAAAATATTGTTTCGTTCAAAGTGTCAGTAAACTGTAAAAAATGGATTTCACAGAGCTGAAGATAATGTCTTCAAATTGATATTTCTGTCGACCGACAGCCTAAACTCAAAGATATTCAACCAAAAACAATATAAAACTGAGATGCAGTAATTTACCAACTGTAAATTATTGGTAAATTGGTAAATTACTTTAACAATTAAGCTCTAATCAAAATGGTTTCATGAACTAATGAACTAATTCATGAATTGACTTATTGCATGGCAATAACTTTTGTAAAATTATGTATATACAGTATAGAAGTTCCACAACATGACAAAGCCACTGCACAGTTAATGTATATTTGTATGTGCAAATGAAAACAGCAGACAACAAGCTCTCTAACACATAGATTGACAAAGGAAATAATAAAACAAAGTAAGTGAATGCCGGTAGTATTAGTTCCCATGAACTACTAAAGGCCTATCGACTAAAAGCTTATTGCCCTTTCCTCAGTTGCTAAAGGTGGCTAATTGCTATTTCTTGCGGAGCTAACATGTGGATGTTCTGTTTCAACGGATCCTTCCCAGTGGCTGTTCGAGTTGGTGTGTATTGTAATGTTACATGTTAAACTATTACATTTGCAAGACCAACACAAATGAATACATACCAACATATTAGCCAAACAGACCTATAGCTGTGGTGGAGGTTTCTCTCTGGTCAGTGTCACGGAGTACATTAAGAGGTGTTACATCAATAAATGTAGCATTCTCAAAAGAATATTTTAGGTAAGTTTAAACAAATGGGAGCGCAAGAAGAGACATTATGTTTTTCTCTATTTGAATTCACAATAAGGCTAACATCTACAATTGAATGTGTGCAGAGGTGTGGTTGCTATGGTGGCTGGTATGCAATCAGACCAAGGAGGTCAAACATGTACATGATGCTGCAGATGATTTAACAGAAAATGATTCAACACAAAATAATGAAATCCCTCACAGTGCCATGTCTAACTATACTCCCTCATGACATGTGCATGATAGAATCCCAAAATAACCTGTAAGGGTTTTTTTGTGACAAGCTCTGTCTTAGCCTGTGTGGAAGTCACAGTCATTACAGCCTACCTACTCCACTGATGTAGGTAGAGATGAGAGCTCCCCTGAGGACTGACAGCAAGCCACACACCACCACCACCATGCAGCCTGAGAGTGAGTCAGCTTCCAGAGAAAGCAGCAAGTAGGAAACCACCCTAGGGCCACTGAACTGGTTATGTGCTAGTAGGCAGTTGGTGTGTGTTTGGGTATGAGTGTATCTTTGTTGTACCTGCATGGTACTGTGACAGATATGTGCATGACACACGAGATCATGTAGTTCTGACGATCGTTTATACGTCAATATCTTTCACTCACTGTTGTTAGATGAAGGAATTGGTAGCAGTTGTATTATGTGACAATATTACATACAGTATTACAAGTCGCACAAACTCATGTTTGTCCCTCCTAGTCAAGTTTTTTTGTTTTGTTTTACTTTTGCTTTGTTACTTACAAGTGACAGATTTTGGGGAAATGTAAAGGCCACCCATATCCACACAGGTGTTTCAGTTGTTCTTGACGATTTTTGGCCATAGCTATCCTGGGAATGTGTCAAGATCACCAGTTACCAAATACCTAAAAGAATCAGAAAGGTACAACTTACCCTGCCCTAAAAAGGCCACAAAACAAATGAGGAGAGTCAGGGAGTTGTCATTCAAGGACGGTTTGCACACACCCTCACACTTCTGAGAAAATGTCAGATTAGGCATAAATTAGAATACCGGTGTGAGTTTACTATGGGTGTCTATAGATCAGCCACAATATTTTGATATTTTGTCATGATCCGTTCATATGGAGTCAGCCTTATTATGTTTTCGTTTGTTTTCCTTTACATTTTTTACTGAGGGTGATTAACACTCTTTGACACTTGATGACAACACAAGTACTGCTAAAATGTTCCCGCTGTTAGAATTGCATCTTTATCTTGTACACAGGGAAGGTTAGCCTTCGAGTTTTAAAGCACCTCTATTACGCACAGTAGTTGGAAAAAAAGCCTTGCAATATGGCAACCAATCTAATGGCTCAAAATGAATAGTGCGAACAGACTGCATTCTCTATGGGGGTTAATTCCAACCATTGGCCCTAATAGGGTGCTATATAACACAACTTTAGGAAAAGTCACAGACTGGGGGACTTGAATATTGTATTGAAACAAAGTTATATGCAATCGGAGTCGTCGGAGTCGTTGTTAAGTTTAACCCATGTTCTGATTGTAGTTGAACAATGTTATCCTCCTTTATGAGTCAAAAAGTTAAAAAAAATATTAAGCTTAATGGGCCATATTGGTGGTTTTGCATGTTATTCCCAATTAACTACGAGTCACAAGTACTGCATATTACTGCCAGCCATTTATGTAAATTCTACAATATTTCCCACTTAAGCTAAATTACACTACTGTACATTGAGACTGGTGCATACCTATATTAAATGGTTGCTGTTTGTCAGCTGAAACATAAACTGTGTTCCAAATGGCATACTTCTTTCTTTTTACCTTTAGTACATACTGCAGCTGTCCTTACAAAGTACATACCATCGCATGTAGTATGCATTCAATTGGGACAAACTACTTCATCATAACACCTTGAACTTTAATGCTCTTGCTCATATATCTACTGAGCAGAAGACTGTGGGTCAGAAGAGCCATAAAAGCATGCTGGCTTGCATGCTGCAAAATGCAAACGGATGCAGGAGGACATCCTGGTATTTTTGGCATACTGTATTTGATATACTATGTATTGGGACGTACTAAATCTTTATTGTCATACTAAATAGTACACTAGTATGGGTATTGGAATGCACATATACACTGCTCGCAACTGATGTACCAAAATCACTTTATCAATAAATGAATAAATTGTTCTAATGTTTACTATGATGAAGCACATGCGTCTGTATTCGCTAAAATGGATGTAAATTAATAATGTATGCATGGACAGTAGGTAATTGCTAAATAGTAGCAGCAGTTGCAGTAATGTCCAGTACATGTCATAGTTTTTGTTTATGAAACCGATACATGCAAAACACCTAGTGTTAGTCCGAAAAGGCCATTTTCAGTCCCAAAATTCAAATGTAGTAATATCAACATTGGCATGTTATACAGGAAAAATGCTATTGAATGTCATGTAATAGAAAGTTTACTTCAAAATTGACCAATTCATCAAGTATTCATATAAGAACTTCAGATAGTTTGGAATATACACATTGAAGGTGTGATATGGGGTGTGCAGCTAAATTTGTGTCAGAGAGGCTGTGATGATGTAAAGCCTTGAACACACTGATGACGGGAGTGGTTATAGCTTTCCTCGCTGACTTTACCACACCACTGAAATACAGCATATGCCTCGTTTGATGTCACTGCATTGGAGCAACGTGACAAAATATTGCCATTACTTGCAAAGCTGAATTTCCAGAAAAAAGAAGGCGTTGGGCCGACCGTCTCCATTTTGCTGGTAATACTTCAGTCTGTCATTCAGATCACAGAAGAGAGGCAACAGTTTAATGAGATTTAAATCCCTATAACCCCTGTGCTGGGTAGAAATGCTCTAATCCCATCCTCTAATCACAACCAGCGAGCACTTCCTATTTCTCTTTCAGAGGTCAAAACAAGGGAATTCAAATTATTTGATGTTAAATCCAAGAAGCGCTGAGACAGGTGCATCATGGGACACTGAATCTCATCATCGAAATAAGAAAGAAAATTCTAAAATTAGAAGAACCACCCCTTCAGGAGAGTCTCTCCCACTACTAATTGTTCAGTTCCAGGGTGATGAATGCTGTTCCTAAATACTTCCAAGTATTATTAATTGTCATCTTAAATGAGCCTGGTATTCTGAACGTCAGTTGACATGAGCCTGTCAAAAACAAAAAGCAACCTTGTGTCTGCTGGGTCACTAGTTCAAATACTCAGGTGGATGGGAAAAATCAGGCCTGGTATGAATGAAAGTAACCTCTTTGTTATTCTGTCTCTGAGCTGCCCTTGTGCAGCAGACTTAACTACTGGCTGTTCCGGCAGAACGGGGCTGTGGCTAAATTGGTGAACTTCCAGCTGTGAATGTGTGTAACTGTATGACTGAATGAAGCAAGGTGGTGCTGAAAGAAACAGCACGCATGATGAGCAAAAACCTTCCCTTGACAAATCACTATTGAGATAAAAAGAAACTTTGCTCACCTTACAGTTGCGCATCTAAATACCTGCAGTGTGTTTTATACTGCTTGATGCTGCTCCTAATCAGTGCGGTCCATATCAGATTTCACAGTGGGCAGGCGTGACTCAGTATAAGAGCTGGCTTGAGTCCCACAGCATATTTTCCAGACTTACAAATGTGCCTTTGTCCAGAGCTTAGACAGAAACATGATAATGGACAAGCTGCTGCATCATATAGGTCTATTGATTGAATGGTATGTAGCTGTAAAATGCCACTTATTGACATGAATAACAGTCATTGCAGTGCATATTGCAATACATGTGGGCATATAGCTTTCTCTACATCGTGTCTTTATACTTTGATTGTGTAACCTTAACAAGAGCCAGTCTTTGCTGTTGCGTGTGCTCAATCTTAAGCAACTGCTTTCAGTTAAATGACAGAAAACAAATATAAATAGTTCATTTTTTTAATATGGAAGTAATAATATCAGCTTGTAATGCTTATGGTTGTCTTTGATGTGTTTTGATTCACACAGGCAGCGATAATAAACAACAAAGTTGGCAGCAGGAGCAGGCTACATGCTTCGTGGGGGGAACTTACATAAGACTTCCTCAGGTCAGCCCCAGCCACCTTCTCAACAGCCTTTATTTTCTTTGCATAAAGATCACATCATCTCTCAGCTTAAGTCGTTCACAGCCACCTAGCGAGCCTTTAGAAGGCTGTGCAGCTGTGCACAAGGCGGCCGTCCATTAAGAGTTAATGAATTCACTTTCACAAAAGGACCTTAAAGCCACAGTTCTCCGTGCTGTGTCTCGGTGGTAAAAATAGAAACGAGGCAGAATGGACGGATGCTATTTACAGTCCTCCAAATAACTGTCGCAGGAACTGGCCACCTATAGTAGGCCTACTTCTCCCTGAACATGAGGCAATAGTGACATGAATTCCCCCAGCTTCCCAGACACAGTGATTACATCTCATGGACTTATAATTATTATTATCCCCCACGCCACTGCCTGAACTCTGTAAAATCACAGGAAAACCTGGGATTGCATAAGAAGCCATGCACCTATTAACTTTAATCTGAACTGTGAGAGAGAAATGAAAAGGCTTTTGGATGCATGCAATGTGAGCAAATATTAAAATATTACCAACAGTGTTAAAACACCAACTGCAGCCTGTTACTGTGATCAAACCTGGGATGAATGATGGGTCTATTTAATGAAAATGAAATGCCTGTAGATTAGCGATGACTTCAGGATTTCTACGTTAAACAGCACCCATGCATTTAGTGGCAGGGTGGCACCAGTCTGTCTCCCACTGACCCCATTGTTGTATGTGTGTTTCTGTGGTGTGACCTGGGCCTCAGTGAGTGGGCACTCACACTGGGCAAAGACCACATGAAGTGTTTGGAATGCCTTTGCTTCAGCTTTATCAAACAATGGAGGGCTTATTGGGTATTTGATTTTCCAGATAGCAAGATCAGAGAACACCTCACTGAGCATGCACACACTTCAAGCACCTCAGAGAAATTAACAAAGAAGAAATAAATTCAGGGGGATAATATTTTGTTATATAAGTGCTGTGGTATTTTAGTTTCTTTGTGTCCTCACAAGACGAAGACGTAGGTTGTTTCTGTGCTTTCTTGTTAAATGGTCTAGATTTTACTTATTGTGCTTCTTTTCATTTCTGCATATTGTGTTTTACTACAAAATCTGCACAAACGGTTTCAATGTTTTACAGTTTAATTGTTGAGACATAAATATTCTGGAATAATTCCCATTTCAAATATTGGAGAAATAAATCCATAAAAGGTAGGACAGCGCTGGAGTGAGGTTTTACACAACCCTCTCATCACAATGCACGTCTTAATAATTCTTGCATAGTGGGTTTCCAATTATCCCACAGAAAAGACGAGGTGGACATTAAGCATTAAAATTTAAATGCACTGCCTTATTTTTCTGTGAAAAGAGATTATATCATCTCAGTGATACGGATTTGTCAACACAAGTGTCTTGACACGTGGGTATAGAAGCGTCTTAAATGATATTAACACAGGAAGTGATTGTTCCATTTGTATATCAAAGCGCCAACATCTTCACAATCATGTCAGGGTTGCTCGAGGGACCCATTGAGGTTCTTTTAAAAATGGAAGAAAAAATTAAAAATAAAGATTCCACTTTCATCTCATGAGTGGCTGCTGATTTGTGGGCCCCTCTGGGTGATATGATTCAACAGAATCTGAAGTCAGGACATGCTGTGTCAGAGGAGGGCAGCCTGGAACACCCCAACAGCATGCTACTGACATTTACCTCCACCAAATCAGTCTTATTATGATCAATGCGCAGTGAACTTATAAAATTAAAGACACGAATGAACATCCTCTTTTAACTAACTTTTGTTTGTGCCCCGTCTTTGAATATTTGAAAAGGACAAACAACTGGTGCTCAAACATGATAATCTTTTAACTAAATAAGGCTGTTATTTGTGTACGCGTTTAGTTTTGCAATAAGCACAGACGGAATCAGTTGGGCTTGAGAGAAAGATCAAATTAAACCAGCATGACAGGAAATGTGGTGTAACATGGGCAGTAGTTTTGTCAATCAAAAAGATGTGTAGGCCCAATAACTGTGCTCAAGAAGGGCCTGGTATTTACAGTTGGCCTACACATAAGGTGCAAGTCTTAAGCCCATGTTGGGCGTTGATAGTATGTTACTAGATCAGCAGCCTTAGCAGTTTAGTCTTGCTTGACACACTCTGCTACCCAACCTTCCTTTGACTATACAAACTGCACACTGGCAGCCTAAGGCTACCCAGAGGCTACTAATAGCATGTAAATATCCACAACTTATTCCAAGATGGTACATACCTCAGTTTTGTTCCCAGCAACAGTACTTATTGTCTGTTTTAAAACACATTTGAAAACATATTCAATTCGTTTTTCCTCTCACAGACACACCTACAGCACATCCTACTCAGTCTGTTGACAGTAAATAACCTTGCCAAAAAAAAAACAGAAATGTCACAACAACGTCAGTTTTCTTTCTGGTTCATTAGTTAAGAGTGTCAGTGACTGAATCCCATTTGTTGGTGTCTAACTCTGGCCTTGTCGAGACGCGCGTGACACTATAGTAGGAGCGTTAACGCAGTCATTCTCCAAATCCTCTTTAGGAACATTTCGCTCGGGCGCCCTCGCGCAAGTCAAGTCACTTTCCCTTCAACGCGTTGTTTACAATGATGCCACGGTCACAGCTGCTTTCTTACCGTTTTGAGCCGAGATGAAAGGCAGCATCAAGTTCCCCAGAAGGACCACCGCCAGCATCACTGCGTTAGGATGCATTGCTGGGGCTCGATGAGAGTATCAGGGTCTCCGTCGGACGAATGTGGGAGGAGAGATCGTGTATTAATCACAAGATCTAGAGAGATGGGCCCAGCATAGCACCGGGTTCTTTCAAAATAGTCTGCCGAGGATGATTTAAAAAAAAAAATGTTTGAAGAAATGTGTCCCTGATTCAAAGACCTTTTGAGGACAGCTTGTGGGTAAAAGGTCCGGGACGAGGCCAGCGGCTCAGGGATGCCGATGTGCGGCCATAAGGCGGTGAAGAAGCCCCGTCGGATTGCAGAGGAGAGGTCTTTGGATGTCAGGGAGATTGTCCACAGCGTACTTCTGAAGATTCAAAGATGCGCAAAGCTATGCGCAGAGAGATGCGCATTTGCGCGCTCGCGGTCACGGTTTGGTGATTAAAATGAAAGTACCGCAGAAATTATTCGCGACGTGATGGGGATGTATCCGAAACATAAGTCTGTTCCAAAAAGAGGGAACAGATGCTGGTAGGACACCAACGGCAGCAACGACAAGCTGCGCGTGCCCTATGCGCTCACGACCGTGGATAAATACACACACACCTACACACACCTACACACACACACACACACACACACACACACACACACACACACACACACACACACACACACATCTATAACACGTATGTGTACGTATCGATGTTGTTTGTGAAGTCAGGCAGACATATATGTGCCTCCTCAGCCTTCATTCCCTTGTCCGCGGACATACTTCAATTTCTATTTTTTTTTCTCGAGATTGCACATTTTCCTCCCCTACCATTTAGACGATTTAGTTCCTGCTCATACAGTATTTACTGAAGTGCAGGCGACTACAGTAATAGCCTGTCTTATGTTATTTCCCCACTCTTTTCAACACCTCTTGCAATATTAATGTAACTATAAATTGTTATCACCGGAAGCCAAGACAGATTTGTCACAAACTATGCAGAGACTATAGATTTCTCTACAGTCTAGAGGTGAATAGCTCTGCTTTTGAAAAAAAACACATTGCAATGGTTATGCAGACGAACTAAAACCAATCTAGACAGTTTCACCAGTCACACCTTTCCAAGCCGGTTCACAGTGGCTAAATACTTTCTCCTGTCATGACTTAATGTGAGGAGATTATGGTGATGCTCTTGAGCTCGCTAAGGTCATTTATAAATTATGTCATCACATCAGTGGCCTGGGTGTTCTCAAGCTGTATGTACCACGTCCCCTTGAAAGTTCAATATGGCCTCCTGTAATCCTCTCTATCTTCAATCTGTGCTGCTACACGGGCGACCTCATGTGGCCAGTTGAGATAAACTAAACACAGTCAGCGTGCATTCCATTTTATAACTGCGGACAATAAATTGAAACAAATAAACCAAAAGGCACCTGAGCACTTGATACATTCATAACTCGGCTTTTAGTTTTATGAAGTTTTATTCAGTGACTTTTTTTTGTTGTAAAATACCCGTTTTACTTGTAACATGTCCTTTTTCGCTTTAGTTTCAGTGAACATTTGGGCCTGTAATTTGATTCCTTAAATATCCCGTCCATCAGAGAGCTGTAGAATTCACTGACACATGCGTTCTGATAAATGCCTACACCTCCATGCTTGTTTTTGTGCTGAACTCCTGCAAATGGCCAGTCTGTGCAGAACAAACTTCCCTCCACTTTACAACACTCCCTCCAGTTTGTCCATCGGAGACCACATTTAAAATGTAACCCCACCTGAAACTTCGCACAGACCAATCGGCTAGAGAAATGTCAGAGCGGTCGGCACACCCTCCTTTGTTCAAAACCAATCAGAGTGGAAGTGTGGCATTTTGCCCGAGGGGAAAACTTACCCCTGGATGCGTTAATTACGCATCACTTAGCTGTTGCCAATGTGTTCACAACGGTGGACCCTCTTTTGGGCTTTTTGCAGCGGTTGCCTTCATTTTTCGGTCAATCTAGTATGGAAAGTAGACAACAATGGCTTACCAGGCTGAAAAATGAACTTAGCAACAGTCCTCTGGTATCAAATGTGGCTTTTGGATTTATCCTCATGGGACTAGAGAAGCTGGTGGAGCTGGAGTTTGAGTGTCCTTGCAACCCTACATGGAACGGAGTGTTTTCATCAGCATTCTTCATCATTCCTGCCGTTATGGCCTTCACCTTGATGCTGATCATTCAAGGATGCAGATGTGATACGTGGTGCAGGAAAACTGTTTCCCTCTCCAGTTTCGTTCCTGCGATCGTGTGGCTGATTTTGTTGTTCCTCGATGGCCAATACTTTGCTTGTGCTATGACAGACTGGGAGGGTAGATTTGTAATAGTTGACAAGGCAGCTCCGCAGAAGTGGTGCGAGCCAATTAGTGAAGGAGATGTCACTCCACAAGAACTAATGCTCCGCTCACAGCAGCTGTTTGTTTTCTCTCAGGTGAGTTGAATATTTCCTGGTTTACAGATTATTACGTAGGATGAGTGGAGTGAAAACACCTCCCCCTCTGAGTATGCATGGGAAATAATATGTATACATAATGTAATGCTATTGGCCTTTGGAAACTATTAATATAGCTTTGTTAATACACTTTGTTAAACAAAAATACACCTCTTCTGTGGATGTTTACTAAACAAAGTGTTGCTCTACTCTTTTGTACTCCAGGTTATAGGCATAGTCCTCCTCATTTTCATCTGTGTGGGTCTCATAGTGTATGTAATCAGAGAAAGCTGCCAACAAGAGGTGGACATGCAGGATGCAGATGTAGCCGAGCTCACTGTGCTCAGGATGAGCTCCCTACGGACCAGGACATCATAAGGGGACTTACACCGGCCACCACACCTGCCCTGCTGGCATGGACACTTTGTAAATACCCTCCACAGACTTTACTGTGACTTTTCATAACTGTTGTCAAGAAGTGTTGCTTGAAAGTATTTGCCCCTATACAGATTCGACATAGGTCTTGAATGGTCAATGATGCTGCTGTATGAAGTTGCCGTAAATATGGATATTATTGAAAACAGTGTTTTTTATATTTTTTCTGTATTAGCAGTGAATATGTAACCGGTCTTGTCTCCGTGTTCATCCCATATTTCAGTGCAGCAACTTATTTGCTTTTAAAGGAATCTTTAAAAGAATAGTTTGATATTTTTTTCAGTCAGGTGAGAAGATGGATAATATCATGTCTGTCCCTTAAATATGAAGCTAAAGCCAGCAGTTGGTTAGCTTAGTTGAGCATAAAGTCTGTAAATAGGTCGAAACAGTCAGCCTGGCTCAGTCCAAAGGTAACACAATGCTTGCCAGCATCTCTAAAAGTTACCAATTATCTCATTAGTCTGATCCGTACAAGTTTAAAAACAATAATTTGCTGTTTTATGGGTGGTTATGTTGGACTATTACTTGCATGGAAGCAGTTGCCATGCAACCAGGAGAGACTTAAGGAAATTACTGCAAGAAATAGTCTGGCACATAACCCCCCCTGTGAAACAGTGAATTAACTCTTTCCCCTTTCTTCCAGTCTTCAGCCAACTTCATATTCAACGTACAGATATGGTGGTATCGATCTTCTCATTCATCTCACAGCGAGAAGGCAGATAAGGATATTTCCCAAAATGTCAAACTATTTCTTTGAAGTGGTGTTTCACTTTGACTCATTGAGTGTGTGTTTAGTGGACAAGTAGTCAGCCAGAAACACAGTCAGTTCTGCTCTCTTACTTTCACATTTTTATACCTTGAAAATAGCATTTCATTTTTTTTTAACATGGAAGTTTTCTTTGTGCCTTCTGTATTAGCTATATTGACAAAAGTGGAATCCACCAGGCAGCTAATATTGATCTGACTAGCATTGGTTGACTTGTACTATTGTTTGAGGTGTATGTGCTCAAAATGAAAATGTTCCATCATGGTGATATTCCACTTGAAATGCTTTTGTTTTCCCTCCTGGGTAGCAAATGTTTTCAAACTTATGTAGGGTCGGACCCCCGTCAGACTGAACTGATATTCCCAATGATTTACCTGTTTGACAGCTAGAGATGTAAAAACATTTTCATGATGATTGGTATCATGGCTGCAACCAGCCAATAGTAGGATGTACACAAATTCTGTAACATAATTTTCAGTATGTTTTTTTTATTGTTTTGTAATAAAAGAATTTATTTATTTAAAAAAAAAACTCAGGGATTTTTTACAGTATGTCATAATAGCAGTTAGTATGTAGATAGTTTCCACAATCCTCTCAAACCTGCACTATTGGGAACTTGAGTTTGTCTTAAAGTGTGATCAACTCAGTTGTGAAAATTGTGTTTTTATTTTTATTGTAACATCTCTCTCGCGAGTGAACTTTACTAATACCACGGTGGGACAGAACAGTATGGTAACATTAGGAATATCCTTTCAACTTTGGATTTATATTAAATGCAAGACATTCAATATATTAAAACATCTGAAACAGGGGCCCTTTGCTAAGACAACAGCAGAATAATCAACGTTACACATGCTACACAAAGCATACTATCTACAGAGGAATACAAAGACTGTCTGTGGATTCTCAGGTTAGCAACACCTTTGTGTCTTAGCACATCCTTTATCCAAAGGAGACTGTGGTTTGGTGGCTTTATTTGGCTTATCTCTGCAGCCTGGAGCTTCTGTGCAAGTCTGCTGAAACCTACACATACAGCAGTAGTGCAGCTCTGACTTGTATTTCTTGTTATTTACAACATTTCCCTATTGCCAGTTAAGCCCATTAAGTGTAGAAATTGGGGCAGACCCTGCATGTTCATCCTGTGGGAGGGTTTATTCAGGACTTCCTGTATGGCCCTGAGGAAGTTGTTGTCTTTATCCACTCTGCTTTCCTCACTGATAGACACAGCAGGGCATCGTATTCATCGGCAAACAAAACTGTGACTCCTGGAGTCATGAACTCATTTTCTTTCATGAGCAATAAACTGCTTGGACGACCTTGGCGCCCAGAGTAGCCGGCCTATCACTCTTATGTCTTTTAGAGGTAATTTGGTAAATGCTGCAGTTATCTGTCTTTTTTTTACTACAAGACTTTCACCGACAAACGTCTCCAGAGTCATATCCACATTCAAGAATTAACGGACAGCTTTAGGGGCAATGGGACACAGAGATATACACACATTGGCAACTCTCCAGAGCCACAGATACTATTTTACAAGGCTCTAGGTCCAAAGTGTTCATCATAGATAACGCACAACCGATGTTTGACAAATGACTCGCCCTCAGCATTAAGAGCGTTTTTAAAGCCAGACCTGAGCCAGTTGTTCCTTTGTTATGCCAAGGCAAAGATTGCTGCATTTGTCACATACTGAAAGTATATCATGAGCTAAGATCTAATATTTTATATTGCACCTCATACTGGTTAAGTTAGGATCAGCATCTTTAATTAATGAAGTTGCCTGTTTGTTTTTGTTGGTGACAACAATGTTCACCCTTCCCTCTTGAGGGGACAGTCAAAGAGGAAAGAGAAATATCAAAAGGGATGTGTTTCATATCATGTAAGCCCCTCCAGACCATAGCTAGAAGAAATCAGAAATGCTATAGAATATTTTTATTCTTAAAATGGTTATATTCATGTGGAAAAAGCCATTTTAGGAGTCATTACCTCAATAGATTGACTTCTAGAATGAAATATAAAGGTCAGATGATCCGATTAAAATGAAATTGGCTCTCCATTAAGATAATGTTATGTGTTGTCCCAAAATATTGTACCATATTACAAAATCCTACAGGTAAAAAACACATTATGGCTTATATAAAGAATGGATTTAAGCATTTAAAGGCCCAGTTTAGCCCTGGTATGTCACTCTAATCTTTGTGTGTGAAATTGGATGTTTAAATCCACACTTGGCTTGGAAGAGATAAGAGCATGAATCTCCAATACTGTGCAACATCGAGGAAAGAATGTAGCTGTTTAAAAATGTAAAATCTAAGTATATCATGTTGAGTGAATTTGAAACATCTTGGAAGTCAGTGGAGCAAAACATGCAAAGGTTATTTCCATTGTGTGCTAATTAAAGAGGATGAACTCATGAGCACTACCCACATATTCTGAAAATGCTTTTAATTTCTTCTCAGCAATGTTGCAACATATTTTGACGACATGTTTGTTTATCAGGATTTGTGAAATAAGAATAGTGTAAGAATATTGTGAAATCAAATATAATCAGCCTTAAACATCTATGTTCTTCTTTGTTGATTAAATAAAGCATTATAAAGCACTGAATAATTTAGGCTCGTTGTCTTTTTTACTAGAATCTAACTAGAAATGGGTTTTTTTCTGTTATTTCCAATTAATCACAGTACAAATAGTTTTGCCAAAATTTTCATGTTTACATATTGAAATCGTATTTCATTGTGATTGCTATTTTACTTTTTTAAAATCACATTTACTTTTTCTTCTCAGACACATGGAGCATAAACACCGTATCAATGCAGCAAAAGTGATTAGAATTATCAGGACAGCTCCAGCTAAGAAGAGGATCACATCAACAGAGTGGTAGGAGTACCAGGGCATTCTGTAGGACTCTGTTCTCAGGTGAGCTGCACCTTTGTGTCTCATGACAAACTCTATCCAGAAGAGAGCGGTATCCAGCGGCTTCATGGGCTGATCTCTGTGCAGCCCGGAGAGCCTCTGCATGTTCATCCTGTAGGAGGGCTCGTTCAGGACTTCCTGAATACCCTGAAAAAAGATGTCCTCATCCATACTAAAAATATCAATTATCTTCCCTGCTCCTCTTACTTCAATTCTGAACAGATTATCACGCTGATCAAAAATCAATGGAAGCCCTACGATAGGAACACCATGGTAGATTGCCTCTTGAACACCATTTGTTCCTCCATGAGCCACGAATAGTTTTACCTTGGGATGTCCTAAAAGGTCATTCTGTGGCATCCAGTCTACTAGTAAAGTGTTGTTGCCAAGAGTAGCTGGTCTGTCACCTTTATACCTCCAGATGACCTTTTGGGGTAATTTAGCAAAAGCTGCAGCGATTTCATCAGCTAGGTCATGGGGAAGCTCTCCAATTAAAGTCCCCAGAGACATGATGATGACTCCGTGCTCTCCAGAACTCTGCACAAACTCCTCCAAGTGTTCGGGAAGAGGCTTTGCTGGTTTACACTGGAACCCTCCCATATAGAAAACATTTGGCATTGTGGGACGAGGGAACTCAAACACAAAGTCCACTCTCATCAACCACAGGTCTGCTCCTTGAAACAGGGATATAAAGTCGCTCTCTGGACCTAAGTATTTATCAATCAAGCTGACATAAATTGGTAAAACATACTGTGCAATATGATATTCTGTGAAGCCAAAAATGATAACATTAAGAAGTCTCTCAAGAAAGCTCATTTTATCTGAAAGCTCGGTCCCTGTCATTGGAACATAAGACAGAGGAGAAGGCGCAATTGAAAAATGGCCTTCACCTTGACTAGTCCATCTGACATTGAAAACAAGAGGCAACCTGAGGTAGTGGGCAAGTATAACACCCCCTGGTATCGCAGGGTCTGTAAGGACAAGGTCATAATTGGCATCCCGTAGCGACTGTATAAGTTCTTTGGTTTCAAAAAGCAGCTCAAGCATTTTGCATGTATTCTCATGTAACTGAGAGGTCTTTTGTGCTTGTTCCATTTCCAGTTTAAAACGTGTCCAGACAGACTTCCCTTCCCTCTGGATTTCCAGCAACTGAGCCACAAAAGTAGATACAAAGTCTTCATCAAGTCCAGATTCCGCTTCGAGCGTGATTGAAGTATAGAATGGCGAGGTTTCCTTGATGTACCAACTGTCTGTCGATCGCACAACAGAAACCTGGTGGCCCCTTGAATGTAGTTCCTCAATGATAACTTTCATGTTCACCCAGTGACTTCCGTCCAATGGAAAAACAAGAACCTTCCCACCGTAAATCACAGGTGGACAGAGCAAGCAGAGAGCGATCCAGACCCAGGAAGGATGCATTTTTTTTCTAAAGTTGGTAAGGAAACATATTGCTTTTTAGTAAATGCATATTTTTTAAATATTTTTATCAAACCACTACAATTAATTAATTATACTGAATATGGTTTACTTCAGGGTCAATGAAGATATTTAATCTTTAAAAAGTTTTATAATTGTAAGCATTTTTTTCCTTTAATAATTTTGGAGTATAAGTAGCCTGTTGCATTTAGTTTCATCACTGAAAACTGTGAACTGTTACATGTCAGTTAAAAATGAACTTATGGAAAAACACAGTATTTCAGATAGCTATCAGTCATACATGCAAAATATTAAAACATATTACCTTTTTGGCATCCAATGTGTTTTGTTCAATATTCTCCTTTGCAACAGAGCAGAACAGTGGCTAGTGCTTTCTGGCTCCAGCCTGAGCAGGACTTTGGTACACAGCAGTTTTATGTTCTTAAACGCACAGGTGATAAGAAAGTACATAGGGGAGTAAAAGCTGTCCAAGGTGTTCAACTCTTACACAATTAGCAATAACAAGACAAATGAGTGAAAAGTAAATAACTTTGAATAAAGCTGGATTATGTTCCTGTGTGTCAACTGTTTAGTCATGTAAAAGGTTTCGATTGTGATAACAATTCAGTATAAATTGTTTTGTTGCAATTCCACAAGTCAGGCCCCTATAAAAAACTATAGCAACATGCTGTGATGATGTGACCGGCTAGTTTTACTATGTGGCCTACAATGCTCAGGTTTGTGTTCTTTTGACTTCTGAAAAATGTCATATTTTAAAGTAGCTTGTATTTTACTTAAACAGTATAGGGGAATACTGTTAATGGCTAAACACCATCACCTGCTGGCTGGTAAAGGTATCAACAAATCCTAATTCTTTTTAAACACACCACCTATTCATCAAACCTAGAGGTTTGCCTTTCTTTGGGGCAAACTTAAGCTGGTTCAGGAAGAAATAAGAAATAAAAGTATATTTAACTTGTCCAGTTTTACAGTCAGCTTGTTTTATTAACAATGTGAACCGTTGATTTTCAGAAATCCTGCCTTTAACAATGTGATTTTAGCATAATAAAGTACACAGTAAAACAGAGTATAGAAGAGTTGGAATTTGTAACTTGGTTCATGTTATCCCGTTACTGTACTAGTCTGATGGTAGTTTGCATTTGCCATGGGTTCTCAGACTTTCACTTGGTTAGAAACACAAGTAAATGTGTACACTGTTGCTTGCATACATATCAACAAAAATTAGTAATCACACAGACTTTGCTCTTGCAAGTTGCCTGTCAATCTGGTCGTTGCATTTAATTTCTTTACTGTACACATTTCTTCTAGAAACATTGAGTAACATTTCAGGGAAAACATCTATTCCTTTCAATATTCAACTGATCACAGCTGGATTAGCTGTCACATAGCAAAATATTAACTAATGTGAAGATGATCATTCCTTATTTCCTGTTTAGTCAGATTTTACTTTTCTTTTACAACACAATCTAAAGCATGACCATACTAACCCAGCAACAAACAACAAAATAACCAGTGCAATTGTTAGTAACAACAGCATCACATCAACAGAGTGGTAGGAGTACCAGGGCATTCTGTAGGACTCTGTTCTCAGGTGAGCTGCACCTTTGTGTCTCATGACAAACTCTATCCAGAAGAGAGCGGTATCCAGCGGCTTCATTGGCTGATCTCTGTGCAGCCCGGAGAGCCTCTGCATGTTCATCCTGTAGGAGGGCTCGTTCAAGACTTCCTGTATGGCATTCCGAAATGTTTTCCTGTCCAATTCAGAAACATCCATAACCGCTGCAACTCCCTTTGCTCTCAGTCTGGAGAGGTTGTCGGCTTGATCGAACACAATGGGAATTCCTACAATTGGCACTCCATGATATATGGCCTCATATATTCCATTTGTTCCTCCATGACTTACAAACAGTTTCATATTTCTATGTCCCAGGAGGTCATTCTGTGGCATCCAGTCTACTAGTAAAGTGTTGCTGCCAAGAGTTGCTGGTCTGTCACCTTTATATCTCCAGATTACTTTTTGGGGTAATTTAGCAAAAGCTGCAGCGATCTCATCAGCTAGGTCATGGGGAAGCTCTCCAATTAAAGTCCCCAGAGACATGATGATGACTCCGTGCTCTCCAGAGCTCTGCACAAACTCCTCCAAGTGTTCAGGAAGAGGTTTTGCAGGTTTACACTGGAACCCTCCCATATAGACAACATTAGGCATGGTGGGACGAGGGAACTCAAACACAAAGTCCACTCTCATGAGCCACAGGTCTGCTGCTTGAAACAGGGAGAAGTAGTCTACATCTGGACCAAAGTAGCGCCTGGACAATGCAGAATAATGTGGGCTAACTATCTGCTTGTACAGATGCATCCTCATGGTGTAAAAAACAACGTTTTTCACCCTCTGAAAGAAAGTCATTTGATCTGTTAATTCTGAAGGTGGAAGTGGGACGTAGGAAAGGGGAGAGGGTGCAATAGCAAAATGGGCTTCACCATGAACAGTCCATCGAGCATTGAACATTAACGGCAGTCCGAGATAGTGAGCCAGCATTACTCCTCCTCCGTTAGCAGGATCCGTCAAAACCGCATCATACTTGGTATCTTGAAAGGACTTCATCAACTCTTTATTTTCAAATATGTACGTAACCACTTCACAGACTTTCTTGTGTAATTCAAAGAACTTGTCCTTTAACTCCATGTCTAAAGCAAAACGGGCCCACGCTGACGCCTTGCTTCGTTTAATCTTAATAACTTCAGAGACAAAGAGACGAAAAAAGTCCTCATTTCCACCACCGGCAATATCCACTGTGACAGTGTTGTAATGTGGAGACGTTTCACTGATGTACCAGCTGTCTGCAGCTCGAATGACAGTCACAGTATGGCCCCTTGAATGCAGCTCCTCAACAAGCACCCTCATGTTCACCCAGTGGCTGCCGTCATGTGGAAATACCAGAACCTTCCCACCGTGGGCAGCTGGAATGATGCCAGCCAAAAGAGAGATGATGGAAGCCAAATACAAAAACATCTTGAAATTGTCTCAAACAGTGCTGTCTGAAATACAAGAAGAACAGAAAAAAGCAAAAGCTGCTGCTTTAGTATTCCAGGAAATGTGTGCACAAAGGCATATGATGCATGAGAATGTCCACAAAAGAGCTACAGTGACGTTCCTTTCAATTGTCTCTCTATTTGAGTGGATGCTTCTATTTGTGACAGCCCTCACGTGGATGTAGCACATGGAGCCTCTCTCGGGAAATTAGAGTGCTGTTTGGTGCCAAGTGCTCCGCATGTATTTTGTGTTGAACCCTAATCTCCCTGAGCAGAAGTGTTTTTACAACCGAAACTGTACATTCTGCAGAAATATTATGAGAGCTTCCATCCAAAAAATCCCTGTGTAACAAATCCCATGCACCCATTGATCAAATGTCTAACAATTGACTTGATTCAATAACATTAGCTGGCAAAAGCTAGAAACAAATGTTTTCCTCTCAGTACTGAAACGTTGCTTAACACCCTCTCGACAAAGATCACTAACTATTTTCTCATGAATCAAAATCTTTAAATGTCAAAATTACAGAGAAAACTTTACCAGCACTCTTGTAAACAATGTCTCTCACCAGATAGTTAAGACCCAAACAAAACAAAACGGAGCAGTGAAGAGCTTTAAGTCGCACTACTGTGGCTATAAAACACTTCCTGGTTTCTTTTGTCCCACCCACACAACAGTTGCAAAAGATTTTTGTCCCTTACTGGGGAAGCTTAGTCATCATGGTGCAATAAGCCAGTACTGCAGTGTTGCAGGAAAGTGTTACTGTATATGCATATGTGGTCTACTTCATATTTGTGTTAGAGCTGGTGATGTCTTAAAATACAAGACAAAAAATAAATAAATAGAAAAACATGTTTCTGTTTATTTTTGCTGCAAGATTTGTACCCCAGTGCAACGTGTAGATCTTGCCACATGCTCCAAACAAATAAGGGCAGCATTTCCCCTCTACTACTGAATCCATAGAATCTAAATTTACTGTCATTTGGTTATAAAAACAGAAATAGATTAAAAACTAGCAGGACAAGACTATGCAAAATTCTAACTGCTTAAACTCCAACAGCCTGTCAAAATAACAAAGCTATCTTATGATCTTCACATGTGGCGTCGAGTAGGAGAAGTGCTGTGTCCAACCAGGAAAATGGCAGCAACCGAATGTTTGCTGACCCAGAACTGAAGATCCATCTCCAGGACCTGCTAAACAGACCTTGTACCTTGAACGTGATTGATAAGTCCTCAGGGCAGGCCTATTTCTTCATCCTCTTATATTGGACTGAGTGGAGACAGGACGCTACAGTGACTCACCATCCCCTCTGGAGGCTGAAGTGGGATTACAAAACAGTTCGGGCTGGGGCTAGCTGCTTAGCATGCTCCTTTCAGTCAACCTTGTCTCCTACAAAATTACATTCACATGCAACTATTTTGCAACAATTACATTTTGGGGAAAAATTTAATTTCTCCCAGATTATGGGCGAAGACAAACTGAATTCAAACTGAAATATAAAAACTGCAAAAAAGAAAGTATTTGGTTATGTTTAGGGAACAAATGTACAGAAACAGCAGCCCTGTGTTTTTGGACCCATCCAGCGCCGTGGCCTCCTCCATAGGTGGACTTTCGCGGGCTCATTTAAAACTTATTTGTGATACGTCAATAGCCAACGAAATCCATGACAAAATATCTTTCCCTCGAAGGTAATTCACAAAGCAGTTTTGTTGTATTGGAATATCATTTTTAGGAGACAGGGGTATTTTTTTTGTTGATTTCTTGGCAACACAATACATAAACATCTTTTACACAGTGCACCTTTAAATAACATTTTATATCAGCACCACAACAGTATATTTTAGATGATACACTAACTGATTGAGCAGTTTAACAACATTTTCTACAACACATAAAGTGTGACATTTATGCAAAAAAACAAGACCCCTCCCTTGGCAGTTTTGTTGAATGCCAGTAGTTCAATGTATAATGCATGATATTACATTATTTACAGTATATCAAACTACTTCAGCAGTTGTACAGAAAAGTATAACACATTTCTTACATACATTTTCTGATGCACATAAAAATGCATGGACCTGATTTTGAAAACAATGAACGTTATCTTTTCAGAAGCTATGAATCAGACCTTAGATATTAAAAAAAGTCAGTATAGCAGTTGTACTCATTAGAAAATATATACAAATCTTATGGCACGAAGCAGGAAACAAATCTATAAATGTAAACATACATCAAAACCTTCTTGGCTTTGCTAAACTTCTGCTTCATACTGTTGAGTGAGGACTATGAAGGGCTGTATACAAACCCATGACACTGATAAATCACTTCCTATTTTATTTGTTTTGTCTCGCCCCTGACGACAGTTCTGCTGAACCAAATAACATTGAATTATTGCCTCATTATAGTGTAATGAGGCAAAATAATCTACAGTAAACGTTTCTTTAAAACATGGTGATACTGATATTAGACATTATATTAGAAGTGAAATAATATGAAACTACAAGACAACATTAACAAGCTGTAAAACTAATACAGATTAATATAACTCACTCAGCTGAATCTTAAGTCTAAGGTCAAAACACTGACAAAGTGTACACTTTGATCTAAGATTACTTTATCTTGAACTTTGGACCTGTAAAAAGAAGCACAGACCTGTGCACACCTTTAAGGTTGAGACTACACCTCTTGGGAAACATGTTTATTGTAGGAAGTCAAACATACTATTGTGAAAAACCTGTAGTGTAGTATCTATTATCTACTCTTAAAAAGCCACTGAAAGGCTGCTGCTGTGAGACTTTGCAGTGACATGTGCTTCCAATAAATAACCAGTTTGAAGAGAAACAAATAGATTTATTGTATGGTTCTTTACAGCTTCACCATTCGTTGATCCAGTATTCTCAAAGGCTTCCCCTTTCAGATGTTCCACGAATAGTACTAAACACAAAATTGGGCATAAACTAAGGCTGTGTGTAGCAGGAGCATGTTAAAAAACTGAATACTTGTCACACAACACAAAGCAGCAACACCTGAAGCTGAATGCAATGACCTCTTTTCACCTACATCAGTTGTGTCAACAACAAAAAAAGATGCACCACCTGGTGGCTGGAGGTGTGAAACTCAAACTGGCTCACGACACAGGACAAAAATGAAATAATGAATGAGTCAGAAAACATAGTTTAGCTTCTCCAGGATGAATCAGAGCCTGTCAAATGTCCTCAGTGACTAGTTTTTTATAGAGCTGCATTTAGCAACAACAACTTAGATAAGGTGGTTCTAACTTGAACTTTTGTTTTTCTTTGTTACCACCAGCCCCTGCTATCTCATAAAACCTAAAGATATTAGGAACGCCCCAACCATTGCCCTCGAACAAATACAGAAATATCCCCACTGCGACTAATAAAATAAAACTTGATTTACATTACTTGTAGTGTTCATTATGAAAAAGGTTACAACACCAATTTAGTTCGTACACATACTTTACTAAAGATCGAGCAAGTTCAATTTACAAAATAATGCCATTACTGTTAAAACGCTGCATAAATGGGCCGTCAAAAAATCTCATATACAAGCCCCAAGATCTATATTTACAGATAGAATTATTGAATGACTAGTCACGTTTCACTTTATATTTACACATTGCAGTGTATAAACACCTGATGAAAACAAAAATAGTTAGAAGCACGAGCAGCCCAGTTCCAACCAGGAACAAAAACACATCAACAGAGTGGTAGGAGTACCAGGGCATTCTGTAGGACTCTGTTCTCAGGTGAGCTGCTCCTTTGTGTCTCATGACAAACTCTATCCAGAAGAGAGCGGTATCCAGCGGCTTCATGGGCTGATCTCTGTGCAGCCCGGAGAGCCTCTGCATGTTCATCCTGTAGGAGGGCTCGTTCAGGACTTCCTGAATGGCATTCAGGAAGTTGTTGTCTTTGTCCACAGTTTTAATTGTTAAAAGCTTAGCTCCGCCTCTCACTTGCAGACGCAGCAGGTTGTCGTATTGGTCGAAAAACAAGGGCAGACCCACTACTGGGACTCCGTGATAAATAGCTTCTTGAACTCCATTTGTTCCTCCATGAGCCACAAACAGTTTCATCTTGGGATGTCCTAAAAGGTCATTCTGTGGCATCCAGTCTACTAGTAAAGTGTTGTTGCCCAGAGTGGCTGGTCTGTCACCTTTATGCCTCCAGATGACTTTCTGGGGTAATTTAGCAAAAGCTGCAGCCATCTCATTTGTTATATCAGCAGGAAGCTCACTCACAAAAGTCCCCAGAGACATGATGATGACTCCGTGCTCTCCAGAACTCTGCACAAACTCCTCCAAGTGTTCAGGAAGAGGTTGTGCTGGTTTACACTGGAATCCTCCCATATAGATAACATTAGGCATGGTGGGACGAGGGAACTCAAACACAAAGTCCACTCTCATCAACCAAATGTCTGCATTAAGCACTAACTGGTTATAGTCATAGTCTGGCCCAAGATATTTGTCACACAATTTCTGGTATATTAGCTTAATCACCAGCTGTTGTTGTGTTTGAGTTATTAAATGCAGAATGACGTTCTTAACTCTCTGAAAAAAGGTCATTTTATCAGTGTTTCCAGATCCTGTTATAGGAATGTATGATATAGGTGAAGGAGCAACAGCAAGATGACCCTCTCCAGCTATCAGCCACCGAACATTATAAACCAAAGGAAGGTTCAAATATTTGGCCACAATGACTCCGTAACCCCAGCAGGGGTCAGTGAGCACCAGGTCGAACTTGCCATCTTTTATGGCTGTCATCAACTCTCGGTCATCTAGTATTGCTGATAGAAATTCACCCACAGTTGTGTGAGCATCAACAAACATGCCGAACATTCCTACAGTCGCGTGGAGAAAATTCACAAAAGGAAGGGCCCCCCTTTCAAATTGAATGGTGCTAGATATCATTTCTGTAATGAACTTCTGATCTAGGCTCCTCTCCACCTGAACTGTATAGGTATTGTAATAAGAGGATTTATCCTTAATGTACCAGCTTTTGCTGGAACGAACAATGGTTATATTGTGTCCTCTCGAGTGCAACGCTTGAAGTAGAATATCCATGTTTATCCAGTGGCTGCCTTCCAGGGGAAGGACCAATATGTTGCCACCTTGACAGTCTCTGGGAAAGAGGACGAGCAGCAGTAAAACACTGCAACAATAGATCAGCCTCATCTGAAAATAAAACAATGGACAACCAATTGACCATGGTGAAAAAAATTATTTCAAACACTTGTGATGCTACCCATGCTGCAGGAAACATGGGATCATTTTAAATGGAAAGTACCTCACATTTAGAGGGATCCTGCAGGAATGGAATTTAATAATAATGTAATAATAAGTATGTTTTTTTCTTTAGCTTATAATCACCTGAAAATAAGAATTGTTGTGTGTTTTTCACATTAAAATGATCGGCTTATATCTAATAAGGAGCCGGTGCCCTTCACAGAGTCGGCTGCAACATTCTACGGTAGCCCAAAATGGACAAACCAAACATTGGGTCTTGATAGGGCCATTCGCTTTTTCACTTTTTTGTGTCGCCCATCGTAGTTCTTCTCCACGCTTGACACACGGAAAAAGTTGCAGTTGGTTGCAATCTGCGGCCTCACTGCTTCAAATCCTACACACTGCACCTTTAACATGCAGTCCATGCAGCAGTTAAGGATCTTTGGTTTATTTAGATACTGTACACCAACACTTTCCATTGCAACCTCAATTCTTTTCATTCATTTTAATCAGCTCCAACAAGTCTTTTTTTTTTTTTATCTCCAGCCACAATTTGTTTCTTTTTTTTTTAAGTTGTGCTACTGTTGCTTTGATTTACTGTGCAAATCAAGTAAATTAGATCAAGATTTAAAGCTTATTTGTATAAAATCATTCCTTTTTGCACAATAGGATTACAGCAAGATTACAAACTGCAGCTGGATTTTAAATATCTCTTTTCCACTTTCTGAGCAGCAAAGTTAGCATCAAACGACCATTAACATACAATAAACACAAATGGTCAGTTATTCTTAACAGGGCCATCTGTAGGCCTACTTACTGTCGTATGTATTGTTCCTCCATGCAGGAAAAGTCACAATAGGGAACTTGCCTTGTCCAGTGCATGCACTTTAAACTGAAAGGAATGAGTGAAAGATAAAACTGTCAGCAATGTGCGTGCAAACACCATGATAAGGAAGTTACTGATTGATATTATCAGAGCATCAGGAACTATGGCACATATTGAAATACGCTCCATCACAATGCATCTTTTAATTATTATCTTAGGCCTATTAAATTCATAATATAAGTGGCCATGTCATTCATCCTCATTTAGGCCATTTGTCTGTTTATTCCCTGAGGACCAAGAACATTTACTCGGCATATACCCACGTGTTTCATAATCGTTTAGAACAATGTCAGCTCTCTCTCTACTGAGTCTCTCATTCGTCCCAGAACGCAAAGAGATAGTTTGACCCAAAAGCTGAAAAGTTGAAGTCCAGTTTTTTTGAAATTCTTAAAATCTCTTGTGAAAAATTACTTTTACCCAGTAAAGAGAATAAAAGTCTCAAACTGTCTTAAAGTTACTTAGTTCACTGAAAGAGATGCAGTTCCCCTTTCTTCCACCGGATCCCCCAAACACAACAATTCACAGAACGTTTTTGTTCAATGACTAGGACTGCACTTACCCATCTTCAAACGGATCTTTAATATTTCGGTATTCATCTTCATCGGAAGAATAAAGCAGGCACTGAAGCACCGCTATCCTCGTTACTGCTTTGCAAAACAGCTGGGAGATTCGGCGATATGTCCGTGAGCCTTTTCCTTCTTTGGTTGACTAAATGACAAGCAGAGCTGATGGGCAGGGCCTTAGTTATTTCCTGAGTGTCCATTGGTTAGTTTCTTTAAAAAAAAAGAGAGGGACACACAAAGTCACCAATCACGCACGGTAAGCGACAGAAAGTCACTGGCGCGTGACTCCAGAAACTTCCGAAACTGAAAGTCCTATTTTATCTCAGTTTTGGATGACATTTGGATTTTTGGTTTTACAAAAAAAAATATCCCAACTGCATTTAGGATAAAACAAATCTGACCTGAGATAGAATAGGACACAGCCAGGACTTTAGGGATTGTTTCTGTAATAGAAAGATAGGATTTCCCCTCTTCGGAAATATGTTAAGATAGGACAAGCAGTTAGGATATTTTTGTGCATGAGGCCTCTGCCCTCCAGATGACTGTGAGTCACATGCAATCTTGCGAGAGAAAACGACTCGGAAGCAAAGAGGCTACAGATTCCACCTAAACCCATGTCTGAAACCGATCAGAGCCAATCAGAACCATTTCTGGGTTCTATTATCACTACGATATTAATAGAAACATTGAGTAAACCTCATTAGACCTGCCAAACACAAGATGACAACATGGCAAACTTGTCTGCTTACTATCTTTTTGTTATTTGGCAAATAATTAAGGATTAAACAACAGGCTACTCATGAAATGCCATTGAAATAATTCTGATATGCTAATATGAACCTGCTCTGGCTTTGTACCAATGGAGTCTTTTGTACTGACTATAATTTGAGAGCACAACCTAAATTGTCAGCGTTCCTGAGTTGGCAGCATTACCATGTCCTTCCGTCTATTCTTCAGTATGGTGTATAGGTTTTAAATGTCACTTAGTGATGACAATATTACCACAAACACAATATACATTTTTTCAATTAAAATATATTTGCTATCAGGAAATTATCCTCTTTAAATGCTGCGTTCGTCACTGTATGTCTTGTTTGTAGGATGTTCATATTAAACATCATATTCAATTATTTTTCTCCATATGTCAATATATTTGGATTAGCTTGATGGTGTGGATGTATAGTTTGGTTAAGCTTTTGCAGTGTATTCGCTCATTTTATAAAACATGCAGTATAGGTGAAATGTAACTTTGTTTCATGCATGCAATATTGAAAAGGGCGCTTGTCATATTGATGCAACAAGATTGGTTTTACAGACAGCCTCTGCAACTTTTTCACTCACCCGATCAAAAAATTAAATGGGAAACAAATTGTCTTAAAGGCTGCTAATCATTCTGCAAAGGAAATTCAATTCTAGCATTGCTGGTCATTCTTAGCCATTAGTTTAAAACAGATGATCACGTAAATCATTAGTGTTTACTCTTTTTTTAAAGATTGAAAATATATATGGGCGCCTCATTCCTTTCTAGAAATCATTACCCGGCGCAGAGTACCATGTAGTCCCATTATATTAAAGAGAAGGCGGACACGTCTACGACCGATATCTCCAAAACTAGGCAACTTACACCTAAACAACCTAGATTTATAAATAGCACTACAGACAAGAGGAAAAATATGTATTTTTAGATTTTGGGGTGAACTTTCCCTTTAAAGATGAAATAAACTAAATTAAAAAAAGAAATAGAAAATGAATAAAACAGAAATGCAGAGGTCAGTATCCGAACATGTTTTACAAGCTAATAATAAAAAGTGAGAAATAAGATCATAATAAAAACTAAATATGAATTTGCAAATTGATTATACAACACAAGTTGGATATTGATATCCCCCCCTCCCCCATCTAGTACAGCATTTTCTGGGTCCCACAATATGCTGTCGCCATGGAAGCACATACAGTGGGAATGAGAGGAGCTGAGAGAGGTACTAAATGTAGCATCACATCACAAGCAGAATCTCAGTGGCAAAGCTGCACTTACTGATGCTGCTGTGGAGCGGCAGTGAGGTGGCTGCATGGAGGGGGCGATCATCCCTGTCTGTTATTAGTGACCACGCGAATGCTAGGAGAAGGGGACGGAACAGGGCGGGCTCTCTGTAGGAAGAGGAGGAGGAGGAGGATGCGTTGCCTCTACACAATTGGAGGCAGCAGGGAGTAAAGCAGCATCTGTATGAGGCGAGAGAAAGAACCTGCATGGAAATGGAGGAGCGCTAGAGCAGCACTGTCGTCAAGACTCCCACCGCCTCCACCACCGCTGCCGCTCTGGATTGTGTTTTAATGGAAGACACTCAAAGCAGGTATGTATACAGCATTTACATGCTTGCTGTGTAAAATGTAACAATTACCTCGGAGAGGGTCAAAGTAAAGGTGTGATGACTGCTGTTTGTTATTTAGTGTGGACGACATCAGGATGTTTATCTTACACAGCCAATTCACTGAAATCAGTTACTGTGATTGCATAGCTTTACCAAAACAAAGCAGTGGTGGCTGCCTTGGGATTTGAACCCTTAACCCAAGGTATGATTAAAGCCATACTCTCAATAGCTCACATGTTTGCCCATTGTACACAAAAGCTACACTTTTGTCATTCGTAACCCCTGTTTTTAATATTTATTTTCCAGCTCTGTGCTGCCCAAGGGACCAGCTGTGTTGATCCAGTGCCACCTCTGATATGATGCTGAGAGCAGGAGGGGCAGCCACCTCTCTCGCACTGCTGCTGCTGCTGCCATTGCTGTGCTGCTGCCACCTGTGCCACTCGCTGCGTAAGTTTCCCAAGGACTGGGGAATGCCTCATCAAATCACCGTGGTAGAATGTAATAGCCTCAGTGTGACAGATGGCAAAGTCGAAGATAAGTTGGACTCTAGTGGATAGAATCAGAGAGAGAAGATTGGCAGATGGTCAGTGGAGCGTGAAGACAGCCTGCCAAGTAAAACTAAAAATGTCAGTGCGACCACTTACCTCATAACATCAATTTTTACTGTTGTTCTGGTCGTTTGATTTCCATTTTTGGGTGATCAAGCATTTTAGCTGAACGAAAACTGTAATAATTGAGCTCAGTTATTGAACAAGCAGCACATTTCTAATAACTAAAAGACAGAAGCCCAACAAATAAAAATGGGAATAGAGTTGTCTCCTTATACATTTTAGATATCATCCTCTGGCTGACATTGTTGGAATTTACTAATACGATGAATTTGTATTTGCTGCATGAACCAGGAAAACAGTATAGGCTTGAGGTCATGTTGGATGGAGGGGAAATATTCCCAAGGTTACGACTTGGGAGCATTCACATGCAATGCTTATGAGGCTTGCAGGTGGTCGTCAAAAAACAGACAAATGGTCATCAGAACAGGTGCAACAAGAGAAATGAACAACAGAATACAATTTGTTCAGCTTAAGTAACGAGGTAACTGAGTGCTGTCCACTCTTCTGGACGTAGTGAGGTGAATCCAGCTCAGCTGGACAGATGACCGGGTCAGGTGATGAGCTGGGGCAGTAAACTCTGTAATGACCGCTTGTGGGCAGGTGAGGAACAGCCGGTGAGGAAGGATGAGAGAGGTTATTACAGTATGCACAACACAGAGATCAACCGTCTGTACTAGCAGGAGAAGAGGGAAGAGACAGGAACCGCTGTTGCCATGACAGCGTGTATATATTTGTGTGTGTGCATGTATCAACTGTACAGTGTACTTGTATACATGTAAATAGTATGTTTAAGCATATGTTCGTAAGTGTATAGCCTTTATGTTTATTTGCCTTCTCCAATCTATTGGTTTCTCTTTTCTGTTTTTGATGTTTTGCATATTTGGCCGGTTGTAGCAACGTGTCATCTTCGTTTGATCTCACTGTAGTCCTCGCCATCTGTATGGTAGCACACCGCACATCATATATTCAATGTTTAATTTATATTGATTTAGCAATTGACTCAGGTCTCCTTGAAAATGAATTATTAGATAATAATTTCACTCAGCATGAGATGCAAATGAGCATATCCTTTACCTCGTAGCACATACATTATATTTGTGTATTAGTTAATTTCTTAACTCTGCAGCATGCTTTTCAGTGGAGCAAGATGCTGGTGATAGTGGGGGAGAGGGTCAACAGATGATGAATTTGCCTATCACACAGTCATTGATTGAGGGTGTTGCAGCCTTGTCTTTATTGATCCACACACACTGAGAGGGTGACACCACCATACATTTGTGGTCAGCCTTGTGGTAGATTTCCAGCCATATTCTCCGTCCATAAATTGAGTTTATAACCATGATGGGGAATGATTTAAAAAGCAGGATAAATAGAAATGGTCTGTAATTCAAAATGTGATCAATATTTTCTACACTGCCGAGGAGCTCTGCTTCAGCAAAACAATGCACCAGTTTGACTATGATTAAAACAGTGTCCCTGTAATATAAAACAGGTCAGTTACCCTCATCTTATAACTGCACATAATGTCATAACTACATGTCTTGTATGCTTTTCTGAATGCACGGATGGAAAAATACAGTTTTTATAGATTTAAAGGGGGCAAAGGAAGCTCATACTGAATTAAAGCAAAATAGTAGTCATGCCAATACATACACTTAATCTCCCAAGATTCATTGGTAAGCAGTGATTTTTTAAATAAAAAAAACATGCACCTTGATTTGAGAGTGCATACACTATTTACAATCACTGATGCATATGAGTCACAGAGCAAAGAAGGCATATCTGTGTCTTACTGTAGTGAAGGACATGCTGTAGATGGGAATTATATCTCTCATTCAGGCTTTCATACATTACGTGCTATAAGGACTCTTAACACCATTGTATATTTAGTGTGCGTTTGGGTCAAAGCTTTAGTTTCTCTGCCTCTTGAAACCAAAGCCTTACCATGGAGGTCATATCCAGAAACGGTAGATGACATAAACACTGTAGTAAGGTCAGAGAGGTGAATGCATTGGAGTGCTGTATGAGAGCAATGCTCAAAACAGAGCTGGAAATGGATTCATCATCAAGCATATAGGGCGACTGTGTATATCAAAGCTGCTGTTATATTTGTTAAATTGTTTTCTATTTAACCTTTATTTATTTCATATATTTTTAGGGGTTCCAAAACTCTCCTCCTTTGCAAAAGCAGAGGACAAGCTGTTCAAATACCTCTTTGGAAACTACCAGAAATGGGTCCGTCCGGTGGAATACCTAAACCAGACGATCAGTGTGAAGTTTGGACTTGCCATCTCCCAGTTAGTTGATGTGGTGAGGAAAAAAAAGCGCTGATAATTGATATTGTTATTAATGTACGTGTGTCACTGAGGCGTTAACCCCAGCCCATGAATGGTCAGTGAACAGTACGGTTGAGAGACAGAATCAACTTGTTGTTTCAACTTGGCTACTTTTTAAATATAAATTTTAACATTTGTTTTTTCACTGCTCTAGGATGAGAAAAATCAGCGAATGACAACCAATGTGTGGATGAAACAGGCAAGTAGAGCTACATATCTAACCTAAACATTACAATTAGCCATCATCAGTAAACAGGTAAAGTTGTCAGGTTATGACTTTTAGTGTTTACTTTATTCTAAAACATACTCTGGCATTACATGGCATTTCGAGGCAACCAGTCACCCTTTTTTAATCTGGTCTGGTGGCATTTCACTGACAGTCCTCATTTATATGAGTCCTTTCGGCCCTGTGCCCACGCACCTGCCTCCACACGCTGTCCCTCTCTGCTCCTGCTCCTGTCAGCCTTATTCATGGTCTCGGATGTCCTGTCTTTCATGTATCTTTTGAGTTATCCGCACAGACCAGACTTTTCCATTTGGGTCAGTTGCTCCCTTTCACGTTGATGGATTGCATCATGCAAAAAGGGTGACGGAAGGGCAATGGCCCCAGTACTGATGTCTAGCTATCAGACGTTTCATTTGCAAAGTATGTCAGATTTAGTCATTGTATCTCCTTTGTTTGGCTTTAATCATGCAGTGCTTTACCCTCCAGATTATGCTTTCACAAGGTATTTACCATGTAGCATATCTAAGCCAAATCAAATAGATTTGCTAGTTAGAACCCTAACAGCAAATTGTGCTATCTTTACTTACCATGTACCCTTCCCTGTGGCCTGAAGCTGGGCAAAATGTTGTATGCAAGCATAACATTACAGCACACTAAGTATACTACCTTCAAGGAAAAGTTTTACGTTTTGAAAAAAACATGCTTATTGGCTTTTTTGCAAAAAAGACTGTACAGTAAATATGAAGCTGGAATAGGAAATAGGAAAACAAAGGGAAACTGCTAGCCTTGCTCTATCCAAAAGTAGCAAAATTCACACCAGTTAGATGTATTTGAGGGTGTGGCTGCTTTGAGTGACAGCTGGGTGCTGTCCCAAATCGCTAGATGCTAGCTGTCTCCTCTTCCATATCACCCAGGCAAGCCTCAGCTCCGCCGATGATCCAACTCTTTACCCATTTTTGGAGTAGCTGGAAATTATGCTGTGTTGTCTCTGCCAAGGTGGCGACCCACTTTGAGCTTCACAAAGGCTCTTCAGGAACCTGTTGGTGACGTCACAGAGATTACGGCCATATTTTATACAGTCTATGGCTAAAGCTCAATAATTAAGACATTGTAAACCGGCACCTAATTGTGATTTTTCATTTTTACACTTGGGTTTTTGTATGGAATACATGACATACAAAGTGTTGATTAGAGTTGCTGGTGGGCAGGTTTTGCTACCAAGGAGCCAGGCTTGCTGTTTCCCCCCCCACTAAACTAAGATAGTCGGCTGTTGGCTGTTGCTTCTTAGAGACAGATGATTTTTATCAAAAATTGTCATTTTGACCGTGGCAATACAACGGATAAATGTATTTCCCAAAATGTCAAACCTTTCCTTTAAAGCCCCTTTGATGAGTTTTTACCACATTTTTCCTTCTCAAGTAGGAGTGGATTGACCGCAAACTCAGATGGAACCCTGATGACTATCTGGGCATCACAACTATCCGAGTCCCTTCTGACAGGATCTGGCTCCCTGACGTTGTACTGTATGACAAGTGTGTGACATTATATATATGGAAGCAATGACGATTATATTTTCCAAAATGTACATGATAGTCATGCCCATAACAACACATAGCCAACACTCTATCATTAAAAGTCTTGGTAGTATTTTAAAGGACCAGAAAAAAATCTAAAACTTAATATTTGAATTTAGATTTTAGAAAATCCTTAAAAGAAACTTGCAGCTATGCATGAAGTAGACGTTCTAACAATAAACTAATCTAGCTATCGGTGAATCTTTTAGTTGAATAAATAATATTTCTTTCAACAGTTCAGATGGGCGTTTTGAGGGTACTGTCACTAAGGCAGTTGTTAAGTACGACGGAACCATATCATGGACACCACCAGCCAATTACAAGTCAGCCTGCATCATTGATGTCACCTTCTTCCCTTTTGACCTCCAAAACTGTTCAATGAAGTTTGGCTCCTGGACATATGATGGCTCCCAGGTGAGTCTCCACTCCATAGTACGTTAGTCATGACCAGTGGTTGACACAAGATTTAACTATGTGTTTAACAGGTGGACATAACTCTGGAGGACTTCCATGTGGACAAGCAGGACTATTTTGACAACGGTGAATGGGAGATAGTGAAGGCCACAGGCAGCCGTGGTCTGAGGACAGACAGCAGCTCTACCTTTCCCACCATCACCTACTTCTTCATCATCCGCAGGTTGCCTCTTTTCTACACCCTCTTCCTCATCATCCCCTGCATTGGCCTGTCATTCCTCACCATCCTCGTTTTCTATCTGCCTTCCAATGGTGGCGAAAAGATTTCTCTCTGCACCTCAGTCCTGGTGTCCCTCACAGTTTTCCTCCTGGTCATTGAGGAGATCATTCCTTCCTCTTCGAAGGCTATCCCTCTCATTGGGGAGTACCTGGTCTTCACTATGATCTTCGTCACGCTTTCCATCATCATCACTGTCTTTGCCATCAACATCCACCATCGCTCCTCTTCTACACATCACAACATGGCACCCTGGGTGAGGAGGATCTTCCTGCATCGACTGCCTAAGCTGCTGTGCATGCGCAGCCATGCCGACCGTTACGCCACAGCTGGAGTAGCCAGAACAAGAGGAGCAGCAGGACAGGGCAAGATGAAGGACTCAACACCTGAACTGACATCTCTGCTCTACACCAGACATAACCTACAATCAGCTTTGGATTCTATTCGCTACATAACCATGCATGTGGTGAAGGAAAACAAGGTCAGAGAGGTGAGTATGTAGGATTTTGTGCATCTGTAATTCCATAGGTAATTATAGCAATGGCCAATAGTGGTACTAATAATCATTTTTGGCCCCACGCTTTCACTGATACAGAATTAAACAAATCATGACAAAGGCTTTAATAAACCTCGCAAGATTGAATACTGTATGTTGCTCACTCATCACTTAGATTATTGAAATCTGGCTTTTAATTATTGAGTATATGTCTAGAGACTGACATCTGTGTATTTGTTGTTCCAGGTGGTTCAAGACTGGAAATATGTAGCCCAAGTCCTGGATCGAATGTTTCTTTGGGCCTTCCTCCTGGTGTCGATCCTGGGCTCTGCTCTCCTATTCATCCCCGTTATTTACAAATGGGCCAGCATCATCGTCCCTAATCATGCTGGAAGTACCCTCTAAGAACCACAGTTAAACTAAATGGAGGCAAAGCACATTAACAGCTCGTTATGGGTCTTATTTGAGATTTGAAAGACTGAGATACTGTGATTACCACTCCGATAGAGTCCTGCTCTGCTTATCCACAGTCATACTGCAAGCCACAGCCGTGCCAGAGATCAAGCTGCAGATTTGGGGCCTCGTTTACTGAGTGTATCTTACAGAGACATGTTTTTTGTTTGTTTGTTTTAGATAGATTTTGAATTCTGTATTTCTGAGTTTAATGATGAATGAAAAGATCAATTGAAATATTATAATACGAAAAATCTTCCATGTCCCATTTGTTTTGTCCACATCTCACATACAGTATCAGTACATTTCAATGCATTCATTTCACCTACTACACTTGCTGGTGTCATAGGAAAAGGAAAATGTATCTTTGGGTCTGATAGAGATTCGTAGATACAAAATGGCAAGATGACATGTCCTCACAGGATCCTTTTGGATAAATGTCCCATGTATCGATTCAGTTCAATTCAATTTAATTCATTTCAATACACCTTTATCTCAGTCAGGGAATTATATGGCAGCTCGCTAACAAGATTGACAGATACACTCACACACACACACACAATAGATTTTCTCATTTCTCATTTAAAATACCTCTATGTTTGCATACCATTTGGAACGAAGACCACTTTATCTCATTGGCATAATTCAAGTAACAATGATGTTTAACTTTGCTTTTCTGTAATTCTAGTTTCACATTGTCAATTTTATGTGATCAAGAACAAGATAATAGAGCCACATATTCCTTCTTATGAAAAATACCTATATGCCTCAATTTATTTTCCTACATTCAGAAGACCACAGTTACATGAACAGGATCTATAGATCATAATTCAGAGTAGTCATGCAGGTAAGACATTCCTCTTTAGGGACACTTATGGTTTAATAGTTTCTCTGTTCATTCTGCCTGACTATGCGTGGGAAGGAGAGGTGGTCTTTCTTGCCCAGACTTGAGTTTCTCTGGCAGCCCTTCCTTTCAGCCTGAGGACAAATCCCACATTCTTTATGAAGACTGCAATACGCTCCATAGCAACAGATCAGTGTAGAGGCACTGTGGGTCCTGAATGTTTCTAGCCTACGGTACCTTAGCACAAAACCTAGCTCCATCAAAAGTAGAAAAATGGTTCTTATAACAACTCCACATCTGTGTTGGTATTTGATTGATGGTTCATGCAGATACCTCACATGATGTACTATGGAGATTTGTAATTAAGGGCATAAGGTTCACTACACCGCTCCCTCCAAGCACCAGGAAGTCTGTTCCCCAGCAGCTGCGGGGCTTAGCCATTGGTTGAGCCTGCACTGCCTCTGTGTGGCTGTGTTTTCACATTACAGCTGAAAAAACAAACAATAAAGGCACCACCAGCAGGAACATTTTGGTGATTGTAGTTATACAATCTGACATTCTACTTCTAGCCTCTGCTTCACTTAATATAGAGTTTAAATAAAAGTTGAAAACAAAAACAAGCACAGATAAAGAACGTGAGGTGTTTTATTTATTTTTTAAACCAAACATAGATGGATGAAATTAAAAAAGGGGGAGGATACCCTCCAGAATACTCTGAATAAAACCAGCTCATATGACTTATATTATATTAAAAGGCAGCCCTGGACAGCTACTGTAGGCATTGCTTTTAGTCAGTATCATTGGCTACTGAGAAGTTTTGATACAAGGCACACTTTTACAATTATTTGGACTATCTTGGCTCTCTCCATAAGGATTAAAGGCTTTATGTCTTGGTTTTGTATGCGCATACCCTTGAAAATCCTCCTCTAAGAAGAGCATGTTATTGACTATAAATATGAAACACTGAGGGGCAAAATGCTACTCAGAATAAGAAAAATTCAGAACAGAATTCACACAGGGAGTAAAAAAAGAGGTTGGCTGACAATGGTGCCTCTCACAATTTAGCTTCTGGAAAATCACCACCCACCACTGACGTGATGGTCAAATCACAAATAGTCCAGTAGTTTCAGATAGAAAACTTTATTGCCGAGTTTGGCTTGACAGAGTGTACAGAAATACCTTTGTAGTTTGTATTTGTAAGTAGGTGTGTGCGTGGATTCTGAAATAGGAAGAATAAACAAAAGACAAACCATTAAGCCTAATCATTGTAAAGAACGAGATGGCATGCACCGCTAAGCTTAGCACAGCCACAAGGTGGAACTATTAGGCCACAATGGTGACAGCTACCTACACTACATCATCCCATTGCAGGGAATAGCTAACAGTTAACAGCAATTAACTATCAAGACATTTAGTTGTATAACCGACAGGTAGGACAGCAAGACTACAGACTGAATATAACAAATACTAACCTGTGGACATCTGACAAAGCTTACAGACTTACTATGAATTCAAGAATACAATGAGACCAAACAGTGGCCCATTGAATTAAGCACAGGCTCTACACAGGTGGAAGCTAACACAGACTCAGTTAAGTGAGCCTAATTAGCATGTAGAGCAGTAACAGAAATGAAACTGAACAAGAATCACCAAAACAGGGATGAATACTGCACATACACCATAGCAATATGTAACTTAATGTATTTACAGTTCAATGGACGCACGCAACAGTCAAAAAAAGGAAGTAACACCCGTTTTGGGCTTAATTGGCCTAACTACTGGAACTCAGAAAAAACTCTCTTGTGGCCTTCCTGAACCTCAGTAGACGGAACATACCACTCTAAGGGGGAGGCAGAGCATACCACTCTAAGAGGGGAATAGTCCAAATGATGTGGCCCTTGTAACAGGGAGGTACAAATAAGTAGCTGTAACCCATTTTTGCCCATAACTTCAACACAGAGGCCACATTGTTGTCCATTTGTGAAGAAAAGCTTATCCATAATCCAAGTTCCCCTGGAATGTATAGTTAAGTATTCAGTGGGTTTCTTTGGTGTTTCACACTAACATCTAAGCACATGCATGCTCGGAGCTACTTCACGTTAAACAGGTATGTTACAGATACATTTTGCATGTCATTTTTATGGTGTTTTTAGACAGATTTCTTTACCAGAGTGATTATTAATGATGTTTTATCTATGCTTTCCCTTCAGGTCAAAGATGCCCCCCAACAGATATGCAACTTCTCTTCTCCTATTATCTATCGTGTTTTTGTCATGGAGAATTTGTCATGGAGGAAAGATTTTGATTGTTCCTTTAGAGGGAAGCCACTGGGTGAACATGGACATCATGATCAAAGCTCTCCACTCTCGAGGACACTCTATTGATGTGGTACGAACCAGTAAAAGCTGGTACATCCAGGATGGCTCTCCGTGCTACAAGACAATCACAGTTCCTGTCACTGAAGCCTTTAATCATGACTTTCTTAACCCGATCCTGAAGAAGATCATTGACATAGAAAGGGGGGAGAGCTCAGTTTTGAGCTTTGCAAGTTTGCAGGCTGAGATGTTTTCTGCAATGTTTAACATGCATAGAATAATGTGCAAAATGGCTACTACCATGTTTGAAGATGAAGACTTAATGAATACTTTAAAGGACAGAAAGTATGACCTGGTCCTAACAGATCCGGCATGGGGTGCAGGCATAATGTTGGCTCATGCTCTTAAGCTGCCTCTGGTCTATAATGTGCGGTGGATAACTAGCGGAGAGGGACATATGGCCATTGCGCCATCTCCTTTATCTTATATACCATTGACCGGCTCAGGACTGTCAGACAAAATGACTTTCATTCAAAGAGTCAAAAATCACCTTTTCTCTCTCATTTGGCAAACTCAGGACGGATTTTTTATATATCCACAGTATCAAGCTGTTTGCGACCAGTTCTTTGGCCCAGAGGTCAGATATATTGACTTATTGCAGGGAGCAGACCTGTGGTTGATGAGAGTGGACTTTGTGTTTGAGTTCCCTCGTCCCACCATGCCTAATGTTGTCTATATGGGAGGATTCCAGTGTAAACCAGCACAACCTCTTCCTGAACACTTGGAGGAGTTTGTGCAGAGTTCTGGAGAGCACGGAGTCATCATCATGTCTCTGGGGACTTTTGTGAGTGAGCTTCCTGCTGATATAACAAATGAGATGGCTGCAGCTTTTGCTAAATTACCGCAGAAAGTCATCTGGAGGCATAAAGGTGACAGACCAGCCACTCTGGGCAACAACACTTTACTAGTAGACTGGATGCCACAGAATGACCTTTTAGGACATCCCAAGATGAAACTGTTTGTGGCTCATGGAGGAACAAATGGAGTTCAAGAAGCTATTTATCACGGAGTCCCAGTAGTGGGTCTGCCTGTTTTTTTCGACCAATACGACAACCTGCTGCGTCTGCAAGAGAGAGGCGGAGCTAAGATTCTTACATTAGCCACAGTGGACAAAGACAACAACTTCCTGAATGCCATACAGGAAGTCTTGAACGAGCCCTCCTACAGGATGAACATGCAGAGGCTCTCCGGGCTGCACAGAGATCAGCCCATGAAGCCGCTGGATACCGCTCTCTTCTGGATAGAGTTTGTCATGAGACACAAAGGTGCAGCTCACCTGAGAACAGAGTCCTACAGAATGCCCTGGTACTCCTACCACTCTGTTGATGTGATGCTGTTGTTACTAACAATTGCACTATTTGTTTTGTTGTTTGTTGCTGGGTTAGTATGGTCATGCTTTAGATTGTGTTGTAAAAGAAAAGTAAAATCTGACTAAACAGGAAATAAGGAATGATCATCTTCACATTAGTTAATATTTTGCTATGTGACAGCTAATCCAGCTGTGATCAGTTGAATATTGAAAGGAATAGATGTTTTCCCTGAAATGTTACTCAATGTTTCTAGAAGAAATGTGTACAGTAAAGAAATGAAATGTAATGACAATGATGTGTTTCTGTCCTTTCTGTCTACTGTTGCAGCGATTGCTTTTCTCCCTCTTGTGTTTTTCAGATTTGTGTGTCTTGAGAAATGCTTGAAAAGAAAAAACAATAAAAAGACCCTGAACTGAGTCCTACTCTTTTTCACAAAAAAATGTAAACATGTCATATTTAGGACTTTTTGATTAACTGAAAATACATTTTTAAAATTTTTCACAAAACAAAAATACAACCTGGTATCCTTTGTCTACTATGTATAGCCCTCCTCGAGATGCAGCAGGGGCATTATGGTTGTGTCGCATATGTAAGCCTTCACTGAATAAAATGTATTTGTTTTCTGCTTTTCCATGCAGGATACAGTTTGGCTGTGTGTAACAATGAGAATAGACCAACACCTTCCAAGGGGGGCAGGGTGAAAAAAAATGTGACACTGTTCAGATTTAGGTTTTCAGGCAGAGGAAATACATAGAAACGCTGATTAGAAGATAACTGAGACACATTCTATCAGACTAGATGTTTGCTTTCAATGTAGGCTGCTAAAACTGCAGTCACTGATTATTAGTAACACTTTTATAAAATGTTTAAGCTTAATGGCAGGTATTACGTGGAATAGTTTTCCCTTTCAAAAGAAATGCTCTGGTATATAAGGCAACCTCACATGTTTAGAAGGAAAAATTCCAGTGAAAGACCTGGCTCACAATTAAATCCTCTATATGTACAGGAGTTATTTATGTATATATTTACAGCAATGCACACTGCTGCTCCCTATTTTTTGATGATAAAGTCGTAACTCCATTCTTTCCATCAGGTGTTCTGTTGTATTTCCCACAGGAGTTGCAGCAGTAATGCGAGAGGGGAAGAAATCAGCAGTGACAAAGATATGGGATGCTCATCTTGATTGGTAGCTCATCAGCTGAAAAACACAGTTAGTCATACAGCCACTGCTGCTGATAGAGTGGCTTTCTTATCAGATAAGGCCCTTGAACTCCACGGTTGAACTTTCATGAGAGGACAATAATGGAGGCAGGCAGCTTAAAGATTACTGGTTAAACATTGTTGAATTATTGCAACATTTCACTTGGTATATATATATATATATATATATATATATATATTTTATATATATATAATAATATATATATATATATATATATATATATATATTGTTTTATATATATATATATATATATATCAGTCAAATTAGGATATATATGTTTTGTTAATTTTATTGAATATACTTTACATCATTGAACAATGGATACAACAAAAAAACAAGACAAAAGATTTGTCAAATTCAAATCAATCAACACAATTCACAACACTTGTAGTTTTATACAACATATCTGTAACATATTCTATGAAGCTCTGATTGTAGAAAATGGCAGGAACATACACTCTTTTCATTAAAGAGGTAAAAGGGAATCTAAACCGTCTGCACACAAAGAAAGGTTAAGGTCCATGTTAATGAATGAGGACATTTTCTTTCCTCTGCCTGCTATACTGCTATTCAGGTGTACTGTACACATTTCCTTACTCTCACAAAATGTGACACAGGGTGAACAAAACAAGAAGTTGAATAAATAACCTCAGGTCAGTACTGGATCTGTTTTGTTTACTCTTCTGAAGGACACTGCATACAAAAGTCCTGGATTTCGTCTTGCAGGTGGATCATCTGTGGTTGAGAAGTTCACGATTAAATAACGAACTGTGGAGTCAAATGTTTTTATAGGCGATCATGCATTTATTGTTGGTTCAACTTTATTTCTGTTTTACCACTTGTGATGGCAGAATTAGCTCTCATGAGTCAGAGAGCTGTTGCAAAATGCTATTCACATCTGTGCTGCTGCTGCAAATAAAGCTGTGGTTTAAGATGCTGAGAGAAAAACTTTCTCATCTGAAATGACTAGCAGCATCATCATAAGTAATGCCTTCTAAGCTGATAACTTAATGACAAGTTTTGTTATTTTCATTCTTCTCATTTTCTGTCCACGTTACCTTATTTTTGAGCATCGTGAGTAAAAAACATCTTAACAACAAAAACAAATGGTACAGTAACTCTATTCTAACATTGCCAGCTGTGCTGAGAATATTACACTATAATGCTACATTTTACATTACCTTTAGCACTCAAAATGTGTCAGTTGGCCCACATCTGATCAATGCCACTCTATCCATCATCACTCTCATCTGCATGTTAGAATTCAAAGTCATCTCCATGACTGTCAACAAGTTAAGTTAAAAAACGATTTCTGTAATAGCACAAAGTAGCTTAAATGACTTACCTGCAACACTGTACACTCCCTCACAATCATCATCGCTAGTGAAGTCCTCAGCAGCCACAACATTCTGATACCTGACAAAATGGTAGAAGAAGTCAGATTCATCTAGCAAATTGTCATTTATCATGTGGTTTAAAATATTACACCTTTAGAACATCACATTATTATGTTACTTACCAAATTGATGTTACTTACGCTCGCCATGTGGGGTAGAAGTGACACTGAAATAATTATTTGTATTAAAATGAATTTATGTTTCTTACTCTTCTTCCTCTTCCATGCTGAAAGAGTCTCCTGAGTTGAAAAAGATTTTAAAATGTGTAAAAGAGAGACCAATAAATGGGTTAATTGTTTTCTATTATAAATCTATGTCTGTGTATGTGTCATTCTAATCAACAAATATATATATAGTAGTTTAGCACTGTAAATTGCTTTCACAATAACCCTGAGACACGTCATAATGAAAATAATTTGAAAGACACAAAATTAGCAACATTTGAGCAGATCTTCAGGAATTAGGATGACCACTTGGATGTAAAAGCCATGATCATTCATGCATTTTAGGTTTTGCAAAAACAATAGAACAGACACAGATTTTAATGTTTTATACATTCAGGCAGAGGAATTATTGTATTTACTCAGACCAGAATGTAGCTAGATTATGTTCATGTAAGTCATCATAGATAATTTCATTACAAACTCCCCAGAGTATGCCTTTACTGTAATTCCATTTTCAACATACCGTCTTGTGCTTCCACATCCTCTCCCTCTGTCTGTTCCTCCACCATGTCTGCATTTGCCGGCTGACTCGCCGCACTAAGAACACACAATTCAAGCCCTTTAATCAACTCAGCATTGGCAGATTAGTGGCAGATTCACTTGTGTACCCGATATATTTTAGTTCACGGTAAACATCCTGCATACAAAAAATGTCTATGAGCACATATCGCTGAAAACAGCAGTACAAAATAGAAACCAAATGACTATCTGCTTATCTGCTCATAAGCTTTTGGAATGCTCTTAAATTCATCAGACAGCATCAATGGGACTGGGTCAAAAGTTAAACTCACTTGGACGGAGCTGAGTAGCCTGCTGAAATAGGAAAAAAAAAACATTTAAAGTGTTAAAATGTTGACGTTCACAATATGGTTGGTGAGACAAGGCAGTGTCATACAGAATATAAGTTAGATCTGTTTACTAATAACAGATCTTTTTTTATGTCATTCGATGACAGTACTACTTACTACAAAATATGAACTCTAAAACTTGCCTTTACATTTCCCTTCGATCATCTGACTTTGTTTGTTGATCCACCACAGACACAGACCCACTAATGACATCAGGGTTATTGCTCCACAGGAGACAATCACTGGGAGGACCAAACTTACTGGAGAGCAAGAGCACACTACGTTTTAGAAGACTTTCAGCATTGAAGCACTATATACAGAAAACTACAAAAAATTACTATATTTCTATATTTTTTGCTGTATTTTTTAACCATGAGCAGCTGACCCACTAACCTTTGACCTCCAGCAACACTGCGTTATTTCCATGGAGAGTTTTTTCTTGCTCTTGAATGCATTTAGATGGCAGCACCACACAGCTGTAATGGCCCGAATCCCTAATGACGACACCTTCGATGGTGAAGGTTGCCTCCATCCGGGTGACATTAAACGCTTGCACTTGGAGGATGGTCTCATTCCTCCTCAGGTAAGAGTGGATGAGTTGACATTTACCGAGTGTTTGCAGGGTGTCAGAAACAGCGCATCTGAATGCTATATCATCTCCCTCACTGACAGTTAAAGGCCCAGCTATTGAAATATCTGCAGGGAGATAATTGGCTGTGCGGCAAGAAGGACAAAATGAGTGGAGAGAAATAACGTTGACATGCTTTCACGTAGGGATGTAAATACTTACATATAACCAGAATCTGAATCATGTTGTGTCCTCTCTTGGCTATGTTGGGAAGCGAAACATTCCTTATGGAGTAAACACAGCTGTAGTTTCCACTGTGATGAAGGCCAACTCTGTGTATGGTGAAGGTGGTATCATTTTGATCTGGCTTCTGCATCTTTTTTTTGATCCAAAGTTCACCTTTACATAAATAAACATAAACCATGATCTTTTTCTTGAACCCAAATGTGCTGCAGGTTACATAAAGGTCATTGTTCTCGCTGATAGTTTTCTGTTGAGCCAGGATCCTCGCAGGAAATATATCTGTTGCATTGGGTTGTTGAAACAAAGACAAACGTTTAATTTGGAAATGATACAATGTCTTACAATCACATTGAGAAAACAGCAGACAGATGTGTTCTCTTAAATGAAAGCTCACCGTTAGTTTGGCTTGTGACCTGATTTGCCAGAGCACCTTGAAGACAAATAAGACAAATTAATCCTTTCTCTTTATACAAACAATTCAATAGTTAAACAAACATATCACTTGTCGATGTACTTACACAGAAGGATGGCGATTATGATCATGATTATAAGCAATGTAACAGTCATTGTCTCTACAGACAGCACCTTGTGAAACCTTGTACAGGCACCTCTCAGGTTTTTGTCTACACCCACAGAGAGCTAAAATAATGAATGCACAGAAACTATAATAAGCCACTTCCTGTGCATTCTGTGGTGTCTTGAGACACTTTTGTTCCAAAATGAAACATTGTTCATGCATGCTTTTACTGGCAGGTAAAACCAGTGCATCTTTTTTTTTTTCTTCTTCCTTTTCATATACAGTTTTTGCCGGACAGAACTTCTCAAAAGGATCCATGAGAAAATATTCTCCTTTAAAGCTCCTTTATTTCATACATCATACGGTATCTTTTTTCGGCAGATCTCCTGCCCTCCTGCAGATCAGCCACACACACGTTCTGAGTGAGCTTTAATTAAATTCATTAGCCAGGGGTTTCTTATCAGATGTGACAGAGAGCTGGTATCTGTCTGTGCTTCCCTGCCAGCATTCAATTAAATATGGGCTGGATTTTCTTGTAATCACATAGCTCGCCATCTGCTCTGATTTTTAGTTGTATTATAAGAATCAGACAGTGACACACTGAGAGTCAGACCACAGGATGCTTAGACTCACAGTACATGTAGGAGATTATGTATTTTTGTTAGCTAGTACCTATGGAGGTTGTGATTTAAGTGTAATTTCCATCAACCCATTTCATCTATAAGTCTTTAAGTCTTTAAGTACATGAGAAAATTTGACCCTTACTCCTGACAGCATCAGAACTGTGGTGGAAGCACTAAGGTACTAAGAGGCAGTGCAGACCCCTTTTTGACATTTACATTTTATTTTTGTCAGGAAAAAGGATTAGAAGAAGAAAAGAGAGGAACCCAATAAAGGTCCTTCATCACTAACTCTCTATATGATTGTGATCCAATAAGCAGAGTAGGCTCCAAGGGGGCACAGAGGATGTGGAACGGAGTAATAAACAGAGCCTCAGTGGCCTCCTTGAAATTACGTCTACATCCCACAGCTTTTGTTTCCAGTGTCAGAAATCCTGGTAGTTCAGAGAAACCACAGATACAACAGAGGTCCACCTCACACATTTGTATAACATGTTTTTTATAATATTTATTTCCAGAAATATGTGATTAAAACAGAACAAAAATGTGTTAGCATATGCTTTTTCTCTTTGCAGATGGAATACTTTCAGGGCATTGTAAATATCCCATTTGCAAGGTCAAAAGAATTCTAGATGACATTTTCTCATAGGGATGCCATACACACATAGACTACAAGTATAACTTTTCAGAAAATGTTACAACTGGGAATATGTTACAACTGAGATGATGACAAAATGGGCGACATATTCCTTTACAACAATCATTTGTAGTAGCAAAGAACTGACACATGATGTCACTCTTTGAACACAGTCCCCCACCTTGCTTTGTTCTCAGTAACATGGAAAGTGTTAAATGCTTTTTTTCTGTTATCTCAATAAACACATTTACATGTTTAGCATGGCACTCAAAGTGGACCTGGTGACACAATGGTTGCATTTGTGAATACATACGTACATTCTTGCTTAATATGAAATTATTTACTTAACTTGAACTTAGCTTCAAGTTCACTAAATTTAATAAATTCCCATTATTTACTCTTGAAAATGATTGATATTGCAACGGTGTAGCCTTGGCATTGCTGATAATATTCAGAAGAGAGAACAAGAGTGCGCACATCCAGGCAAAGTTGCTCGGCTGCAAGACGAAAACATCTTAACTGGCGGACACAAAGTTGCTGACCAGCAGGTGATAATGATTTGAATTGATTACTGCCTCAAAAAAGAAAAGGCTGCTTTTTTCTTTCACACTTGCCTGAGGAAGATCTTACAGATTGAAATGTTGCCTTAAGCAGAGAAAAAGAGAAATAAACAATTTTTTTAGAGCCCAACAGTGTGCAGACCTCCTTTGTGCCCAGCATTGTAGCTTATATTGCTTCAGAACTAGTATGTAAACAATGAAATGACTAACCACCATGGTCTTTGCCATTGCTTGTTAACAATGTCCTCTGCATTGAAGAGTCCTTCAGCCACTTCTTCAAACAAAAAGTATCTACTCTATCTGTGAAAACACAGTCACATAAACATTTGCGTCAATATTTGTCAGACTCAGTCATTGTTTCTTCTTGACTTTGGATCAGCTCTGTATTTCCTCTGTCTGTGACATGGTGAGAGTCTTACGTATAATGATTGCTGTGCAGTTAAACAATATTGAAATATTTGCTTTATCGAAAACTGATTCAAATGTCCTCCGTAAGCAATAGAGGCTGGAGGAACAGGCCAGCTGTTCCCAGGATGCACACAAGGATAAAAACCCAGAGGAAGATCCTGTCGATAACCATGGCAACGTACTTCCAGTCATCCTGAACCTGTGAGAGGATCACAGTGAAAAAGATTTTCAATGGTGTGGTGACATTGTCAAAATAGGTTTCATATAAAGGTGTGCGATAGTTAAAAATGTTTTATGATAGCGAGCACTCACCTCCTTTGCTTCATTCTGAAGTCTCATGTTCTCTGCGATGTATTTGACACTGTCAATAGCCTCCCGGACCTCAGGGGAGAGCGGCAACAGAGACATTATTCCTCCTTCCAGAGACTCGGAGCTGGAGCATCGACTCCCTCCTCCGACCCCAGAGGCACTGCCTCCAGTCGGCGCCCCCAGGCTGCCCAGTCCCCCGCTCCCTCCCCCTGAGTCTGCGGGCAGTTTGCTGGACCTCTGGTGCCAGCAGCAGTTGCAACGGCCCTCGCAGCACAAGAGTGCTGGGCCTGCACCTTTGGCCGGGTCTCCACTTAAGTTATTGAGGTTGGAGAGCTCTGTCTTGTTGAAAAGCCGTTGGCGGTTCGTCAGGCTGGACACCACGCTGGAGGACAGGGCCTGAGGTTTATGCTGCTTCTGCAAAGTACCTGACAAATGAATGGCACAGGGCCTTGAATGCATCGTCGGAACATTGCCGCCCGCCGCCACCTTCTCAGGGTCCCTCTCTGGCCTCGTCATGAACATCACCCTGGGCAGCAGCCCCAGGAACACAGTCCGCACCCAGCAGGGCATAGTGTGGGTCTTTGGTGTGCGGTAGTGGACGTTCAACACAAAAACAGTGATCACAATAGAGAGGGTGACAAAGATCATGGTGAAGAGGAGATACTCGCCAATCAGGGGGATGACTAGCGAGGTGGAGGGGATGGTCTCTGTTATGACAAGGAGGAAGACAGTTAAAGACAGCAGGACGGAGATACACAGAGTGATTTTCTCACCGCAATCAGATGGCAGGTAGAAGACAAGCAAGGTGAGGAAGGAGATGAGGAGGCAGGGAATGATCATGTTGATGGTATAGAAAAGTGGCAGACGGCGGATGTACAAAGAGTAAGTAATATCCGTGTAGATTTCCTCGCAGCAGTTGTACTTAATGTCATGTTTGTAACCAGGGGCATCGATGATCGACCACTGGCCGCTCTCCCAGAAGTCCTTGAGGTTGATGGTAGAGCCAATAAGCACCAGATCGATCTTGGCCTTGTCATACGTCCAGGAGCCGAACTTCATGGTGCAGTTTTGGTAGTCAAAGGGGAAGTAAGTGACGTCGATCTTGCATGAGCTCTTGAATATGGCAGGAGGGATCCAAGTAACATCACCATTGTAACGAAGGAGGGCCTTTGTTTTGTCATCGACCTGGAAATCGCCGACTGCACTGTAGAGAGAGAGAACATATAGAAAGAGTGAGCAAATAAAAGAGGAAGACTGAGTGAAGGGTGGAGACAGATGAGTCAATGAAGATCAAACAGAAGGATATACACAAATGGCTATTATAAAAATATATGTCTTGTGGTTTCATTAAATTGCACCCTGAGATGTTCCTTATATATAGGAATATGCTAACTAAAAATGACCCATGCAAAATGAGCAATGGTGAATGATTTAGCTTGTCATTGTCCAGTAATCCTTTATCTTAAATGCACTTGAAAGCCAGGTTTTTTAATTTGTTGTTACGCTCACTTGTTGTAGAGCACAATGTCTGGCTTCCATATCCTGCTGGATGGCACTCGGATAAACTCCACACCTCCAAAATCCTTTGGATTCCATCTGAGTTTGTAGTCGTTCCAGATCTGAAAAACAAAACAGAATGTTTTCACTCTAAAAACAAGAAGAATTACAGTGTCAGACAAATATTGGACAAATGAAAAATTAAATCGAACATTTGACTCAATGATGAAAACTTAAGGGATCAGCAAATGTAATACAACTCATCGTGAGGGGGAAATTAAGATCTGTACCAAATTTCATGCTATTCCATCCAATAGTTGTCGAGACATTTCACTCAAAACCACAAATATCCCTGTTGTGGTGGCGCAACAGGAAATATCAGGGGATCACCAAAATCATTAGGATGCATCCTCTAGGGACCATCAATGTCTGTAGAAAATGTTACCGACCGACAACGCATTCCTTGAGCATAAAATCCCCTTCAAAACAAACCCTAGCAAGTGCATTATTTATTTCCAAGCAGTTTAAACAAAACAGGTTTGTTGTTAACGGCTTTATAAAGCTACAAAACTAATATAAAAACAAGAAGGTACCAGTAGTTTCCTTCTGGTGATCATCTTTTACTATACAAATCTTCACATTCACTTGTAAAATGTTGAGAGATCGTCATCTCTAACTGTGGCATATAAACTGACTTTACACAGTATGTAGTCTGAGAGGTGACATAATGGACCACAGTTTACAGTGTATTTTATGGACCTTTCGTTTTTGACCCTCTCTTGAGGACAGCCAGAGATGCTTATGAGACTCATAAAGCAACAACAATAAAGCAACCTCAGAGAGCTGCAGTGATTTCACTCAAATAAGAAATAGTAGGTATCTACAGTGTATTGTAAGATTTGGATGGTCGGTGCAAAAAGAAACTCCAAAACAACAGAAATCAAAATAACAGTGCTTCAACTCTCAGCACCAAAGAGCAATTACAGCACAACCCTTTAGCATTAACATTGAATATGTGTATTTGCTCAGCAACTGTAATGTGGGACTTGGAGACCTGCCCTGACTCATTTCATTCCGATCTGGTTCACTGCACTATGCATCATTGCAGCAGAGACATTAAGTGGGAAATGACAAAACCATCAAGGCATACAGCATGGTTTTATTTTTGATGTAAATGATTATGAAGTACAATTTAAATCAGTTGAATCGTTCAGGTTCAGTGTGTTGCAGATGCTCAGAGGTTTCTGTCACACTGTCATTATGAATATTATGGAAAAGTATGATATGAATCCCAGACCACTGTCAAATTATTTTTTTAAATAAATAATAAATAACATTAGAAAATTGACCACAAAATCCCAGTGGTATTGGTTTGTAGGATTTGTTTTCTTTAAGAAAGTAGGACTAGAAGGACCAATATGCTTAAAGAGCTTCCTCCATGAATAATTCAACCTGTCAGTCCAGCCTCGAAGAATCATGTATGACAGGAAGCTGGATCCATACTTCATGTCCTTGCTCAAGGTCCATGCACCATAAACTTACATGTCTCAGCCACAGATTTGTCTCCATGATCTGATTGACTTCATCCTGAAAACAGAGCAGAATTGATAATGAAGATATTTAGGAAAAAACAAAAATACATTCTAACATCCTGAAGTTAAAAAAGGATGAACACTGTCACAGGCGATCGTCCAATTCACCGGTGAGGATTGTTTGTGAGCTTCCCTCTGCGTATGCCAGACAAGAGGATTAAGAGAGGCGCACCTGGGTCCTCCACGCCTGAAGCATAACCCACATGACAGCTGGAGCCAAGTGGTCACAGCACAGCCTTAACTTTCAATCTAACAACTCAGTTGTTAGAATAACACTGTGTGTGTGTGCGTGACCGTAAATTAACCAATCTCATGACCCAGAGCAAAACCTTAACCTTTCATGTTACCATTTGGTATCCAGGAGAGGTTCTACATGGCTGGCAAGCATAGGTGGACGGGCCGTGGGACAATCTTAACTGGATTATATTTGAGAGACTGGTGACTTTATAGCGCCCTGATAGCTAAGGCACATGTCCTGTATCTTATCATCAAATCGAGTGCAGTGAAATTAAGATAAATTTAGAGTGGGTTTTTTTCACCAGGGTGTACAAAGCTTCGAAATCTTTTCTCTGGCTGCATGATTTTTTGTCGAAATGCAAGAATAGCACCATTTCACAAGGTACTGTCTCTTGGGAATATATGCTCCAAACATGGCTGGCCACATGATCTGATGTTGTGATCAAACCTAAGGCTTAAAGGGATAGTATACGTATGTTTTCAAGTGTGGTTATACAGAGATCGACATGCACAGGCGCAAAGCAATAGCCTGCTGTGGACGGGGGCAGCAGAAAAATGTACTTTAGACACCTAAAAAAATAAATCAATACCAGTTTAAGTGTATGCTAAAGTTAGAAACGGTGTTTGATAGCAAAATCGTAGGTTGATTTTGTTTCCTTTGGAAAGAGCCAGGCTTGCTATTCCCCTGTTTCCAGTCTTTATGCTATGCTAAGCTAAGCTAAGCTAACTGACTCTTTGCTATAGCTTTATATTTAATGGACAGACAGACATAAGAGTGGTATCGATGGTGTCGTCAAACTCTTGCAAGAAACTGAATAAGCTGAATAAAAATGTCTTTAAAGAACAGTCTCTGTTGCCACACTGCCACCTGAAGCCACAAGCAGTGGAGCCTGTGGTATATGTTCACTGATTGTGAGATGATGGCTGAACCACCTCGGTCTCAATGAGCTCATTTAACCCTGTTGTAATCAGTCAGTGACCAATACCAATTGTATCTTTGTCAGGAGCACCAGGTGTCTGGAAATTATAGTCATCCATCAGCACAGGGAGCACCGCAGCCTGCTTCATCAAATGAGCTAAGGAGAATATAACAAAATACATTTTGCCTCTTTGACATATCTATATCCAGACAGGTCTCTAATAAGATTGTCTGTGGGCAAAAGGCAAAGAAAAACTTATTTAGACGGCCGACAATGTGTCAGACCCCATATTATCCATTCAAACTGTCTAAGAACAAACCTTATGTTTAGGCTACTACTGCATCCATAGTGACATACTTTAATCGTATTGGTTACTATTGGCTGATAAAAAATGTTTAAATAAAAAATGACATTTTAAAGATATAGTTTAACATTTTGGGAAACACTTTCCATTTTTATGCTAAACTAAGCTAGACAAGTTTATTTATATACAGTATTTCTAAAGGCAGTTTTCTTGTCAGTAAACAGATGATTTCATTCAAATGTCTTAGATAAAAGAGCTGATGAGCACTTCCTCTTGTCATTCAACACAAGCAGAGAGACTGATGTGATAGAGCACAATATAAAGGCTGTTAATTTTGTAAAGAAGCTGTCCTCCCTCTCCAACGCTAAACTCTTTGCTTAATTATCGACATCCGCTCCAGACCTGTCTGAGTCTCTGTCTGCCCCGCCAGTCTGCAGTCAACCAGATCTAGTGAGACTCCTGTTAAATCCAGCGGTGCTCATCAGAAGTGGCAGTGATTGAGTGATAGACACTGCTTAAACAGAGAGGTACTCAGACAGCTGACATTCCCCATCTTGTCTTGGCCAGACAAACAGCCACACTGCCCCTTCTTTCATTTAGTAATTTCCTCCTCAGGATTCTAACCCAGGGGCTACCGCACACTGGCAGGGAGCATCTCAGGTGTCTCATGGCATCTCAATTGTCCCTTTCTCTAAAACTTTGTTGCCCAAAGTCCACAAATCGAAACACTCACACACACACACACACACACACACACACACACACACACACACACACACACACACACACTCACACACACACACAATTTATTCTTACGATCATACCCTCCACATGTAATGCTGTCTGTGTTATTCCTTGTTTTTTATGACTGCTCATTAAGCTGAGTGATATATCTGACTGTGGTGAAGAAGCAGCCCGTAACTCACATAGTCATCAGCACTTACCACTTTGACCAGCTGTGACATGGACACCTCGAACTGTACAATGACTGGGTCGGTCACATTTTCCACTGGTCGTATGTACTGGTTGTAGCTGGAGAATATCACAGAGATGAGCTTGTGCTCTGCATCTGAACAGGAGCCTCCTGAAAAAGAGCAGATTGTCAGACATGGATCTGTCACTGCAACGTGGTTTAGTTGCTTATAAAGTGGCCCATGCAGGGCTTGGTTACAATGTGACAAACAGCCAGAGAATGCCTTCATATTAACCTATTTCAGTACACTGATTAGAATTAATAAGCATATTTTGTAATACCAGAGTGTATTTGCGCCAACACAAATGCATGCATCTATAAATTAACAACAGCTCAAAGTCAGCATTTATTACTTCCCAGAATGTTTGTCCAAATTAACACGTAGGATTTGAATGTGAAAATAGTTCACGAATGAGGTTATTTCAAAATGCCTATTTTTAATTGCCAATTCTGTACAGGTAGCCTCCATCATTAAATGTGGCAATATTGTTAAACACATGTATGTTAAGCAACAAGTATGGCGTGTTAAAGTAGTAGCTTATTACTCACGTTGAAGAAGAAACAGAAGGAAGAAACATTTGGGCACAACAAAACAAAAATTGCCTTTCATCCTGTTTGAAATGACAAATTTAAAATTGTATCCAGGGTCAGCGGCAGCAGCGCGCTGGGGAGCAGACAGGAGGAGAAAGTGTGAAGAGTGAAAGCGCGTCCGCAGTTTCCAGAGAGAGCAGCAGAGAGAGAGGGAGGCAGAGCTACACGGAGGACACGGTCACTGATAGGAGGCACACTGCACTGCAAAACAAAGTGCAACCTATAGCGACCTAATCTGATAAAACAAGGACAAAACTGGTCAGGGGTTCACATGTTTTCACCTTTAGATCACAACAGGCTTGCATCGGCTACAAATCATTCCTTTCCTTGATTTTCCTTGAAATTAAACTAAATTTAGCCTACGCACTTTTTTTTTTTCTAGAGTGGGAGGGTTAAGAGACACAAAAGTCCTTTCTGAAGGACCCTAACAACATATTTTCTCAATCAGGTTCTAATCAAGAATTGAGTGATCCTGATATGAAAATATAATTTTCTGCCGAAGTATTGATTGTGATTATTTTACATGACAGATTTCAATATTTATTATATTTCATATTTATGTATACCTTTTTATTCATTTAATCTCACTCATCTGAAGTGGGCGGGGCTCCGTTGACAGAACAAAAGGGATGTCATGTCAGGATTTGGCAGCATTTGAATGAAGAAAGTTTGTGGGCTGTTACTGTACAACTGTTACAATAACCACTGCATCTGTGCTACTGGGTCTGGGTTTGTGTGGCCTTCAGCATAACAGAATTTATCTTGATTGACTGATTGATTCTTAATTGATTTTGGTTTTCAGACAACATCCTGTGTGTGTGTGTGTGTGTGTGTGTGTGTGTGTGTGTGTGTGTGTGTGTGTGTGTGTGTTGTTGTTTTTTTATATATAAATATCTGCTGGTAAGCCCACTTCTATTTTTCTTTTTTATTGTGAGTTCAGAGAAGCACTTTTCTTTCCTTTAGTCAGCAGACTGGCCCAGTGGTTTGACAGTCCTGTCCTTCAGCTGGATGAAGGGGAGGTCCAAGTGCTTTTCAGCAAACATCCACCTTGCTGAAGTGCCCTCAGACGATAAATACTCTCTTCCAAAAGCAGAGTCTGTGTTTGGTGTCTGACCCTGCTCTCTCAACTCCTTTGAGCGGGGCAAGTGAAAAAAGAATCACTCCCCTGGGGGATATTACATCACATAGAGGTAGTAATAAATGATAATCTGACCTTCATGCTGCAAAGGCTATCCTGAATATAAAAAAAAATAAAGTTGGAGTGGAACATGTAATTTTGATTCAACCCCATTTTTGAGGATTAGATAACAGTAGATCTTTCTTGGAAACTAATTAATGCTTGCTTATGTGGCAGGGCAAATCTCAAGGACAACGCTTCCATGCATATCTCATTAGAGACTAATGACAAAAGGCTGCTGATGTGATTTATGGGATTTTTTATGGAGTGTTGAATGACATCTCCTCTAGCTTTGTTTGGATTGAAACAGATGATGAATCGTTGATGCATATGTTGTCGCACCGCAGCGTCTCTCCTCACTAATGACAGGAAGCCAACAGGTGAATGAGAATGATCTAAAACACTGTAAACAGAGATTAAGGTGGAACATCAACAGTGATGCAAATCGCTGTCTCTTGATTTCAATGACGGTCTCACAAAAGAACCAACAGACTGCAGAATCTCTAACGAGCCCACTCAGCAGTTTATTGAGCAGTAAATGTTGAGTGTGGGTTCAGTTCAGCATGTGCTTGTGCATTTTGTGAAGCTCAGATATGTGCGCACCTGCATTTGCCGGTATGTACAAATAAACATTTAACAGAGATCAACTCTACCCTAAGACAGAAATGAATGGCCAATGGATTAGTGCCTGAAACAAGTACAATTTGTACACATCCTTTTAGAAGTGTCTTGCTGAAGGATATTTGGCAGGGCCCTGGCCTTATGTAAAATGCACTGCGCTTCAAGACATTGCAGTCCAGATTAGCCACATCTCCAACAGTTTTGTTGTATCAACATTATTTTTTGCCAGGTCACGCACTCTCACATTTCAAGTGAACAGCCGTCTTATCTCTGTGATGAAATGTTCTAATTGGCACATTCTCAGCGAACGTATTGGCTCTGAGGACGAAGTTTATCACCGGCAACACAGATTAACTAAGCACTCACCCTGAAAATTTTAAGACTTTATTGGGGATTTCATACATTTGATCAAAATGAGAGAGGGCATTATTCATTCTTTAATCACACATCACATTTCAATGACATGGTAATGGAACTTACACAAATAAGGCATCAAACAACATCTGACAGCAGACAAGTGTTCCTCTTAACTCAGACATATTGGGTATATTTCTGCAAAAGTCCAGCATACTTAAGTGCAGTGAAAGCTAGATTCAGTCCAGTTCTGCAGCTGTCCTTTGTTGACATGAATGGAAATTACCTCAGTGCAACGATGCCTCATTACATCCATTGCAGATGTACCATTTCCTCAAAATATTTGCTGCTGTAGATGGTTGTATTGCTGTGGACCATGTGGTTTCGATTATTAGGAGACATTTGTTGTACGTCCCATCTCGCATAACAATCCTTTGTTCCCCTGATATACACAATGGGTGGTTGCAAGTACTTTTTTGTCTGGTTTAACTCTCTCAGATGCTTTATTGGTGGGGTTTGGCATAGAAAATGATGCTGTCACTGCTTTTTGACTCCACCAATATGGTACTACAGGCTTCAAGCAACCAAAAAAACGTTGCAACTACTACAGGCCTGCAGATGCACCGCTTGATTGCTGAAAAAAAAAAGAAATCTCGCCGTGTCATCATATGCGAGGAGTCTCTGAGCTGGGCTGCTGGTTGGGAACAATCTGAGTCTGGAAGACAGGCTGGAGAAATAAGCCCAGCGTGCCCACCACACACACGATCACAAAGATCCACAGGAACATCCGATCCACAACCATGGCCACATACTTCCAGTCCTCTATCACCTGCAAATATACAGAAATCAAATTAAACATACTCAGTGCTCATGTTTTTGCCACAATGAACTTCACACAAGCTTTTATTGAAATAAACCATCAGTATTGCAGAGCAGTGAGATGACCGAATAATCCTGCACCAGTGTGTCATGTGTGGACGCTGCCACGCCTCTGTGCAGCCACTTGGGGGCAGAGAGTGTAACTGAGTGAATGAATGAGTGAATAAAGTGTGAGACTGATTCCCTTTCTGAATCCTCGCATCCAAACAAACTGTCAACCCTGCTTACACATTTTACAAACATCAAATCAATATGTCTTGTAGTCTGTTGTGTTTGCTAGCAATTGAATTGGGTTGAATTAGAACATAAAGTTCTGTAATATACTTAATACTAATATCAATATACTGTCATATGTGTTCCATCTATTCATACCACGAATATAGCTTGAAAGTTAATCTAAATATTAGGGTGCTATAGGCTGACATATTTGAGTTAAACGACAGACGTTTCCATATTGCTGAGACCTACACTGAAAAGCTACTGACCCTTTCACCCCATTTTCAGTGCAGACCGTGGCAGTTTTTGAAACAAGTCATTTCTCATTCCTGGTTACCTCCTTATTTTATTGATTCAGCAGAGAAAGAGATTGATTACCAAAAGTCTGTCTTTAATTTGCTCAGTCACAACCCCTACTTAAGGTTAGTGGTGGTAGAAATAAACACAAATCTTAAAAATCTATTAATTGTTATACCACAACATTATTCCTTAGACAAAACATCCATCTCTCTTGAATTGTTAAATATCAGTTGTGAAATTATTTAGTGGCAGAACAAATTTAGCAAAAATGTGTAGCACTGTATAAACGTAGTAAAAACATTTTGTTAAAATGTGGATACATACACTCTGATCATCATCATCTCCCATCAAGTGCTCAGCCACAAAGCGCACCCCGTCCACCGCCTCCTGGACATCAGCAGCCCAATCTGAGTTGCTTGTCTGCTGGAGGTCCTGGGTAGAGGTGAAACCACTGGAAATGTAATCAGTGGAGCGCAAGTCCCCCTTCCTGTTGGAATGGCTGTAGCTCAGCGGAGGAGCTACATTTTTGTGTCCTGGGGTGGAGAAGGCAGAACTGGAAGACAGCAGGGCAGAAGACGACAAGGTGAAAGCTGTCTTGGATGCGACTGGGTAACCCAAGCCCAAAATGGCTCTCCTCGCCCTGAAACACCGCTGTCGGCGAAGTCTCTGGCTTGCAGAGTTATTCTGAGGGCGTCTCATGAAGAGTAAGGCAGGCAGTTTGACAAGAAATATCAGCTTGACCCAGGAAGGCATGGTGTGGGTGCTCGGAGAGCGGTGGTGGACGTTGAGCACACACACACTGGTGATGATGGAGAAGGTCACGAGCACCATGGTGAACATCAGGTACTTGCCGATCAGGGGCACATCCAGTGAAGTGGGAGGAACAATCTTTGAGATTAAAAGCAAGAACACAGTGAGAGCCAAGAGCACGGAGATGCAGAGGGTCATCTTCTCCCCGCAGTCTGAAGGCAAGTAGAAGACCAGAATGGCCAGAGAGGTGATCAAAACACAGGGAATGATGAGGTTTATGGTGTAGAAAAGGGGCTTCCTTTTGATGATAAAGTCATACGTGAGGTCCACATAGGTGGGATCCAGGGGGTTGACGGTCCGTCTGCCTGGCAGCGCCAGGATATCCCACTCCCCACTGGGAGTGAAATCATCCATACTCGCCACCTCGGACTTCAAGATCAGGTCGATCTCCGTGTGGTCATACGTCCAAGAGCGGAACTTGAGGGTGCAGTTCTGCAGGTCGAAGGGAAAATGCTTGACCTCGATCTTACAGGCGCTTTTGTAGATAGCTGGAGGAAGCCAGTTGATGCTGCCATTGAAAAGGACAATGGCATTGGTAAAGACGGTTACCTCATAGGTACCATCAGCACTATGAGACGAGGGAGAGAGAGAGAGAGAGAGAGAGAGAGAACTTTAGAGAACCTGTGTTATCAACAATCACAGTGAAGTTATTGAAGATAACAGGAAAACTACTCATATTGTACTTCCTGCCTTTGTCCGTTTCCCACTTGTTTTCTATCTCACCTGTGTTTTATAAGTTGATTAGTCCAGTGCATATCTAGTCTGTGGGCTTTCCCTCTTTCAGTTGTGAGGTGGTCTGTTGTTTGTTCCTCGTTAGAGTTTGTCTTCAGTTTAGTATTTGGAATTTTTCCTTTATTTCCATTGTACTGCCTGAGCATGCTCCCTCAGTTTTTGTGGCCAGTCAATTTTGGTTTTGGAACTAGCTTTTGTTTTTAAAGCTGATCTTCTGCTCTATTCAACCTGCCTGCTGGGTACTCTTTGAACTTTAAAACTGTGACACATAGATTCAATCTCATAAAGACAATATTAACAGATTATTCTATGTAATTGTCTTAGTTTTTAATACATTGCACATAAGAATGTAACATAACACTTTGACATTCCAGTGATGCTTACTTGTTGTACAGGACAATATCTGGGAGCCAGATGTGTCTGGAGGGAATGCGCAGCTTGTCGATACCTTCGTACTTTGCAGGGTCCCATGATAACCTGTAATCCACCCAGTGCTGCAGAGACGGAGAGACCTGGCTGTCATGTCTGACTTCCAAACACTTTCTCAATACCAGCTCATTTCTAATTACATGCTTCGTTATCAGTTAAATATGTCTGGAGCAAAATTACAGAAGCAGTTTGTTCCACGCTGGGAGAGGAAGAATGGATATGGTTTAATTCAAGTTCAGAGGGAAGGACATTTAACAAGACATACGCTAGGCTGACTAAGAATACAGGTGAGCTTCAGCACACTTACCTGAGTGAGCCAGACATTTGTGGTCATGATCTGTTCTCTTTCATTCTGAAAATGCACAAAAGAGAGGGAACAGAACAGAATTTTCAGAACAGTTTTCATGCACAAATACAATTGAAATTGTGTATAGAAATACAGTACAACTGCATGTTAGCTGATATAACAGTTACACTGTATTATAGGGGAAAATTGCCACCTTTTATGTGGATGTTCAAGTGTTGAGTAAATGAAGTCCATTAAAGCAATCAATTCCTCTGTGCATGCTATAGTGACAGCAGGGACGTGCGGTCATGAAAAGTAAAAAACAAAAAAAATTATAAAATAAAATAAAATTAATATTTCTCTACTGATCTGTGCTATAAATGTAATTTCTGTATGATTCCAATCATTTCAAGCATTTTTATAATCAAAATCGCTGAATTAGCGCATGTCCTGTTCAAACAGAGACACATGAGGTGAGGCAGCGACGAGCTGTGCCTCACCTCAGATTGTGAATCCCTCACTAACTGGGTTGAGCGCGTGTCTTTTGCTTTCTCATTGCTGCACACACTGTAATATTTGTAGATACTTGTATTATATGTCCTTTCTTTCCATATAATAGGTAATGTATTTCACGTATGTGTAGAACCTATTTAGTGTTGCTGATCTGACATTAAACCGCAGTGAAAAAGCACAGAGGGGAGGCAAACAGTACCTCTGCCTCAATGAAGGGGGCGTGCGAGAGCTCACGGGTCGGGTTTATGCTTGTTCTGTCGTTGCTCTTTTTCTACACTTCTCTTCTTCTTCTTATATTTTGATTTGACCGCAAAAATGTAAGATTCAATATCTAAGCTTAAAAATGTCTCAAAAAACAGGGAAATATGACCAAATCAACAGCAATTCAATGTCGGACAGGTAAAGTAACCTTTTATGTGTTTGTTGTTCTTTTTATACATCTGTTGTTTGTTACACAGATTATCGCGGGATCTCACGATAAAGGGCGAGCACTCCGCTTCTGAAACGCTCTCGGTGGGGCAGATCGGTGGGGCAGATCGGTGGGGCAGATCGCGGCGCACACGCTCCCGGTGGAATCAAATATGTACCTTACCTATGTGTGTATAAAGAATGCTGATATGAAATATGAAAAACAACCAGTAGTCAATGTGCAAGTTACCAATTGAATGGTGATTTAAGATACTCTATTGGGTTCATATATTTGCAAATCTGACTCGAGTCAGTGCCTCACCAGCCACGAACCTGACTGCACATCACTGAGTGACAGAGAAAGCTTTCTCATCAGGCAGAGGTTGCCTAAAAATGTCTTCAGCGTATTCAGTGTTCAATTGTACTTAGCTCCACCCTCTCGCATCACCTCTGGTTGCAAAAAGGCAAGATGGCGACGGCCAAAAACCAAGATGTCGACGGACGATAAGCCGAACTCAAGGCTTCAAAATGGCAGTCCACAAACCAACGGGTGACATCACGGTGACTTAGTTCACTTCTTTTATACTGTCTGTTCTTCCTGCATCCAACACCTTCATTTGACATAACAGCCACATAGTTGGAGGCAAGTACTGCAGGCTATTACAGCTTGGATTTCAAGACTCAGCCTCTGGGTAGACAGCTACAATAGGCTGCCTGCACAATACCAACCAGTAGTAGTCAGTTGTACCACTAAGAGTGTATGAAAACAAGTTAGCAAGCGAGCTGAGAAGTTTAAATACTGTAGTTTGTTCAACTTAACTGATAAATGTCTGGTAAAGTTAGCTAAAAGTAATGGATGAATGGTTAAATAGCTACACAGTTGACAATGATTACAATATCCTCACCTAGATAATATAATCTGTAGTGTAAATAACATCCAGTTTATAGTCCATTCAAAAGAACATTTTGGAACATATCAGTCAGACAAAAAAAGGTCTAGATAGAATAATTGCTAGTAAGACATGATCGTATTAGCTAACCAAAGATAATTTTCACAAAAATAATGCCACGGAAAACACACACAATGTTGTTGGATAAATTTATTGTTGGACTGTGGATGCTGGGAGCCGTGTGCACAACTGGGACACAGTTGTTCCTTTTGTTCTCCCTGGGAACAAACAAATAGACAAAGGTAGTGAGTGACTGATTGAACTGACCGGATTGTATTAATGTCTAATAAGTTATGTGGCAGAATAATAGAGTGTTTATATTGCCAAGCTAAAGATACAAGTTAGTATAAATATTACAACAACTCACCTCTACCTGTTTCCTCTTCCCAGGGTGTTCAGGCAAAATGGTTTTCCGGGGGCTGGAGCACACATTTATAGTCCCATGAAGTACCAACCCCAGGAAGTGGGTAGGGGGGGAAGTCAAGATATGTGTTGCTCTGTTTATTTAGATAAATCATGTGTTGATAATTTACTCTATTTATAGGGATTGTAGATATTTGTAAATTATTATTGATATCTTTGGGTTGGTAAAATCATGTAAATATTGATTGTACATATATTGTTTATGTATATTTGGTATGTCTGGGCTAATTAGAGTGAGATGGTGTATATAAGGAGCTCATTTTGTTTGTGTAGAGAAACTGGTAGAGACTGGTGGGAAGTGGTCGGTGATGGCGAACCTTTGGTGTGGTGTTGGAATGAAAAAATAAATGAAGCTTCATCTGAAACCTCTTCGAGACTCCTGATCTGCTTATTTGCCTCCATGGCCACTCGGGCATGTTAACAATCTGTTATATAAATGTGTAGTCTCAATTAACAATATATACCGGCCGACATAATGCGGATGAAACAGCTGGATTCATTAAAGATAACTCATTAAAGATGCTGAGGACCGAGAGGAGACAGTAGTTTCTGCTGGTGTAACAAGGGGACAACAAGGTTCTGCACACAGAATGAATTACGATCTCAACTGGACAGTGTCAGCATCTCAACACACTTGCAACTTCCATTGCAAAGCAAACGTTATTGGAATATGAGGACAGCAATGTTGTAACTCTAATCAGATGTACCTTCCTGCTTACTGTCATCTTTACTCTGGCATCTCGATTCAAGTGAGGTAAAAAAAAAAAAAACTGCCTTCTTCTTCTTTGATTGCTTGTTAACATGTTTGTTGTTGGTAATGTCATCACACTCCCATGACATACGCATCCAATAAAGTGATACCAAATGGCAATTATTCCAAGGGTACAATGCAAACTGAGCCTGTGAGTCTTGCTGCCTTGGTCTGCAGCGGGAAGGAGCCTCCACTGTAAATCACAGGAGGACCTCTATCACTGTGGCTAAAACAGCTTTATGGCCCCTTTTAATCCAATGTGCTGAAGTTTCAATCTGGACATGACAGAGGCAGATATCACAGCTGACCACATCTATCCTCTACTTCATCCATCCATTTAGAGCTATGGCCTCGCTGCACTGGCTGGTGGATAACTAACTGCTTTCTTTAAAGCTTTGTGGCTCTTCCTCTGTCTTTTCCATCATCCTCTTTCTCTCGCTGTCTTTATTTTTCTGTCTCCCTCTTCGTCTCCCCAGTACATATTCTCTCTCACATAAACAAACACACCCACCTCTTCATGGTGGGCAGAAGTATTTGGTGCCTTACCACACTGATGAGCTGAGCCAGAGACACTTGCAGCTTCACTGGGACTCTCTCTGTCCTGTTGACAGCCGGGCGGATGAGCGGATTGTAGCGATCCTTTCCCAGCAACCAGTTCATGAGACGCTCCTCTGAGTCGGCACAGCGGCTACCTGGTGACACAATTTTGTTCAATTATTTTTATGCACAGGTAGTACATAGTATACACATCCAAAATATCAAGACAAAACCTTTAGAACATAAGTGTTCCATGGAGCGTGGATATATGCTCGGACAATGTAAAGTCCATATACTTGTTTTCATATTGTCACAAAGGTTGTTGTTTAAAGCCACTACATTCAGCTGTCAAATTGAACTATTGAACTATTTTTTTTCTATTTATATATATATATGGGGATGGAGTCATCTGGAAACAATCAGGAAGGAGTTCTTAAATCCAGAAATGGGTTTGCATCTTCGGTTCCCTCTTATCAAAGTCAATACGTTTTAATGGGTTATTGGTTAAATGCCTGTGGTTAAAACAAGCTTCAAGAGATTTTAATGTTTTGTTCTACGATATAAAATATATCAGTAAATACCCCTCTCATGAATTTTGAAGCTTTTATGTAAAAAAAATATTTAAAGAATCCCATTTGCTTTTTGGTCGGGGGAACCATTGCAATACTGACTTCCCCAAAACATACCAGCACTCTCAATGATCCTGTTCCAATAACTAATTCTGATACTAATCTACATGTAGACAGGTATACCTTCCCTACCTGCATCTGTGCTAAAACACTCAAGCACTGAGAAAACAAAGTGAACAAATCTGTTCCTCATCTATCTATTCTGCCTTAAGCCAAACTGCTGAATGTATCATTCAAGTAAGAATAATCCATGAATACCAACACTTCAACTCAATCTCCTTCCCTCCATTCCTGACAAAAGAAGCATGTCAGGGGTGAAGACAAGCCTGATTGAAACTGATGATCAGTGCTTCTCATTTGGAGCAGAGGGAATACATGTAGCACTACCTCCTCCATTTTCTTTACATCCAGCATGTAATTAATGCCCCCATGGTCTGGAGTAGCTGAGTCGACTTACTCTTGGGAAACACTCAAACACACATGAAGCACATGAGACTCTTACTGATGGGCCTGTAAAAAAGAACCGCTGCTGTTGTCAATATTCAGCAAAGTGATGTTCATGGCTGCAGAACCTCAGAATCAGCTTGCCCCCTTTGCGAACCTTTGTGACGATGCTATAGGTAAGAACAATGTTGGACTTTCAACTCCAATGCTTCTCTTCTTGCTCAGTATCAAACTGTGAGTGCCATTATCGGCCCACAGACTCCTGGAGCTTTGCTGGGTGTGGCACGCACACAGTCTAGCCCCACGGGTCAGCGCATGCTGCCATGACTGTGCCTTGGCTGCAGTCCCATCCAACACAGTCAGACTTCCACAGCACTGTTTAACAGATGGTGTGTTGTCAAAGCCCTGAGAGACCTGAGTCAAACAAGCTCTGCCTTCCCCAGAGATGAGGGCCACTGGCAAACCACCCAAACTTGTGATTACCTGCCGTGAACTGCCACTGGTGTGTGTAATTGTGTGTGTGTGTGTGTGTAGGTTTTAATGCGTGAAATGAACAGCGCCTCAAGTGTTGTGTTCACATTACGTTGATGGAGAGTGAGGTCAGGCGTGTTAAAACAATGGTAGAGTCAGCTGTTGTGGAGTTGATAAGGTCACTCTGCAAAGCACTCTTGGAAAAAACAAAATTGACAAACATGTAATATAGTTAAGAGGCCCGAGAGCATAATGAGGTGTGTGAATGGACCAAAACATGAGGCAAAAGTTGAAAAAAGCTGGGGGTTTTTTCTTCTCTCTGACTCATTTATATTCTGCTGCTTGTTTCTGTGACACACATGAAGATTCATCTCTTTAAATATCATCACTGACTGACAAAATACTCACACAGAGACAGTTTCAGAGACAGTTTCATTATGAGGTATTGGTCTTCCCAGGTGAACCCACTTTGGTGACATGAAAAGGTGAATTTGAAGAAGTCAAGAAAAGGATGGAAAGTTGCTGAAACTGGTACTTGTATAGGTTCAGGGGGCTGTGGTTCTAATGTGTGCACTTCTAGTTGTGACCCTACCCTAAAAATTGGGTGCTGATTGCATTTGGTGAATACAGGCCACATTTTACAACAGGCCAGGTCTGACTTATCAAAATGCTCCGAAAGACACACTGTGTTTGAATAGGCTGGACTCCTGTCAGTGTTAGAGCCATGTGACATCAGGTTGGCTGCAATTCACTGCTTTTGTTTCCTTTTTGCTCAGCCTCTGTCAGTTCCTCTACCTACTTAAAACCACATCAAACAATGGTCTGCAGCTACTCCTTTCTTACTTGTGCAGCCCTCTATCTTATCTCTAAGTCTTCCCTCCTGCCCTACCTTACACAATAGTATCAACAAGTACACCAATAAGGCTGAAATCAATATCTTTTTTTGAGGAATCAGTGCAACCGGTGCAGCACTTTCTTTAGTCCTGCTGTAACTTAATAATGTAACACTATAGGTAGAATCATACTGTTATTTTTGCTATTTATTCATGCATGTGTTTATAGTTTCAATTAAATTATACGTTCACATTCAAATACATTTTATTGATAAAAAAAAATACAACAAAGCAAGACATTTGAGGTATCTGCATATTTGCCCCATGGAGCCACTGACTGAAAATGATTAGTAGGTTATGTCACAAAACTTAAAGAAAGACAAACTTACAGTGAACCAAAGAGAGGAAGTAAGCGAGGATGGAAAGAGTCCGAGTCATTTTTTCGGCAACATCTGATCCGCGGGAGTTGTCGGTGTTGATGCCTCAGAGCTGCGGTGTTTAGCGCTCTTCCTCTCGGACATGCCGGAATCTACGGTTTGAACACTTCAACAGCACGGTGCTAATGCCTAACAAAAAAAGAAGAGATAATTCGCCATATAGCGATATCTGTTGCTCCGTCTTTGGGGGTTGCTTTAATCCGCCCCATAAAATTCACCGAGTCTCCTCTAGGGTCTTTACGCACTGTCAACACGCAGCAGCCTCGTCCTGGAGCGCTGCTCTCTCCGTCCCCAGCAAGTCCTGCAGGTCTCGTCCCGGTCTGTGATCGGCTGGACGTTTACACCAGCAGCTAAGGTGGGATAGTTCACTGACCTTGCACTCTGTATTTTGCTAATTGAAAGGGAAAAGGGCGGGTTGTGAATTTATAAACTTTTGCGCTTGGATTTGGTGAGAAAACGACTGAACTCTAGGGAACTAATACTATGCAGTCAGTGCACTTAATATATAATTATATGAATTATGTTGCCCCCACACACTAATAACTGATTGAAATCAGCAACTACAGAAAAGACACTGCATACCCTCCAAGAACGTATTATGAAAGACCATGTCTGAGGATATTCTACAGATTTAAAGTATAAGTTTTATACTATTCCATGTAATTGTCTTGAACCCAGCATGTAGTCACATGTCAGCTTGAGGCTCCTTTCCTTATAGCTTTAGTAAAACACCATCCTCAGTGAGAAATCCATCCGGGCCTAATTCTCTTCCCATCAACAAACATTAGTTGACGATCCTGGGGACTTGCCGTCATTTGCTGACTACACACTGCTTTGGCGAATGTGGTCAGGAGAGGACAATAAATTATTCTCTGGTCCTGGATGTGAGATTTAGTGAGGTGAGGGCCAGTCAGACCAGGAGCAGTGCAATCTTAGCGAGGCAGATTTACAGTGGCCACGCAGTTTAAAGCCTCATTATAATGGCCAGTAAAGGAACTGTATCTGGCATGAAGAACGACCCCAAGGACTCGACTGGAGTTGTAAATTGTAACTCCAAAGACTTCTATTCTGGATTATTGAGAGCAGATCAATGGGGTCTGATTAGGTTTTGAGCCTCACGTGTTTTTATCGAGTCGAAGGGGACTGCACTGTTTGTCCAATTGCCCAAAATTGTATGTCAGACATATTGTTTGTACAGAAAACAAATGTTTTCATTATTATGCACATTCAAAGCAACATTATAGTTTTAATCCAGATGCAGACAGAAACAATTGGATGTAAAAAGCATCGTTCTATTTATTACAAACTATATATATTTTACAGTACTGCAGACTATTTCACAAGTGTTGTATGTGAAAATATTTCTGAATGTTTTCTTCCTACCTTACTTTTATTATTCCTTGTATGATACCACTACATATCCACTTACAGAGACTTGAAACTTGTTTGAGTTATGATGCATCACAGTGCATTATTTTGTTTTACTTTTGATTTTCGTTATTGTTTAGTGATATACAGCGAAGATTTTTTGAGTGAGTCTGAACTGACTGAATTTCAACGGCACTACTTTGACAAAAATAAAAGCAGACATGACTTTCACTCTGATAGAATATCTGGCTCAAGCAAGTTTCAAGTGTCTGCAAGTTTACATTCAACTAGAGAAATTAATGAATAGCAAAGTCTGATCGGAAGCTACAAAAAACATGTTTCAATGGAACTTTCATCCTACAAGCAACTCGACAGTATACTTTGAATACAGAATGAACTCCAGTGCAGTCATTAGTGGTGAAACATTACTAATCAAAAATGAACCATGGGCCAGTTCATTTCGTAAATGGCCACCTAATTCATCAAATTACACAATGATGAAAATTTACAAGGACACATTCTCGATATTTAATATATCATTTCTGTTTAGAGAGCAAGAAGGGTTGTTCGTACTTTTGATTAAAGCCAAGGATCCAATCACTAACAGGATTTTATCCCAAATATCTCAATGGATATCAATAAATACTTACAGGTCTTTGACACTATTCTGATTTTCTTTTTCTTAGACATTGACATAATATAGATTCTATAAAAAAAAAAAAAAATAGATAACTGTTGATTCAGAAACATTAACTTGAATTTGTGCCCGGTCAAACATCCCAAGATGAATTAAGTAAAAAAATCTACCTTTTGCAATTAGTTTGATGACAGGTGTGATGCAAATAGACTTTTATGTTAGAATTGCCCAATCCCAAACTCTCCTCCCTGACAACATCTTCTAAATGGTTGTATTCAGACAAATTACATTTATTGGTAAGCAGGCACAACAATTATAAGTGAGATGTTGGTGGCTCACTTTTATTAACCCCAGCAACGAGGCCCTGCATGGGGAAAAGTTCACTCTGGCCCTTCTGAATCATAATGTGCAAGCTTTCCCTTTTCATCGGGAAGGTGCAACGTATTTAAGGTTTAAGTATGTGGGGGGGGGGGGGAATCTTTTCCCACAAAGTAAAAGCTCAGCCGCAAAAAGAAAAGCTTTGCCGCCACACAATATGACTTCAGCAATTTACCTGCTTTAAAACAAAAATATGAATGCCATTTTCTGGTTGTTGTTTTTTAACCATGCTATGACGTGGCTTAATGAATGGCAATGTTAGTCCGTCTGTTGGTTGGTCGGTCCAACACTTTGGTCCACACTGAAATATCCCATTGGATTGAGCATTTAGCTCAAAGAACTACATGCTTATGTACTGTCACGATTGGCAATGCAGGGAAACAGGGATTGGACCCAAACACAGACAGACGAGGAAGCAGCAGGATGAATTCAGTGATTTATTTTCACAAGCTTACAGTGATCAAAAGACCACAAGGCAGTGGACTGTATAGCAACGATGACGATCTAACAATAAACAAAGAGAGGTGAACTGGTAAATGTGGAGTGTGGCTGATGAGTGAATGCGATGCAGGTGAGGAGGCGGGGCGGGGATGTCAGGGGAGCAGGACTGAGGGCATGTGGTGGATGGCTGAAGGATGGCACGTCCAGGGAGTGAGAGGACGGCATACGGTGTAACAGACCAGGCAAAACAACAAAGAAACTCCTGACAAGTACAATTGCACAGCATGTTGACTCTTAGAGAAGTATACAAATTATGTGAGGAACATACAGTGGAACATTAAAGCCCCTCCTCCACTCAAAAATGTGTTTTTCTTTTTGATACTTCATTTTGATGTTTGACCTTCTCTCAAAGAATGAATTCTGTGGATTTTTCAGATGAATCTGCTGACAGGGCAAAGTTTAAGATGTTTATGTACGAGATGATTCTGTGACATCACTACTGGTTTGGTAGCATCGACACATACACTGAGAATGGACTATAGGAGACACCTTATGTCCAGTAAAAATTTGCATATTCATATATTCTAGGTTGAGGTTGAAGAAGCAGGTGTACTTTCAAAAGAATTTAACACGGAAATTTAACTTTTGTTTTAACTTTAAATTTTGACTTACCTAATTGGTTGATCTCCCTGTATATAGTTACAGAATTAGTGAAATAAATGTCTATCATTAGTATGGCAGAAACTAAAAAAAATATAAGTCCCTGGTTGGAAAATCTCTTTTCTGACACTCTTCACCGGAAAACAATAAAAATAAGTAAAGCAGTAAAATAAAAATTCAGCTATATATTTTATGTTCAGCAATATGACAAGCAGCCAATAAGTTCAAGGGTCACAGCATATATCATTTGTAGGGTTTGTTGTCTAGAAGTCTGGGCTGGTGGTCTTACAGAGAGCCTGCTATGTTGTTCTGGTGTAGTGTTATCAGCTTATACAGCCTTTTGCTCACATCTCTAACTCATCTTAATGAAGTTCACTCTAGCAGGAAGTCTGTGTGGATTCTCGGTGGATGCAATAAAAACAGGAAACAGTTCTAAAAATGATTGATGATCCAAACACATCTGGCAGACTGACAACCAAGTCTTGAATAGAGTTTGATGGAAAAAAGAAAGCTATAAACAGCATTTAACGGCTCATTGGTGAACCATTGATGATTCAAACCGTTTCAGAGTGTCATTACCAGTAGCCTGGTGTGGTGTCACATCGCTGCAAATCACCATGAAAAGAGAGCCCCTTATACTCACAGTTTGTTGTGCTTGTTTGACTTCTGTCTGTCTCTGCAGTATGCAGAGTAGTATACACTCTGTGAGCAGGAGCCACATAACAGTTTGACAGTCGACATGTTGACATGTGGACAGACAGTTAGTGTCCGTGCGTAAGAGATTTCCCTGTGTGCCAGGGAAGCAGGATGGAAGAGAAATGGCTAATCAAAGAATTGCTGTTGTTGCAGTACCATGTTGCACCACTGCAATCCCACCCTGAGGGGCAGTATATCAAGCAGGCAGTTCATTACCTGGAGTGCTTGGCTCCCATCAGCAAGTCGCAGCCTACAAGAAGATATCGATCGCCCACCATCCATTGCCTGCTGCGGAACAACTCATTGGTTCATGCAATGTGTGTCAGTATTATGGTGATAATTTCAGGATACAACTGATATTTCTTTTGTGTATCTGCGTGTGTGCATGAATGTAGTAAAATTCATAAGACCACTCAAACTGTTCTCACGGCATAAATGCAAGGCAAAGCACTTGTACTTTACTTGAGTGTTGCCATTTAGTGATTCTTTATACCTAATAATCCACCACATTTTACAAGGAAATATAGTATTTTACACCCCACTACATTTTTGACAGGTAAAATTTGAATGAAGTTTGGATTTAAATACAAAAAAAAATTGTGGTGATCTCTGTGAGTAATTATAATAAGCAAGCTTGACAAGCTACAGGAGTAGAATAAACAGTCCAGTTATACAATATAATAACACAATATTTAATATTATAACACTTGTAGTTGCCATTTTTACTTTCAGACATTAAATACATTTTTGATACTAATACCTTACTTTTACATAGAGGTATTGGTTATTTTACTTGTAGTAAAGGATCTGAATACATCTCCCATAGCTGGTCAGAAAAATGCAAACAGTGCTCAACAAAGACCCAAATGTTGTGGTCGGAGATTTAACAACATTTTACATAATTGTATAAACTATAAAACATATGTACTATGCTGAGATAACATGGAAGCTGCCTGATTGTTTGAGGCCTGTCACAACAGCTCACTGGCAAGCATCCAATGCTACGCACTTCCACTTGGCCTGAACTACTAAAACACCATCCACAAACTCTGCAGAAAAGAATCATACACTGACCACAAAAATAATTACTTATCGTTCATTGATTCATATTCCTGCAAGCAAACCATTTTCGTAGACAGTTTTTTTAAAAGGCAGTGTAGTAAGGACTTCAAAAAGGACATGGGAGGAAACTTTGCTACATATGTATACGCTAAATCCACACTACATTTTAAATATTTATGGGGATGGCCACTGTTTTTTGTGGAGCATTTTTGCACACGCCTTATGGCTTGTTTTTTTCCTTAAAAAAAAGTAGCAGTAACAGAAATTGGAGGAGAGAGCAAAAAAAAATATTAATTAGCCAGAGGGAGGTTTCATCTCAACAGCTCATATCTGTTGCGTCAGACTGAACAGCCACTTATGAATAGTCTCTGGAGAAGACAGATTAGCCTATGTATTAATGTATTCAGCTTCTCAGTGATAGACAGGACAGTGAAACTGCCTCAGAGTGTAGTGTCAAATATGTCATACAGCAAGAGTGAGGAAGATAAATGGTCTTCTGTGACACCTGCAGATAGAGCAGGACCTACTGATTGTACTCTGCAGTGCTATTTTTGACAGCTCAGGATGGGGCATTAAACCTCACCTGTCTTGAGATACAACACCACAAATCCTGAAGGGCTTCATTGGTCTGGGCAATCCCTGATCTCCTCTTCCCCCTAAAAAACAGAAGTCTGATTTAGAGGTGGCCTTCTCCTAATGTCCACAGTCAAGGGCCTTGGTCATTTTAGCCTTCAAAGCTTTCACCGAAATGGATTGAATGTTGAAAGGCTGGTTTTGCAAATGGTACGTCGTCGCAGATTAGAATCTGAGAGGCTGACAGACCAGAAACTAGAATAAAGAGCTCTCATACTGCTGGTGTTTAACTGAAAGAAATTGCAGCTTTTTAAATATTACTCTGGAGACAGAATAATTAAAAAAGATTGAAAAAGAAGAAACAACATCATAGATCTCAATGTACACGCAAAAATCTGTGTACTGTATATGTTTCAGAGTGTGTGCACATATTTGAATTGTGTAATGCACATGCATAGGTCTGTGTATATGTAATTGGATTTATGTCTGACTGCAGGGTTTTTTCTGCTTTTTGTGTAACAGAGCTGTAAAATTGATCTCATTTGTCACTGTGAGGTTTTTTACATAGGCACTATTTACTGACATGCATCCCCACGATCACAGCTGACGAGAATCAATTATTTCTGCCCTAGATGAGATCTTAATGTGCTTAAAAAGGTGCTAGAAGCTGCAAGACAAGAGCCCGATCGAAGCAAAGCCAGCAAACTGTGTCTATGTGTAAATCTTTCATTCTGCTTCTCTGGTCACAAGAAAGGGTTAGATGTCGGTAACAATGCTGGGAGAGATGCCGACAAACGAATCAGCCAGTAAAAAATAAAGTAGGTTAGGAGGAAGATACAGTATAGATGGTGCTGCTACGTAAATAACCCAGGTCATAGCAAGGTAACAGGAAACAAAAAAAATAGTGTGTAGTAATATATGTGGATGAGATGATGATTGATGATACAGATTCAAAATATTGATTTTCTCGAGTTACGCAAAAGAAATGACAAAAGTAATAAAAATCGGCACTCCAAATTGTAGAGGTACTTTATGACTGTAAACATAACCAATATCCGTGAACAGTAAAGATTTAATACTCCACTAACAAGATAAATAATATGTCTTACAGTATATATAACATAATAACAATAATTTGAAGCTATCATTTAGCTTTTGGGCATTTTGTTTTGTCATAAAAAATGTATTACACAGTTTTCCAAAAGTACATAAAATTCCAGTATTGCATAGAACACGATCACATTTTTGTTGAACAGGAAGAATTGGAGACGTTGGTCCTGGCTGGACATAATTATGATGGAGTGGGACTGACTGAGCGGTGCAGATTCAATCAATGCCTATCAAAAATGCCTGGAGATGACCAGGAGTGTGAGATTGGTAATACACCATATGAGGGTGGTCCCAGAAGGAGGATGCATCTTTAGGAGCACACAATTTAATCCACTGCCGGACGAGGTGGGAAACTCATTATACTTGATACTTACAGGTGGAAAGATGCGCTAGTTTTGGAGACAAATGTTCAGACTGCTATTACAAATAGCACTTTCATGTATGAATTTCATGTGAGTTTGAATTTTCTTAACTTGGAGTCATGTGAATCCATTGTGACTACCTTAAAACATCACAGTCACTGGTACCTGGAAACTTCATTATAGAATGAAGAGTTGCGTGATTGATGTTACTGACCTGTATGTGACTGGAGCTTTCATGACGCAACTATATCCTTTTAGCCGTTGCTCAGTTGATATCTTGGGTTAATGACGTCTGTACATTTGGCCAGGATTGTTATGTCTCTGTGATTCAATTCAGTGTGTGTGTTACCATCAAACCAACTCTCCAGGGAAAAGGATGGAGAGGACAAAGCCCGTCTGTCATCCACGGTGCCCAAGAGACCCTCATCATCGCAGAGAGCTCATCCTGGGGGGGCTGGGTTCAGATGGCGAAGTGACTGATTGCGGTGTGTCTGTCTGGACTGGCTGCTAATGATGCAGGGCAGAGATAATCAGCTCACCACAGGCATCGTCGCTGGTAGTTGCTCCAAAATAAGTGAAACAGATTGGATGGGAAGCTGCATTTCCCACATGGAAATCTAACCATTCATCAATTAGTTGTAAGTAAATACACTAAGGCCGAAAGGGATAGTTTGTTATTGGTGAAGCGGCTCTAAGGTATACCCACATAGACGCTATCCATCCCGTGGCTGTCTTGCATATTGCACAAGATACTGTGGTTTTGACTAATGAGATTCTCTTACTGGCAAAGAATTAGATGGGAAAATTGATACCCTCATGTTATTCTGTTAATTATAGCTACAACCAGCAGTCAGTAATCTTAGCTCAGCACAAAAACTGGAAACAGCTATAGCCTGACTTCGTCAAATGGTAACAAAACAAGTCTCCGAGCAAATCTAAAGCTCACTAAATATTATTTGACATTGTGTAGTTAGCAGGCAACCAGCAGAGGGTTCATAACTCCCTGTAAAATGCTGAATTGTTGTTTTTACACTTGTTAGCTAGGTGTTTCCCCCGGGTCCAGACTTTGTGCTACACTAAGCTAACAAGCTAACTGTAGCTTCATATTTATATATACTTTTTAACTTTTCTTATCTCCACAGTGTGTATTTTTAAAAATAGGCTAATGGTTATACAGTTCTGCAAGATCCACTGCTATTTAGTTATTTAATGCAACTCAGATATTTAAAATAATAGTTCAACTTTTGTGAAATATGCTTTTTTGCCTTCTGGCAGGGTTATGATAATTGATACTGTTCAGATTACATTCTGATGTTGGCACGAAGTCACAGGAAAATAAATTGCATGTCTTATGCCCTTGAGTTTTAAGTAGACATTTGTGACATCTAATGTAATATGAGGGTGATTAATTTCTTAAATGTTGCATTATACTGATTCCCCTCCCTTTTGTTTGTCTGATCTGAAGACATTTGTTTGGAAGTAAGATAAATGATTGATTAGATAGAAATCTTCCTATAAAATGTGACTTTTCATCTGCAGTTTAACTATCACGTTATGTGATGGTATGAATGAAAGAGCCTTTCTTTGGCATTAAACCAGTGAGGGAGGTTAAGGCGACGTCCTTGGCTTGATGTATGTTGAAATCCCAGCACTGCATAACTTAGTCTGGACTGCTAATCGTAAAATTAATTACGTCCCTGTTCATTTACAACATGGTAGTTGATGTGGAAGGCGTCCAAAGGAGACGTTTGACACGGTCTCTGGCTAAAAAGAATCGAAGCAATTATCGTATTTATCGTTAGGTACAGTAGGCTAATGGGATGAAACTGTACATCAATTCATGCTGCAATACAGAAAGTACAACAAAAGTAAACATCTTGAATCTGCTCTGCTCTACTTTAGAGATAAATTTGACCTGTCAGAAAGGTGTGTCTTGTCAGGTGTGACTACATCGAATCTCTCTGGCTGTTGCCCTGGTGAGGACTACAGAGAGGTTACAGACTGGTCCACAGGTAGAGGTAAATTGGATGTGTCACAGTTCGCAAGATTCCAGATGGCATGTTGCTCCCCTTGGGACCCTCTCCTTCTTCAAGTCTCCACTGTGATCAGAATCATTGGTGGAGGCTGCTATCTGCCACACACAGCTTCTCAGCACAACCACCAAATGTCTCCCCCCACCTTTTCTCATTGTGTGATATCGCTCCCAATGCTCCACACTGGCCCATACTCACAGGACAGGAAGGCAGACAGTTAGACTGGTGGAGGAAAATCTCAGAAACTGTCCAGATTGCCTCGCTCTTCAGGCACAATTCTCCTGGATTTGTTGGGTTGGTTAGCTAACTTTAGCTCAGTCAAAAAGCTGACATTTTATAGCAAACTGTTATACATTTGTTGAAAAAGTCTCTTTGAGGGAGTTTTTATCTAATCCAAGCAGTAACAATGATTCTAACTAATCCTCCACAACACGTACATGACATTAGATCATATTAACAGTAGTAAACAATACTAAAAGTGTAAAAATGACAATAAAGAGGAAGTTGGGGTGGTGGAAGGAGTACACGTTTACACATTCTTGAACAAATTCACAAATCAGGGTACACATATAAAGTTTTAAGATACAGTTTCACAGCTCTCTGTGCAAATTTGTAAAGAATATTGCCCTAATAATACAACCTGGACGTACGCAGGAAAAGTAACAGACGTAGTTCTGTGAATAATGAAAAGATAGCTTGAGAGAGAAATTCAAACCTGCCTCGTGTACTTTCAGTCTTCCTGGCCAATCACTGTGTGAAGTGGACAAATTGGCAGATCATCTGCTTTGGAAAGACATCAAAATTGTCTAAATCAACCCCTGCAATCAGGACGATTTAAACATCATCAGACAATCAGACACACTGTCTTTCTGGCTTAGTTTCATACTGTTAAAAGGTTCAATGGACATACTATACATTCACTCTAAGGGAGTGTTTTGATTTAGAGAAGCAAATTATTTTATTTATTCAAAGTTTGATCTCCGATTCGACATTTGGTGCCTGAGCTAGTTGATACAGCAAGCGTATGCTTAACTGTCAACACCTCAATCATAACTCTTGCCAGGACTGAGTTAAGTGCTACGCTCTGCCTGCATGTGCCTTCCATTTCAGGCCCGTTGCCCAGGGCTAGGCAGGGTATGATTTAGATGATATTTGTCCTCTTAGCTAATTGATTTAAACTGGGCCTCCTTCCCCCATTGTCAGCCTGGCAGGGTCTCCCACTGGTCCTGTAAACTGTATTAGCATTAGGACGGATAGATTGGCAACGGTGCAGTCATTTACGAGACCCCTTCCACCGGCCCATTTTGCCTCTTGCCAGAGCAGCAGTGCCCCAGAAAGTAATAAGACTTTGGCTTGAATGTGATTAGGCAGCAGTTTACTTGGTTAGACCATATGAGGAACAACAGATCCCCTGAACAGCGATGCTCCACAGATAACCCTTATCCAATTAGATTGGCACAACACAGACCATTTATCCATTACCCTGTAAAACTGAAAAATAGATGACTCTACAAAATATAAGGACTGCCATCAAATATGTTTTCTTTGCATCCTCTCGGGCTGTGATATTGCTAGTTCACAATGAAGTCCTTCTTTAACCTGCCGCTTTCCACACTTTTACTTTATATATCAATGTGTGCAATGGCTTCGATATGGATGAATGCTTGGCATTTCATTATAGAGATAGGAAGGCATGAGCACTTGACTATCCTGATCTAAAGCTATAAAACCAGCACACAGCATCATTGATGAGATGTGGTACATTATTAAAGTTGATAGTGTTGTAGATGTTGTTTCTCTCGCTGTTCCTGCACTTATTGCCTCCACACTGACTATGATGGAAGCTTGGTAATGATCATCAACAGCTTATCAGTGTGAAGCATCTGTGACATTTTCATATTATATGATTTTGAATACAAAGTGTCATGCCTGCAGACTTCTCCTTCAAAACTGACTCCATCTATGGCTTCAACTTTTTTACTGATGAAGTGAAAAGACTGTTAAGACACTTCTAGCGGTGCCACAGTAGTTCAAGGTGACATTTGCTCTTTATTCAGTACTGTTTGAGAGTAATGGCCCTCTGTGGGCTCATTGGAGAGACACTTAAGTCGACTAAGACCCATGTAATTGACAAGTGCCTTTTTAATGTAATTACGTTTTGGAAGACACTGTAAAAAAGTACAATCTATAATACACATAATCATTTTAAGTTGTCTTTCTTTCTTTCTTTTGAATGTTTTGGAAGACACTGGTGCAAAAAGTGTAACCACTTAAAATACACTGTATACTTTATTACCTTATCTACAATACACCTAATCTTTTAAAGTTGTCTTTCTTTCCATCCTGGAGCCACAGGAATACATATGGCTGCAGAGTGGCAGGAAACAACATTACCTTTGTTAACAAGGGGATAAATCTCTCTCTCTCTCTCTCTCTCTCTCTCTCTCTCTCTCTCTCTCTCTCTCTCTCTGGATCTTAAACCTTTTGGCCCAACATGATTTCTAAAGTTCAGCTTTACACACGGTGCTTGTTGTCTCATCGGCATTTGACTTCAGTGATCTGGATGCATTGCTCTTGTAGGGTCTAGAGAAAAGTGAAAAAAAACTATCATGGTCCTCTGGGGGGCAGTTTACCAAGACGCTTGTCAGTATCAAGGGGACACCTCCCATTAGACATTGGAAAAAGGCCTGGAGGGCCGTGCTACTCGCTGGCCCCATCACTCCTGCCATAAAGAGTGTAGACTAGGAACACTGCCACTGATGCTATTGGACTTTTCTCAATACTGTTTGTTAAGTCAGCTGTCCTGATATAGTCTATCTTGACTTTTACAGATAGATTATTCATATTATTTCATGAATGTTGCAGCACTTCCAGCTGTTGGATTGATTTGAGATTTGGAAAGAGACCGACAAGAACATAACAGGGTGCCTTCGCACAATAAGGCAATTCCAATCACTTACATTTGTTGGACCATGTACATGACTGAAGTACAGCTGTGAACAGGTCTAGTGTAACTTTTGGTTTCAAGGAGAGAGCTCATATTTTGGCACATTAGACGTGTGTAGGTCATCCCGCTTTGCAGCAAAACATTTAAAAACCAACAGGAGCGATCATTTTCAGAAAGGCTTTACTGATGTACCGTATAGTCTAAATGAAGCCTTTGTGTCCAGCACTATGGTGTGAGACATAAATATTGTAAAACCAACCACCATCTCTGTCAGTTATGTGAATGATGCTTCTTTCACTATGAGGACTCTGTGTCCTGGATGTGAACCGTTGCCTCAGTCTCTGCTCGTTTACTTATACTGCACCCCAGGAGAAAATTGAATATCGCTCCTCCTTGGTGAGATTGGTGCAGTCTCCTCTGACAAACTGCCCTGCTAAATGTGGTGAATCAGCAGTAGAGTCAGTTGAGGAATGGCTTCAGCTATCCAAAGTTAAACATCTAAACACCTGCAAATCCCTATAAGACATTGGTTAAGCACCTAAGTGCTGTATTTTAACACTTCTCCTAATACTTCTGTTGATAAGGACTAATGAGCTGAACTCGTCGACACAATGCACAATGCAGTCTTTTGTGAAGCAGAGCTTAAGAGGGATCAGATGGTGCAGTTTCACTTCTGCTTTACTATTAATTCAAGGGGATGACTGAAATAAAACATGCTTAGAGTTGTGCATTTACATCTTATAATGAGGTTCGAGTTCAAGATGAAAAAGAAGGCATGTGGAGCCTCCATGCTGCCCAGTTCCTCAGTTCTGGTGTTGTTCATAAAGAAATAATAAAGGCTGTAAATGGTGGGAGATGATTTGCTCGTGCTGTCTGTGATGAAATGAGGAGACAAGGCAGGGTTCTAATTAAGTTTTCGTCTAGTGCAGATGGAGAACAGAAGAGCAGTATAAATCACAAAGGACAACAGCAATCTGCCTCTTTGTTAGTGCGTACACAGGCACGCTGTGACAAACTGCCTGTCAGCTGCTCAATCATAAAACAGGGCTGAAAAGACAATCAGGAGTCAACCAAAGACATTTGTTTTGGTGTGTTCTGACCCTTGAATGGCTTGGCACTGGCCTTTGTGACATCCCTGAAGATATGCTCCGTCAAGAATGTTCTGTATACACTCAGCATAAAATATACGTATGAAACATAAGCACTGAGGTCTACAATCCATTTCTCAAATGTCTGTCTCCGCCCCTTCATTTGCATATCATTACATGAGTGAAATGGATATAATACTGTGGGTGCAGTCAATATTCAACAACAATTATGACAATGTTTTCCAATGCAAACAAACATATGCATAGTGTATTTTACTAACAAAAAATATTTATGAAAAAAAGATTTAAGAAGACATATTCTGGTATAATAAATACATCTAAGAGTACAAACCCTCTCCGTGGCTGTGAATTGTGGGAAGATGCAACATGTTTAGTGGAGTGGGTTAATTGCTTTTGTCAGTATGTTATATAACTGCTATCTTCCATAATATAGTATCCTAACAGTAGACACATGAAGATGCAAGTCCCGCAAGGCAGAGTAATTACACCCTAAGAAGAAGAATGTATACTAATAGATTTAACCCCTAATCTAACCTAAGTGAAAAGTCAACTTGGGTAAAACACGTCAGCAACATTTAAATGATGTGAGGTGGCAAGGTGGAAGTGCTGTAAAAGACTGATAGTTAACAGAGATAGTCTAGTATTGTTTTTTTTGTTTTTTTTATCAATAAGTGATATATCTTACTAAGCTTATTACTTTCAGACCTTGTAATGTCTTTTATTGCTCAGGACTGATACAGTGAATTGTTTTTTTTTTTAATTGTAGTGAATTTCTGCAGCCCATTCAACCGGTCAATCTTCATATTTGGAAGTAGGCTGTAATATTACAATTTGAACAGGGAATTAAATAATTTCCCTTCTTAATTACTGAAATATTTGTAACCAACTCTAAATTAATTATTATGATCATAGGCTGGCCAATACACTGATTTCTGAATTTCATTATTCACTGCACGGACACACGAGACCAGAAGTGCACATAAAGAGGCAGCCACTACATTTCTTCCTCACTCACCCATTTATACAGATGCATACATAACAAAAAAAAGAAAGAAAACGTGGCCACAATGTGTGTTCGCCACATTTATCCTTGTTGATTTAACACCACCACCTAAAAAAAAGAATTACAGTGCTTTCTAGACTGGAACCTTGACCTTTCATGAGGAAATATTGCATTAACAAAGTCCCTGACCTCACTGCACACCCAGTGACTTCAGGTAGATTGTTAGAGTTTATTGCACATAGTTGCAATATTCTACACAGTAAATTGAAGAATTTGCATTTCTCTGTTCAATCCCCTGAATGTCAGAGGTATGACAGGTCTGAGGGATAACGTGTGACTAAATTAGACACTAAGCATCGAATTTACCAGTAATGTTTGTGTGAGTTGCCTGCGTCCTCCAATGTCTATGGCAGATCTCTTATCTGGGGAGGGCCAAAAAAAAAGTTAGAACTCATGATAGCATAAGTAGAGGCGACAGCACAGCACTGTTCTGGGCCAGTCAGCTACTCCCAAATCTTTCCTGATATCAGATTAACTCACAAAGAGAATGACTTTCAAAGTTTGCTTTTAAGGGTTGGTGTGTTCCCTGAAACCCAGACAATCTGTCTAATCTAATTAAAGGACACCTGCTTGGTATTGAACCTGTCTGACTCCTTAAACCTGAAAGTCAAAATATGCCCAAGAGATAGTGATCAAAGAGTAGTTTTCCGACAAACGTGCAAATAATGTAAACACTTTTACCATTTGTTCAACCATCAAAATGATGTCAACATTTATATACATAAATATGAACAGAAGAGATATTCATGTAGCCTGAAGCGCTAACCACCAGTTAGTGGAGAGCAGGACCAACAACATCATATTTTCAAGCGCTAACCCTACTTTAACCCTAACCCTAATTGTTTGAAACTTGAGCCAACACTACCTCCTAGTGGGCACCAGATACTACTACAGACACGATTTGATAGATAGACTGTTAATGGTTTCTTGTGGGGAAAGATGCAGAGTGCATGTGGACTATGTTATTCCTGTGAGCATGGCAGATAATTTTTCACAAATGTGCATCAGGCAGGGGCGAAATAACAGTTGGCCTGAACAGCCATGCGATTCCATATTTAAGGTCAATATGTGTTATATTATATGTTCATTAAGATATAATAGACCTATTTTACAAGCATCTCCTATAATTTCCTTAGTTAGATAAAACAGAAGAGCACACATGACAGATTCTGAATACGATTAGTAATGGAATTTTAGTAACAAAAGAAGAACATACGCTTATTATACTTAGACAAATCATATGGCTCGGATCACTCAAGTAGACTACCAATGAGTTAACTTTGGATTTGAATATCAAACCTGCTTTTTTCTCCCTCCTAGCAAGACCATTTTTTACTTTTTTACATCATTGGCCTCATTGAACCATATTATGTCTATATTTCTATATATAAACATGTATGACCTCAAATATATGAAGTATAATGACATTTATATTATTCTTTGTAATAACCTGTTATTTCCAGTTAACCTATTGTTAACAAGATGATACAGGCACATTTATTGTGAGCTTAGATTAAAATCAGTTGGAATCATAGCCATGTTCATCATGTGCTGAACTGAAAATAAATAATCAAGAACGGTGTGTAGACTGTGTACACCCAAATGTTAAATTGCTCAAATTGTCAATGCCCCATTTACATAGCAAAATACTATATTTTTGTACATTTCTGTGAGTAAACACAACATTTAAAATGATGATTGTTTGATTGTATTAAAGACGTATGTGGAGTTGTAATATCAAGTATGTCCAACTCGTGATGGACACTGCATCAAGGATAATTTTCATGGAAACGTATCCAAATAATTTCAGCCATATTTGTGGTACCAAAGCAAAAAGATGCACTGGAAACTCTATCAAAGTTATGTGCACCAGTTTTAACTGATGTATGTATTGTCTGATGCAGGAAATTGGTTTGTTTTCACTCACAAAAAAAATGAAATCACATTGAAGCCACTGTCCTACTTTAATGACTGACTAAATTATCAACTGTTGTAAACTTTCCTTTATTTTCTTACCCTCAAATATACTGAGGACGCGCTGTATGCTGGGATTCTGCGGGAACGGGGAGGTTGCAGAACGCCATCTTTAAACCCCACAAGAGGCCAGCTACAGTTGCACACCGGGATGAAAAACACTGTCCGTACAGCAGGATTTAAGCTCAGATCGTGGAGATAGTATGATTGAACCCTGGTTAAATTAATAATTAGTAACTGTCCGGGGATACTGTGAAGAGCTGGTCACGGGACACCGCGAATACCTTGAACTATACGTTATCCTAGGCAGACAACAACAATAGACGGAAAGACAACAACAACGGACTAGCTTGCTAACTCGCTCGCTAGCATCTTGCCAAGCGCTGCGCTGTTATCAAATGCTAACTGAAGGCTAGCTACCGTTAGCAACTTAATCAGCAAATCGCTTCAATTTGTCCGGACACTTGTAATAGCTGGTACTGGGTGTCCAGCTACACCTATTGGGGACAGTCTGCCATTGCTTTGCCACATTTTAACCAATTTTGTACAGAAATCTGCGTTGTGGCTTTAGCTAACGTTAGCTAAAAGCTAAGTCCCGACTTCTCCCCCTCCCCAGCGGCCCAGCCGGAGATGCGTGGAAGATGTCGGTGTCGGGGCTGAAGGCCGAACTGAAGTTTTTGGAGTCCATTTTTGATCCAAACCACGAACGCTTCAGGATCATTGACTGGAAGCCTGACGAACTGAGCTGCCAGTTTAATGTAACTGGGGAAAAGCTGTTAATTATCCACTGTAATATAACGGTAAGGGGGACAGGAACACAAATGCTGGATTTATACACTTCCCTTGTTGGTCGTTAGCGAGCTAAAGTTAGCTGGTTAACTTGCTAGTCAGGTAGCAGGCTACCCCAACGACTGAACAATCTGATGCTATGTCGCACAGGTTTTCCGTAGTTTCATAAGTGTCAGTGGCAACTACGCAGTCTCAATAGGGGGGGTTTGTTGGTCTAATACACGACGTATAATAAGCAACCTTAGCTGTTGGCTAACACTGCACTCTGAATGCTAATGTCGCTAAATCAAATGTTACGCTATTTACGGATTCTATGTTTAGCCCTGCGACACGCAGGTGAATATAGGTCAAATGTTTTGATGTAACGGTCCCGTTTTTTTTTTTGCTGTATTCCTCTGTCTTTAGGAATCTTATCCCTCTACGCCGCCAATATGGTTTGTGGACTCTGATGATCCGAGCTTGGCGCAAGTTTTGGAGAGGTTGGAAGATGTGAGGAAAGGCAGCACCCTGGTTAGTTATCCTCACTCATTTTTGTTTTTTTCCACTATGTGTCACTGAGGAGAATTTTGACGAATTATGCCCACTTAGTGAGGATCTGCTGCTGACAATTTTAGTTGTCATGGTGAAGGTTAACGTTACAAGTGTTGACCAGGCTGCCACTCAGCGGGAGCATTTCCGTTGCATTATTTTTGACATAATGCCAGCCTGCTGTGTTGAGCTTCATCACAGGGAGGTGGACTGTGATTAGTACTGGCTTTTTATATTTGTATTCTAGATTCATTTCAAAAAGTACTTGTCCTTTAACGTTTGTTTGCATCATTCTTGCAATATTTTCTGCTCACTGAACGAGTTAAAGAGAGTGTTCACTGATGCAGCGTTGGGGTTTTTCCTCATTATAGGGATGTATTTACAAGATGCTCACAGCATGGAGCTTAAGTAAATTTTCTTCACAAACAGCCTGCATGTGCGGCATAAATGTGTGTGACTTTGTACTTGGGGGATGAGTTGAACTTTTCTAACTGGCAGGTTTTAAGCACACCAAATGACTGACATTAGATCATTGGGACAACTTTTAAGGTGAAGGTGTAGCAGTGACACGCAGATTCTTATGTAATCCTACACGTGTGGTGACATCCTGAGCTTAGTTAGCCTACTTATTCATGGTGCTCTGGTTGTAGGACACAAAATGTGCTTTTTATAGAAGAGCTGTCAGGTTTTTTTTTATGTTTGCATTTTGCACCATAATTTCGTCTACTTTAATCTATAAAACATGTTAATGTTGTGTGTTGGGTAAGGGACAAACCTTCCTGTGGATAGATAAGATCAATCTAGTTTCAAACTGTTGCACAGATGTTTTAGCGGCACCCTACATTTGAATTGCACCAAATTTGCAAAGGCAGAACACAGTAGCTGATGGCACCTTAATGACTATGTTGCCTATTTTTTGTGTACGAGTACAAACTGTGTCAGTGGTATTATGTGTAAATCCTTGCTTTGACGTCATGTGAGAGTCATTGGCCCTAACTTTTTTGCTACACTTACACACTGCAAGTTTTTACTTTGTTATTCCACAGTTTAAGGTTGAATGCCCAGAAACACACTGCTTGGTGAATAATGTAATCATCCCATGTCTTCTGTTTCATACAATCACAAATTGCTAGTTTTGCATTCAAGATCTGGTGATTACAAAGAATATATATATTTTATTGATGTCCACTCGCATTTGATAAGTAATTATCTGAAGTGAGGGTCTTAGGACAGATGTCCTTATGAATGCTGTACAGATTGTAAAGCAGATTTTGATTTCTGATGATGAGCTTTATACATTTTAAGATTAACTTGATAATCAACATTTTTTTTCATGCCTGCAATCTGTCACATGTCTGCCACGTGGCATTGCTGTGTAGCTGTTTGTCTAACTCTTTATCCCCTCCTGTTTGTGCTTTTGTATTTTCTAGCTTTTGCAGCAGTTGAAGAAACTCATTTGTGATCTCTGTCGGCTGTACAACCTTCCCCAACATCCAGATGTGGAGATGCTGGACCAGCCCCTGCCAGCAGGTCCTGTGGGACAAGACCGAAAGGCAAGGCTACCTAGTTGTGCTCTTGTGAGATACCTCCGCATGGCATGGAATGGCACAGCCAGGACATGGCCAGTATTTTATCACTTTTAAGGAATAAGACATGCTCATTTAAATAAGGATGTTTTTAATTATGCACATCCAAACAACTTTTGCTCAGTACTGAAATGGCCGCCTACATTCTTAGCTGATCAATAGGCTCTTCCTGTGGTGATGGTCAGCAGAAGGTGGTCTTCATGAGGTCAGCTCATGAGGCTCTTTCAGATGACTTTATTCAGCTTGACTCAATGCCTTCGTGTGTGTGTGTGTGTGTGTGTGTGTGTGTGTGTGTGTGTGTGTGTGTGTGTGTGTGTGTGTGTGTGTGTGTGTGTGTGTGTGTATAGCATGGGACAGAGGAGGTCACATCTGAAGAAGAGGAGGAGGAAGAGATGGGAGAGGTAAGTTGTCACCTTTGGTCCAAACACTCAATGTTTTGCTCTTAGAAGGTTGGACTAGATGCTCAGTAATGAACCACTTGTAATTTCCTCCCGTCTTCGTCTCGCATATCTTGAAAGAGGAATGTTTAGGCTGTGAGCAAAGCATATTGTTTAATAAAGATGCTTTTGAATGGAATGTCTGTCCTTATCCTCCACCAATACATACACATGATTATTGTCTTTAGGTTTGATGTGACTATGATCTAGTCACTCTGGTTATTCTCTAGCTAATGTCAATGTTGGCTTCGTTACAGTGTTATTCTAGTGAACAAGGATGTTTTTAGCACATCTTTTGGCTTTGATACGTTTTCATGTTGCATGTATTGCTGGAGAGCCAGAAAGTATTTAAATTGCCTAAAATATCAAATATTATACAACAGGACATAGAGGATCTGGACCACTATGAAATGAAAGAGGAGGAGCCTGTGGACGGGAAAAAATCCGAGGATGATGGCATCGAGAAGGAGAATTTGGCCATCCTGGAGAAAATCCGAAAGAACCAGAGGCAGGACCACTTGAATGTAAGTCTTTAGTCAGTAAAGTACATATGTTTTAGGGTGCTGAGACCCTTGTCGTTGATACTATGGAACTAATGTTTTGTATTTCGCAGGGAGCTGTGTCTGGTTCCGTGCAGGCCTCTGACCGCCTGATGAAGGAGCTCAGAGAGATCTACAGGTCTCAGAGTTACAAGACAGGTATGCACTCTGCACCGTGGTCTGCTCTTTGGTGCAGACCTGAGTGAAAGGAACATTTGCAAATAACTCAACCCGTAAACTAGCATATGTATGACCACACACTACAATCATCAATTCTGTCCACTTGATGTGATTGGCGAGTGTTGGTGAACTTCAAGCTCTGTAATACAAGAGCTGGGATGTTTAAAGGCTATCAACAGATTGGCACACTTTTCCACAGAAGCTTAACAAAGACAAATGTCATTCCTTGAAAAAGTAATAACCACAAAAATGAATTCTTCACCTTTTGAACTAGGCCTTAAACAACTGCCTCAGAATTAACTGACAGTGGTATGAGAGTGGAGGTACATGTTCAAATACATGTTATGCTTTGCCTCACTGTAAATGAAAAGGGAGATTAAATCATTGTAGTTTTTACTAAACTCTTATATAATCAATTTCTTTTGCAGGCATCTATTCGGTCGAGCTTGTTAACGACAGCCTGTATGAATGGCACGTCAAACTAAGGACGTAAGTAACCGCGGGATCTTGTGTCGCGTATTATTTATCTCCACGTCAGCATAAACGCAGACTGATTTCATAATTTATTGACTAACAGGGTGGATCCAGATAGCCCCTTACACAGCGATTTACAAGTCCTCAAGGAAAAGGAAGGAATGGATTACATTTTACTAAACTTCTCATATAAAGTGAGTAAATTTGACTCTACATTTAAAAAAATACTATATGTATATGTGTATATATATATATATATATATATCTATATGTGTGTATATATACATATACACACACCATTTTGGAGTCTTTGAAGTCTGTAAATTGAGTGTTTTTGCTGGTCCTGCTTTACAGGATAATTTCCCCTTTGATCCACCTTTTGTCCGAGTGGTTTCTCCTGTGCTTTCTGGAGGGTGAGTTCATTTAGCTGGTACACTTTTTTCCTTCCCGATTGACAATTTTCTCAGTTGATGCGGCAACGTTTTTTTCTTCTTGGAAGAGGACTTAATTATGCTGTTCTGTGTTTACTTAGTTATGTTCTTGGAGGAGGTGCCCTGTGCATGGAACTTCTCACCAAACAGGTATGTCAAGTGTATTTTTTTTTAAAGAAGTAAAAGAATGTGATTTTGCAATACATAATAATCAATATATTTGTGTCTGTTTTACATTTGATTGACATTGGTTTTTCTGATTGCAGGGTTGGAGCAGTGCCTATTCCATTGAGTCTGTCATCATGCAGATCAATGCCACTTTAGTCAAAGGAAAAGCCAGAGTGCAGTTTGGAGCCAATAAAGTAAGTGAGGAAGCAGCTTTCTTATTAAGTTCGGTGATGTCCTGTGATAATGTTGAGTTCACATAATGAATGATGTGGACCACGATGACCGCGCTTTGACACCGAGGCCTGGTTCCCTGCTTTTAAAATCGTGGTCTGTTATGCAGTGTGAACATCTTCTGTTTATGCAGCCAAAGCTGTTAATATGCTTATCTTTTTGTGCTGTCATGTTCTGTTAACGAAACTCAATCTCCCAGAGTTTGATACGTTTAGTACCAAAGAAACAGAGATATTTCATGTCTCAGAAGCTCATAGATGCAAATTAGTTGTTGTTTCTCACTTTTATCTTTTCATGTGTTTGGCTTTCATCTTTTATTCAATTCATTTAACTTTTTAAATGCAGGGATATGAGCAACTAAGATTAAATTTATTTGTCAAACGGTGTTTGCCGTCGGTGTTATTGACAGATTAACATATGTCATGTTCAACTGTTTCAACCAGGGTTAAGCACTTCATCTGATACCGTATGAAAAGGGGGACAGGAGCTTCTTTAAAAGCTGTAGAGGTACTATGGGGTCACTATAGAATTGCTAGAGTCTTCATATTGTCTCCACAGCCCGCCTAGTGAAAGCAGCATGTACACAGAGCAGCTTCAGTCTTCCTCCTGTCTCCACGTACACACAGGAGATGTTCACGCTGTGTGTTGAGTGCAGGTCCCCCGCGTTTTGGCAGGTCTCAAAGCCTACTTGCATAAAATGGAAGAAAATAGACCTGATGCATAATAACACGCTTCGGTGTAATGTTTAGCGCATACAGCGCAAGTGAGACACAAGCTATTGTGTGGCCTATGTAGCTGGCTGTGTTGATTAAAATAGAAGCCTATTGGTTTAAGACTTAAGTGAGAAGGACAACGTAACGCGTTGGATATAAAAATACATAAACCAGTGAGGAGAGTTATTTTTATTTGCCTAAGGAAACTATCCTAAGCCTGACAGAAGAGTTGAGCCCTTCTACAGCATCTCAACTCTGCTACAGGTCTGCATTGTGTTGAGATTTGATTTGATTTTTATTTTCTTATGGTGACACTCTTTTCCCTGTAAAATGTCCTTGAAACTGTTGAATTCTTCCACAACATTTTTTTCTGGAGTGAAGGGAGCGGAGCGGTTTGAGCAGTCGGCCATGTTCATGGTAAACTAGTCCTGCCTAAGCTAGTCGGGAACTAGAACTCGTGTGCAAAGGATGACTATTGCTTTGATCCAAGCCATAGTCACAGTCCATCTTAACATTATGCACTCCCTGCATGAGGAGGATCTATTGTTTTGGAGAAACTAACAAAGGACATGTCGAACTAACTCTGCAGTATAAACCGGTTAAAGAGATAAAGATCAACGTTACAGATCAGTGTAAAAGTAAACCACCACACCACAAATGCTTGGTCTTACCACTGACTGGCTCAGATTGTTATCATAAGCGTCTAACAACATTATGGAAAGGAACCGACAGAGATATACTTTTTTTTTTTAAAAAAGAAAGTTTTTATAAAGAGTAAATGTCGTGATTGATGTGCTGTACTTCTGCTAACATTGGCTCCTCAGAAACGTTAACGTTTTAGAAACGTAAATCTGGGCCCTGTTCCTGTCTATGGAACGGGCTGATAATACGCTGTGATTGGTCAGTCTGCATTTGAGAGGCGGGACTTAGCGAAGAGTCTATTCTGTGCAGAGTGACAGCGTGTTGTCCTGCACCATACACTGGGTTTTGCTCTTGAATTTGGATACAGTTAGATAGGCTTTTTATTTTATTTTAACTTGTAGAAAACATCTGTTTCCTGATCTGTATATTCTGTTGGTCATAAACCCAGTGTACACTCTAAGGTTATTTCATTTTCATCTTTTACTACAGAACCAGTACAATCTTGCCCGAGCTCAGCAGTCCTACAAATCCCTGGTTCAGATCCATGAAAAGAACGGTGAGTGTTTTTGTCTCCAGTTACTGACCTTGTTTACTGAAACCAAACCCCTGCACTGCATCAAAGCTGAGGGGAAGTATTGCTTGTACTGTTGTGTAATTACAAAACATGGACAACATTTATGTAGTCCACATTATTACACTCAATTTGTAAAGTTAGCAGGAAATAGATAATAGTAGTACGCACTAAGTACAACATGCTTGTGATTCAACACCATTCAGAGTCCTACTTAAGCAATAACCATGTTACTTTGGCTGTTCTGTTACCGTGACTCTGACTAAACCATTTCATATCTTACTGACCTAACAATAGCACACGGAGCATTTGGGCATTGAAGCCTATGTGAGCCACCAAAGACACCAGCTAATCTCTTGCAAGTTTTTTATTACGGCAGATTAAATACTTAAGAGTATAAATGTCAGGTGTGCTGCTAGAAATGGACTTCCAAAACAGATGTAAAGACCATGAGATTCATACTTTTGTTCATGATTTTTGACAAATGGATTTAATAAAATAAGAAAAAAAAAAGTAAACCAACTTGATTATTCAGATGTTTTGCCTTCAGTTTAGATTTTGGTGTTTTCAGGAGTGTATAACATTCAAAGAAAAGAGTCTACGCACGACTATTTGTTATGTGTGTTTTAAATATTCCTGCTAAGAACTAAACTGCATAATGAGAGATAAGAACATCAACAACTGGTATTATTTGGTGCTGTTAGTATTTAAATTCATAATTCCTAAGCTTCTATAAAGCTGATTACTATAATTACTAATCTATAAGTAACTAATATACAAAGTGTAGGTTGTTGGTTATACAGTATGTCAGGAAAGTAGTAGAAGTAGTAGTGCATAGGTGTGCTGGAAGATGACAAATGCCCTAAATAATGGTCTTAACAACTATTCAAATTAATTGTATAACTTGCTGTTTACCAATGTATTTCAAAATGTCATGTTCAGGTCCAATGATGACTGTTGATGATTAACATTGTTTCATAGACATGCTGCCTAGCTGTATATGAACTGAATGCTTTTTGACTTTGATCATTATAACTGATATTCTGCTGTTTGCAAGCAGAGCAGAATAAAGTAATGATATAACCATTCAAATCCAATTAATATGCCGTTTAATATAGAATTGACAACAGACTCAACAAGAGAAGAATCAACATTCAAAATTCAGAACCACATGTGCCCTGGGTTTTACCACTGAACACTTTCTAGACAGCGTTTTGGGTCTTGAACCAACCATTAGCATGTCGGTACATGCTAATGAGGCAGAATATAATGCACATGCAAAAAGCCTCTGCATGTAACCCTGATACTACTGGTGGTGGAGACCTGGGGACTGTAAATAGTTGTTATGTTATCTGTATCGTCATTCTTTGTTGTTTTCCCCCCTCAGGCTGGTACACACCCCCCAAGGAAGACGGCTAAAACGGACTCCTGCTTTTCCTGCACTGGGACCACATGTCTTCGATTTATTTTTTTTTCCTTGCGACCAATATTAATATTTTTTTTTTTTTATCCTGCGAACCATTTGGCTCTCTTACATGAGAGTTTGAACTCCAAACCAAATTCCTCATTCAGTGCCCACACACACACACACACACACACACACACACACACACACACACACACACACACACACACACACACACACACACAGAGACACCTGAAATCTACATCCAAGCTCATCAGCTACTCGCAATAGTGTCCTCTCCTCAATATTTATCTCTGTACATCTGTTGTCTGGTACAATCTAATTTCTCCATTGCGACATTCATCCCATAATCCAGGAAAACGACGGACTAAATATGGCGCACTCACCCTTTTTTGGTTTTGGCGTTGAGCATGCCACGGTTACTCGCTGGCTGTGGGCTGAACGGTGCAGCATGACTGTATCCGCCTGACACTGCCTCTCTGGCCACAGACTGGATCCCTGATGTGATGCAGTGGTGGCTGGGAGAGACATTTAAATGCTGGTGGTGGAAGAACCACTATCCTTTCTCTCCATGGACGTCCTCTGTAATATTGTGCTCATGTATTATCTTTGCAATGCCAAGATCCCTCCTCTGGAATAACATGCTTCCGGGGGCGAGCTTGCTTTCAAACCTCTTTTCTTTTAAGGCTTGAAGCCCTGAGGTGGGGGAGGAAGATAACGAGACTTTTGCAGCCCGGGTGGGACAGCACATAATGAAGAACAGCATCTTGCTGATCTCCAAAGTTGGAGACCACTGTTGTTGTCGTCATCATCATCATCATCATCATCATCATCATCATCATCATCATCATCATCATTGCCATCATCACCACAACCAGCAACTGGACAACTCCCCGCAGGAGAGGTTTGGCGTGTTGGCAACCCAAGAAACACGACCAGGCGACGCGGCGGCGTGTTTGGGTTTGGATCACACTGTAATGTAGTTGATTTTAACTTCACGTGTAAACATGTAAATTTGTATTTCTGCAAAAGGATTTAATTGTTTATAATGTAACCTTGTCTGGGTCTTTGACTGGGCAAAGACTGTATTACTATATACACCCTTGACTATTAACAGCAGGGGCTCTGCAACTTCTCAAGACCCATTTAGAATAAGAAAAAGTTGCTTCATGGATACTCTTGCAGAAGGAAACAAAAGTACACCGTGATCTTATGTAAGCTTAATGACTACTGCGGTTTTTTTTGGTTTTTTTAAATATTGATTTGTAATCCTCATGTTATTGGCAACAGTACCATTCCCCTTTTTTGACAGCACCTCTTAGACGCAGCTGTTTCTGGCATTCCAGAGGGTTGGCTATTCATATCGTTTCACTCAAACCGGATGAACCTCAGTAAGGCTATGCAGTGAGGAGACAGTTTTTGGAGTTTTGTTGTACTGAGGAAAATGAGTCTTATCAGCGTAGTCGCCTGCTTAGTCCTTGTAGCTCGTTCACATCCTGAGCACTTTGCCAATCCTGCAGTTGTAACCGTCTGGAGGGGAGAAAAAAAAGTGACCTTTTTTTACCTTCTGACTTTTCCTTGACCTCATGGCTGGTTTTAAAATGCAGCCCGAGTTTCAATTTCACAGCAATAGTCTTGACCTGATACCTTCTGGCTTCACACCTGGGAAGATCGACTGGAGTCTGTTCCGTTTCCAGAATATTTGTGTAGGTTTGATAAATATTTGTTCAGATTTGCCACAGGAGGGACCCAGCTCTTCCCGTTACCACCTCTCTGGTTACTATTCATAACCACTCTCAGCGCTGCTGTACCCCTCGGCGTGCTGGGTCTTTGATGTAATGTGAATAATATGCAGAAAACTGTGTGGAGCATTCCAATTAATGCAGTTACACGTTTGTTGTGGGTGTTCTATTGTGTGGTTACTTGCATTGTTTTAAGTATATTGTCCTGAAAACCAGCATAGAAAGCTTAGTTATGCTAATTCATACAGTCATTCCTTGTTTGTTTTTTTAGGTTGATTTAGAATTTCCTCAGCGATGCTGACCTCAGTCACAGCGCCAATATTTTCAAAAAAACGGTACAGATGGGTAAAAATCATTCAGCCTGTTCATAGCAGGACGTCCATTTCCTCTGTTCTTTCACCTCAAGCAAAAATCCCAACATGACGGAATCATTGGCATGGTTGTTAGCTGTTGTGATGCCATTGGTAATGTACTAATCACTTCATTCTGGTCACCATGCATTCTCTGGAGAAGCAAACTCAGGAATACATACTGCACACTCGACTTTGCTAAGGATTGCTTCAGAATATCGTCATAAAGTGCAAGATTCAACGTGTCAATCTTTTTTTGATGTTTTGGGCCATTTTAGTAAGACGCATCTGTTTTACCAAAAGGCATTACAGTATGGTTTGCTGTCAAATTCTGAATACCTGAGGTTAAAAAAAAAAAAAAAGTTTTTTTTGGAATCAGATGTGGAGCCGGAGTTTTGCTCCCACCCTCGGATTAACCTGCACTTGATGAGGGGATCAGAACACATCTACCCCGTCTCTTTGATATTGCTGTATTTTGCATGTCAATATATCAATGGGTGTTTTACACCAAGCTACTGAAGACAAAAGAGTGGTCGGGTAGGGTGATAAAAAGACTAGATGTATCGGTTGTTCATTAATTGTTTACTTGTGGTTCCCTACATCAGTGCACAGGGTAGTTTCTCCCTGCGTGCCGCTTATTTAACCAGGTCAGATTCTATGAGAGACGCATGGACTTAACAAGACACCCAACCTGCTTTGGATTCCCTTTAAAGATGCCAGGATTCCCAACAGAAGTAGCAGTTCAGATTTGTGTGCCATCAGAACAATAGTAAACCCACATCTTTACCCTGACATTTGGAATAATGGTGTACTCAAGACTGTTGTGCACCTAAAAAAAAAAAAAAACAGCTTCTCTCACACCAACTCCTGTTGTCTGACTAACAAAAAACCTTCTCTGCTTTGGCGAGCGACATATTGGTCTGAGGTCTGACTTGGCCTGTTCCTGGGTTCTTTACCTTGCTTCATTAACTGCAGTGGCCGGGTTATAAAGTTATGCACTGTTAGCATGCTTTGGTTTGGTTTCATTTTTTCCATTGCAAGGGTGATTTTGACCATGTAAAGTAATTTGTAAACTTGCATCAAGTTTATAAATAAAGAATTTTATGAAATATCACTTATTCTGTTCTGATGAAGTGTTTATCGGTAGGAAATGTAAAACTTATTTGTTTCCTGGAAGAGTAATCCATCCAAAAATCTCCATGCCATTTCAATGAAAATGTATCACCAACAAATAGCAACAAATAAAAGTATTGATTAGCTAACTTGTTTTGGCACTAAAACTCAAAAAAAGAGGTCAAACTGCATCTCATACATGCTTTACATTACCCACCAACCTTCAACGAGTTCCCTGAGCTTCAGTTGTTCCACTTGGATCCTGGCTTAATGTATTTCTTGTATTTTCCAGTAGATGGTGTTCTTTGCCAAAATATTCTGGTGTCTGTTTTTCTCCAGAGCTGCTGTCAACGTCCAGAGGGACAACCACCCGTGTCCCTCGTTGCCCCAGGAACCTCTGGTTTACCTCTGACATGCATTACTGTAGCTCTGTGTGTGTTTAAAGGCCTCTGCTGCTCAAAGCATACCAGCCACTGACTTACTATTTACAACCAAAACATTGCAACTCGGGTATGACGATTTCATTCAATTCACTTTAATGAGTGCACAGCAGAGGAGGTGTGATTCGTGTCCCTTTTATGTGGCAGCATGGCTCCATCAACATAATATATTCACAGGAAATACAGAAAATGGCCACATTACACACCACGTGATATCTACTTCAAACATCTGACAACAGTAACAACGGGTGCAATTTGCCAAGAAGGCAGTGGATGGAGTAAACGGTGGGTTGCGGTGGATAAAAATCTGATTTTGAATCAGTTTGTCTTGGTGGTGCATTGATTTAGAATAGGCTGGAACAGGTGGTGTGCTGGATGGGCGGGATGAACAGATTACTACTATAATAGATTTCCTTTTTTAATTTCTCCCCACTTACTCATTGTTATTTTGGCTTCCCTCTTTGTGTGTGTGTGCGTGTGCGCGGGCGCTAAGAATCACCACTAGATGGTATTGGAGCACTCTGGCAACGGTCAAGAACACCGTTAGCAGTTGGCTCACCATTATTACACTCATTCCTGCTCTTACCAGCTCTGGCTCATTTCCTTCAAGGTTGAATGAATAAAGGTGATTTGTTTCAGTGAGCAGACAGCTATTGATGAGACGCAGTCGGATACGGACAGCTCATATTCTACATGAGTGTGTTTGAGTCCGATATTGTCGTGGTGGGTTGGCGAGCGCCGCTCTCATAGATGTCAGATTTGTGATAAATAGCTGAATCAACCTCCATCAGTTCTCATGAGAAGGAGGGCCGTAATAGATAACAGGGTGACCTATTGAGTCTGTGGTCGATCATGTTTTTGGAGCCTGGGTAGTTATGGATTTTAGAAATCACTCAAACCAAGAATCAGAGTGTAGTTTTTGAAGAAATCAGGAGCATAATTCAAACCAAAGGGGCAGATTGTAGTAAAGAGGGGGCAAGGAGAGAGAGAAGTGGATCTCTGCAGTTCGCCAACGAAAGGCTAATTGCCTATTATTGGAGCACTTTTTTTATTTTTGTTGTGGTGTGTGTTTGGCTGGCTGGCATCTTGGCTGGAGAAGAGCACGCCTCATTATCCAGCTTCAGCCAATCTGTTTGTCCAGCCTGTCGCTCGCCTTGGACACAACACTGTGAGGAGGCCGTCAAGGCTCCGGGCCCCCCGAGGAAGGAGGCTGTGCATCTCTGTGATTAACTTGCCGGTGCCCGCACTGAGACAGCAAGAAATAGCTGACTTCTCCTCCTTCACCCTGGGCCACAGCACAGCACACGGTGGGGCCGCATTCAGAATCAGCTGGAGTTGATTGATAGCCTGCGGCTTAACGGCTGCATCCATCAGAGCCTGACTCGCACTGCTTTTCCACCCCAAAGCAAACATACTCAAAAGTAAACCCAGATTCAGACTGAGGGAGAAGCCTTGCTTCATCCGTCTCCACCGACCAATGAGGTCAGATGCCATACTGCGGATGAATGAGCTAATACGTCACTGACATTAGTCGCTTTTAGTTTGCTGCATACAATATGGATTTCATTCACACAGATTTCTGTCCATCAACTAACTTTTGTGGCCATTTTGAAGAAATTGGTGTACAGATTAGGGCAATATGGTTGTTCACGTTCATGCTTAGGGTTAGATGAGAAGGCTGATGCCACTTGCATATCTATTTGTTAAATATACAGCCAGCAGCCACTTAGCTTAGCTTAGCTTAGCTTAGCATACTGACTAGAAATAGGGGGAGCCAGCTAGCTCTGTCCAAAGGTAACACAATCTGCCTACCTTAAGCTCAATGAACACAATACATCTTGTTTGTTTAATCCACACAAAACGCAAAGTGTAAAAACAACAATTTACTATTTTAAGAAAGTTTTGTGCATGTCTATTTCTTGGTGGAGGACAGTGACTTCCTGAAGTCTCAACTGTTTCCTAGTTTTGTCAGTATGTAACTAACTGCGAGCGCCTGCAGTTATCTGTTCTCCCCCAGATTAATTTGACTCATGCAATCTGCTCCTGCCAACTCCTCTGGTCAGTGTCCCAAAGACGCTCTAAACAGTGCAGCAGCGTAGAAACAAAACCAGACAGACAGCAGGCGATTCCTGATATTAATAGACAACCAACACTTTTATGGTGGTCGGTGTGAGCCTTGTTAGAGTAAATTGAGAACACAGGCACAGAGCTGCAGTAACAACGTCTGGCTTTGAAAGACACAGAAGAATCAGTGGCTGAAGAACAACCAATCCCAATGTGACTCTAAATGACCTGATGTTAGAGCGGAGCGTCTGGAGAGCACTAAGACAGGTGTCATCCCCACAGACACTGTTACTCTACAGCTGTAAAAGTCTCCACTGCTCACACTTTCACATTAACAGACAATTGTTTTGTTTTTTAAATTCAAACCAAAGGTTGTGATATTTTCCACTTAATGTAACATTTGTACTCAATGAAAATAAATGAAAATATTGTAAATGGCGTTAGAAGGGTTATCCACAATTGCAGAGGTATACAACTCTTCAAAAACGGGTTACAGTGCAGGGGAAATGGGTGATCAGGGAGGAGGTATAATGTATTCTGATTCTCTGATGGTGGTGAATGGCAATGTGGGGAGTCATTTTGACAGGGAGAGCATTGTGACTGGCTACTGAATAAAATATGCTGTATGTGGAACCATATGTTTATCATTGAAGTATTTCAGAATTTCATTATATTGTGCGTTTTTGCATATGGACTCAGATGAGAAGGTCTCACAGCTTCCATCTATCCATCCATCTATCTATCCATCTATATTCTGCCTATATCTATCTATCATCTATCAATTTTATCTCTAATTACCTTTCTGTCCTTGGAAGGGAATGTAACACACATCACCAGTCAGTGACAGATTTACCTTCAAGGACTTTGAAATAAATTGGTGGCTGATAGGGCACAGAATTGTAAATGAATCATATCTTTTGAACACACACACACACACAGCGAGAAAAAGAGAGAGCAAAATGATAAAAGTTGAAGAGAGGGATGAACAAAGAGATGAAAAAAAGTGATGGAGCTCATTACTCATTCAGCTGTTGTGTCACTTTAATAGGAACACTAACACCACCTCTGCTGGAGAAAATGGAATATCAAGATGACAGCTTAACTTTTGGTGTTTTTTCTTGATTGTTTTTATATGTTGCAGAATAAGTCTCATAAATCTAGTTTAGTGAAGTCACGAGTGTTAAAACACAATTTGTTATAAGATAGAGAATATTAGTGCATTGCTTTACTCCTGAAAAGAGCTTGGCGAGATGCAGTGCTTTACTCTAACGATCCCCTGATCAAGAGAAAACACTAAGCTTCACATTTCCAGTGGTAAAGGAGAAGACTGCACAATTTAATTACAGAACATCCTATTTGGAAGGGAAGCCAGTTTTATTCAATTTTGAGTAACCCAAACATTTTAGGAGAGTGCAGAAGCTTGCAGCACCACAGAGAGACTGACCTTCACTGGCCTTCTTTTATGTCTCCATTAAAAGATTCACTTCAAATGTATTCACAGTTTTGCCTCTCAGGCTGCGGCAACGTCACAATCAAGAGCCAGAGCGCATACATTACACTAAAAGGGCGGCTTCAAAATCCAATTCTCCCTGTCTTGAAGGATATGTAAATATTAACGATCCATGGATCTGCATTTTGCTTCATATTCTGGAGCTTTCATGGCTCTTCTCATTCAGATCAGATCATTCGTTCACTGGGGACACCCAGTTTTCAATCACCCAAGGGTAGGCGCTTACTGCATAAGAATACAGTCATTAGTGTGTATCCAGTGAAAAAACATATAAAACAAAAAACTGAAATAGTTTTAAAAAAGATGCATTCAGCTGCAATCAACTGCAAACACTTGTTTGTGAGACTTTTTGTTGATTGTTCTTTTCACCTTGAATGTTGCCTGCTTGTCCTTCCTTTGCTGAAAGGTAGCCAGGGTCAGTTCAGCGTGACGATACGCTTCCCTGCGCAGACTTATACTTCAGTCCAAGCTAAATGGATTTCCATTACTGGGGCTATGACTCATTCCAGATGCTTACTCAATACTGTGCGGGCACTGTAGCAGACAGTTTCCTTCAGACAGAACAAAAGGACAACAAAACCAAACATTCTTGGATGAGATAGTGTCCAGAGAGAGCTATGCCTCGTACCTTTACACGTGTGGCAATCATCGCCGCAAGGAGGGTTGGTATTGGTATTGTGGAGACTGTAGCATGGGTGCTGTCTGACAAAGAAGCATGCATACACATGAAAAGAGGAAAACAAGACAGATTTCTAACTATCTCCGCAAAGTAAGCAATACAGAACAGCTAATGGGAATTAGTTCAGTTAAAATGCATCTCTGACCAGCCTGCTTGGCTGAAACTACCACATTGTATCAACCTGTTTTGTTGGGCAGTGGGGTTGCTTGGGGCAGTGAGTGCATGTTATGTTCCTATACTGCTACGTATATCTCCTCAGCAGTGTCTGGACTCGGGCTAGACCTGCATTGGGCGATCAATAGGAAAAGCAATGATCTCAGTGAAATGGACCATCCGTCTTGCTGTGATTCCCTTATGCAGCCCCTCGACTGAAGAGAACAGATAGAACTGAATTATTGTCTGAGCATTGATTTAAAACAGAAGCAGCACTCTCTTCTCTCCTAGGAAGTCTTGTGGGATCTTAATGAAAATAGCTAATTTATCAAAGATAATTAGATACAAATACCTTTTGTGATGGTGTCTGGAATTAGAGCTGGAACCCACCAATATTTGGTACCTCGTTGTCAGTTCAAAAAACTTCCTATACTGTTGCAAGGATAATGTAAACTGTAGCATAGATGGCCATTTAAACCCAACTTTTATTATTTAGATTCTTTATTTGAAGAAAAATATCCTCGACTTCTTTACTAGATCCAATCTTACATTTTCATGACTTGTGCATGTGCAGAGTTGTGCAGGGCTCTGACTGATTAATGCTAAGTCTATTTAGTTCATTATTGTTTCATTCTATTACATTAAGCAGGATAATCTTTTGTTTGTTTTTTGTTGTAGATACCACAACAACAGTTATTATAATGCAGAGCGCTCTTTAATGGGTTTCTTGCAGTGTGAGTACCTCTGCAGGGCATAGAGCAATTTGCCACATTTCTTAAGGTAAAGATCATCTAAAAATGATCCTCTTGCATCTCTAGTGGGATTTTAAAAAGTATTTTAACAAAAGATGAACACTTTATCATCTGCCGCTGGCAGACTGTGGGTGTTCCTGTCGTGCTCTGTAGGAACACCCGGACGAGGCTGAATCAGACTCTACTGGCTGCAGAGTAAAAAGCATGAGGCATATGTGTGTATTCCATTTGCTATTTTTAGAGAGAGCCAGAGATTGCTAGCTACTTTTGTTAAGTGAATATATGTGTCAGACATGTAGAGCCGTTGGACTTTCAAGTTCACAAAAGCTAGCTCACGGTTTGTGTCACGGCTGTTTTCTGTCCTGGCCCCACAGTGGTGGAATGAACTTCCCACTGACGTCAGGACAGCGGAGTCGCTGCCCATCTTTCGGCGCAGGCTGAAAACCCACCTCTTCAGGAAGTGCTACCCTGAGCCTTCCACTTAGCACTTATTGTATTCATACTAGCTTGTTGCACTTATTGTATTCGTATTACTTATAGCACTAACTGTTTTTCTTGTTTCTGCACTGTACTTTGGCTCTGAGTTATGCTCTGCTTCATGCTCTTAGATGCTTGTTTGGAAAAGGAAATGTACTTATGACTTCTGGTGACTAGTAGTTCTTTTGAATACCAATGTTGAATGCACTTATTGTAAGTCGCTTTGGATAAAAGTGTCTGCTAAATGACTGTAATGTAATGTAATGTAATGTTTGTGCGCTACAACTCATCTCTACGGTGCTCACAAGCCTTTCGATTTGAGGACCTATTAATGATATAACTGAATGGAGCAAACATAAAGATCACTGAAGTCAAAGTTGAGAGTCTCAGAGGTAAATTTAAATTTAAACTGGATTACAGTCAAAGTAAGGCTACTGTGAATCCGGGAACCCCAAAACTTGAGCGCATGCTAGCTAACGCAAAATTGGATCTGTAGGTTGCTTGCTAAAGTTTTTCCCCACTAGCTAGCGTAGCTAATATAGCTCACCAATGTTGGCTAATGTCAGTGTAAAATGGCACCTGTAACTAAACTTCTTGTCTTACTGCCAGCCAATGTTATAGTTTGGCTAATGTAAAATGGTGCTTGGAGCTCACTGATTAACCTTGTTAACGTTGGCTAATCACCCCCATCCCAAAAACATTACTAGCTAACTAAAATGGTGAGAATAACTACTGTGAAATAGTAATATTACATGCAGTTTCATAGACTTCATCCTTACCTATAAACTAATAAAAAATGCAGTAAATGTACTGTTTGCTTTGTATAGAGAGTTAAGTATGTTTACTGAAAGGGGGCATCCCCTTCCTCACTGACGAGACGGCGCTAGTGCTCATCCAGGCTCTTGTCATCTCCCGCCTGGACTACTGCAACTCACTACTTGCTGGAGCCCCGGTGGTCGGCCATCAGACCTCTGGAGCTTGTCCAGAAAGCTGCAGCTCGTCTGGTGTTCAATCGCCCCAAGTTCTCCCACACAACTTCCCTTCTCCGTTCTCTATGCTGGCTCCCTGTAAGAGCTGATCCAGTCTAAGACTCTGGAACTAGCCTACAGGGCAGTGAAAGGAACAGCTCCTTCATATCTCCAGGCCATGGTCAAGCCCTACACCCCCGCCCGACCACTTCGCTCTGCTGCCTCGGGGCGATTGGTTGCCCCGTCGCTCAGAGGTCCCTGCGGCCAATTTTTCTGTCCTGGCCCCACAGTGGAGGAATGAACTCCCCACTGACGTCAGGACAGCAGAGTCATGCCCATCTTTCGGCGCAGGTTGAAAACTCACCTCTTCAAGAAGTACTACCCTGAGCCTTCCACTTAGCACTTATTCTATTCATATTAGTTCGTTTCGGTACTGTACTTTTGCTCTGGTTCATGCTCTTAGATGCTTGTTTAAAAAAGGAGATGCACTTATGGCTTCTGGTGACTAGTAGTTCTCTTGAATACCTATGTTGAATACACTTATTGTAGTTGCTTTGGATAAAAGCGTCTGCTAAATGACTGTAATGTAATGTAATGCATTAGTGGTAATGCATGCATTTGAGGGGTGTGGGTTGCTTAAATAGATTATATGGTGGAAGAAACACTTCTTCAGGACATCACCGGAAGTAAGTGAAAGTAAGTTAAAAAGTATCTTAAAGTGGTAGTTGTGATTACATTTTTTCAGCTTTGTGTTGCCGTCTAAAATGATGTGGATATAGCTGAAACACTATTCATCAACATTCAAAATGCGACTACTGAGGAAACTGATGTGCCTATGTGAATTTAAATGGTTTCAGCCTGTAGCATGAAAGTAACATGTAGGAGGGTTTAAACTTTACAGTGCACCTGCATTCAATAAGACACTAATGAAGTCTGGCCACCCCTTTAAAGATTTTCCTGCCATATGATTTTTAATCGTGATCACTATAATATAAATGACTATATTACTGTATTACACTGTGCAAGCAATTCTCATTTTACCCACTTCTATTCCTTCACTTATGGGTTTTGTTTCATTTAAGACCATTTGCAATTAATTCACATTTACATTGTTTAAGATTTTACCCGTAAAGCTAAGATATAGGTTACTCAGAAAGCTTTGATTGGCAGTGCTTTTAGTCTCTGCAGTTACTCAATATTTATCCTTTCTGCCCCACCAGTGTGTGTCCATGTCTGGACTAGTCTGTGTCCCTGTGACTGATGGCGGTCCCCCAAAGCACACAGCACATCTTCTGGACAATGATTTCCCTTGATGGCTCCATCAGGTGAAGATGCTGGAGGAAATGGGGAGGAGAAGCAGGAAGGAGGAGGAGAGGGAAGAAAAGAGAATGTGGATGTTTAAAGGAGGGTTTGGGGAAGGAGGGGGTGGAAAACGAGGAGGTTTGAAGGATGGATGAAGGGGGATGATGGACCTCCTGGGACTTGGCTAAAATGCTCCCCTCTTCCTAATCTCCTGCTCTATTTTGAGAAGCAGCAGGAGTGATGTGAAAGATGTAAGGAAGCTGGTGACAGACGATCAGACACAAGGGCACTCACAGGCCTGATGAATGAGATCTCTACGTTGGCTAAATGGCTACACCACCATTGAAGACACAGAGGCCAGAAGAAAAGACAAAGGACTCTCCATTACTGGGGGACAATTGCATTAACAGAATGGGCTTTTTGCCATGAAGTAATATTAATTGCTATTTGCACAAAAGTATAGTGCATCATAAGGCTAGTGTTAGTCATTACCAAGATATTGGAATATGGTTGGGTGATATTGACATAATGACAACATTGCTTTAAGAAAAAACACAATATAAAAAATGATTGTCCAAAAAATATTTTGTTGCCTTGGCAACAGCCCGATGATTGAGGGTTGATTCATCACCACCACGATAAGAGTTTTGGTCTGGCTGCTCTTTGTGGACAAAGTCTGTGGCAGACGCCATTTACTCAGGCGTATTCTGTTGGGTGGTGAGTTTTTAAGAGGGGAGCAGAGTTAAATGTTTATGCTTACGTCTGTTCTAATTTGTTGTCCTTGTTTTTTGTTTATTTGTCTATTTCTGTGTATCTACGTTGATAGCAACGGAAAAACCGGAGTCAAATTATTTGGATGCGTACGAATACATGGCCAATAAAGCTGATTCTGATTCTGATTCTGATCTTTAGTCGTGACTTGTTTATTGTACAGTTTACACTTTAATCCCGTTCTCTGTTTCTCCTTTTTTCATTTGGTTTAAAACCACAAAATCTCTAAATTGACGATCTGTTATTGTCTCAGTCCAAAAGTCTAAATTTATTTAAAAAAGATAGATGAAATGATTTCCAAAATTTACAACATGTTTTGATCTGACAAAATATTCTGCCTCAATCCATATTTGTTGGTGTTTAGCCTTTCAAAAACTAAATTTCCTGTGTAGTCAAAAACTGTTCGCTCCTGTAACAAAAGGGCAACCTAACAGCAATCTAACAGCACTGAATACAGCACAACATTCATAAAAGCATTATTGAATGTTTGTCTGTTACTGTGGACACGTGAGGACCATAATTGTGGCCAACCAAAATATGTTGCATGATAATCTTGTCACATTGACCAATAAGCCTAATATGGAAACAGTTTTATGTCATATATTTAGTAGTATACAAAAAGAACGTTTTTTACAATTAAAAGACCCAAATATCCACATTTTATATTAATTCACAATGTGTATGTTTTATCCAACTCTTCTTTGACATAAATGAAGTTACAACAGAAAACAAATATTTTTTTTCCACACAGAGCTGAAATTCCTGTTGAGAATGGATCATTGTCTGCCTGTGTGAGAGCCAAAAGGTAAGAGTCTCTATAAGAGAGATAAGGCTGTAGAGCCTCAGCGGCGATAAGTATCTTATCTGCCTGTCGTCTGCCTCCTGAACTCTCTGGATACCTGTTGTATTACAGAATGTAAGACAGCCACTGGTTCCTGCAGACAAAAGACTCTTCTGTTTTTGTTTCTCTGCACAGCATACATTTAGAAAACCCCCTTTGACAGTGTATCAATTAAGTCATTTCATGTAAAGCATTTTTCTCAGGCAGAAACTGGGTCATGCTAAAAGTGTATGCAGTGCCATTTATTGTTGTACTGTTACATAACCGTTTTCATCTTTTTCTAGTGTTCCACAGTCTATGTTATCCTATTTTCAGAGGGTGGTGATGCACAACGCTGAGACAGAGATATACATTATGTTGTGTTTTCTGTTGCCAATTACATGGAGGATCTCCAGGCTGTTTCACTTGAGTGTGACATATGTTGGCATTACATTGCTTTTCCAACAACCCGGTGGAGGCATTTCATTTTCACATACATATGAATTATACCGCCTAAATAGTCTCCCCTTGGAGGCTTCGGGCTAGATTGGAGATGGGGCTGGGCTGATTTCACACAGCTAAGCCTCATCAATCTCCCAGTTCATTCGGTTCACAAAGGGGGTCCTCTTTCACTGGTGAGAGCAGTCGATAGACCACTGCTACCCGGATGAGAGCAATTCCATTAAGACGGCCTGCCACCTTGGGCCTCAAAAAAAAATGGGCTTATCAGAAGCCAACAGTGACGATGGAGTGTTGCAGCCATCCATCGTCAACTGTGAGGGGAAGAAATAAACGCTGCTGACAATCTCTCCACCTTCTCTCCTTTCTCCTGTCTCGTCCTCAACAAGGGAAACATCACAGCTGTCCTCGTGCTGCTGCAGCTGCATGGATGTTTTGGATGTGAATGAGACATGCATTTCAGATAGAATTGTTTAAATTATAGATTTATGAGAATATATGGCTGCATAAGCAGGTACAAGGACAAGTAGATTAATGGATTCATAGAAAGATAGATATCCAGTAATACTATGACAGAAATGTGCACATTTTGTACATTTCAGTACAGTTTTTTGGCATTTAAGCTAGCTGCATGAGACCTATTCGAATAAGCTAAGCTAAAAATCTCAGAGTTGTAGCTTCATATTTAGCAGAAATGCATGCATGAGGGTGGTAATAGATATATATTATCATCTAACTCTGCTCATCTAACTCTAGAATATGTCATCTATCAGAAATGATAGATGACCCCGAACAATGTCGCCACACAATTTGTTTCACATGGAGCATGAATCATGACATGTCCTGTCAAATCTGATATTTATTAACAGCAACATTGTCATGCATTTCCATCAACCTAAAATCAAATTTGCATGCCACACATTATAAATAAAAAATAAATGTACATTCACATACACAGACAGACACTCCCATACATGGATGTGATGAATAAACAATTACCTGGCAGTGTCATGTCATGTTTCAGGGTAGGACTGTATGTAAGGTATAGATATAGATTATCTGTTGTGTTAATGTGTTATTTTCACAGCCTGACGTCTCACTGTCACCCTGGCATTCTTGACAGGCAACTTTGAGCAGACCTATAGAGCGCAGCAGAGCAGCAGTCGTGCACATGAGTAATGCACACAAGCTCATTTCATGTCATTTCCTTGAATCAATTTTCAGGTCCCTGACATGACACTTTTCAAATCACTGCAGCTGCACGGTTAACATACCACTCAAGCTAGGCCAGTGATGTCAAATGAATAAGCTGCTATGTGATGTATGTGTGTGTGTCCAATATTGCAAAATATACCAATCATATCATTTCTTGAGTTGCAGCTTTGACACAATAATCTGAGAAAATACAAGCACAGCATTTTTCTCTTTTGCTAATATCCCACAGAACACCTGCAGGTTTTTTGTTTTTTTATGGGAATCATGGGAAATGTGTTATTTTGCAGCTGCCATCCAAAGTTATGAAAAATGTTTTGATATAATAATAGTGGTAACTCCAGCTGTTTAAATATCACTTGGCATTGCAGGGAGTGCCCTTAAGAAAGATTTTTTGGCATGTTTTGCACTCCTTAATTTGCACCGTCATCCGAACTTAAGCCAAGCACCATTAGCTATTAGTCATATCTTTGTTTTTCTTTGTGTGTTTCAGTGGATGTCAAGAGAAAAAGTGAAAACAGCTAGGGTCGCTAATGCCAGCGAGAAGCTTTTGACAGCAGGAAACAGCAGATTGAAAAAGGTAATGAGGGAAACAATTGCATACGTATTTAAAACTTGCTATCGTGCTGCCAACATTGATCACACAAGAGGCAATGCTTTCAATCTACGCTACAACTCTGGAACTTAGACCAACTGTTTGGCAAATGCCCCCAACTCCTCCACCTGCTTCAAATAGCGCCCAGCAGTGATTGATGTGCACACGACCCATCCCGTCGAAGGGAGTAAAGACAGGATGTTTGATGGATGGGGTCTAAATCCTTAGGATATTTAACACATCCTGTAGTTAATGACCTGTTCCCAGAGATTTGTATAATTAGTTGAGTGCTGTCAGGGATATAGCAGGGATAAGCGCTTCATCTATTAGGTTAAGATTTGTTCGTCCACAGGTGGTTAGAGACCCAACTACAGGACCTAAAATGAAACCTGAGGGGGACTTGAGCCTGGCCAGATAGGCAGTGGCTTAAATGTTCCTTAATGGATTTGTTGGTTGAGGTTTGTAAACACAACATTCAAAGACTGTTGTTAGGTTTACGGTGATTAAATTCAGGCAGAGTTTGTGAGTGTGGGTGAAACAAAACAATACTGAAGAGTTATATGCAATTTATTTCCATTGAATTGATTGAATGGAGATTCATCGTAGATTGGGAAGCTAAAAGCCTGTGACATGTCCTCCTTCTGTCACCATGGTCTCTCCATTAGTCACAGAAAGGGGAGGAAAGAAGGAGTCGCTCTAATTATCCACCACTCCCTGCAAGTTATGTTAATGGTCGCTTCCGGCTTAAGTAGGCTATCTATATGCAAAGTCTTCTCTGATGAATTTCTTCATTATTTGTTGTTAATGTATTACTGTATAGCCATGATGAAGAGAGAAGGCTGTTGGTTCTACACCGTATTGTCTTATGAAAGCGTGAGGCACTGAGAGTTGGCTTGACAGTTTACACAGAAGAAGAGTGAACTGGAAGGCTGCTTTGGACTCTGATGCACATGTGATGCAGTATTTTGGGGTATATAATTATGATGTGTAATTAAACTCTATCTACCAGTAATTACAGGAATTTATCACATTATTATGTTGTCATTTCAGAATAATTCCCTGTCATGTTGTGATTCAAACTACATCACTGTAATTTAGCTTTATATTACCTGTAGCATGGCCAGTAAATAAATGAAAATTTTGAAATTTGTATAAGCACAAAATCTTAGTTCAGTAATAAAGATAAATAAATACAATATCATAACACAGCTACACACCTGAAAGTGTAATATTGTGTGTAATCTGTAGAAAACAGAAATAAATACAGAATGTAACGAATATTCTCAATATTTATGGTAAAATAAATCAATACAAATCGGGATGATATGAAGAAACTGTCAAAGAGTGATGTGAAAATAAGGGAACATGGATATTTCTGTGCAATTGTATTTTATCAGGATAATTTAACTCCTCATGGCTCACTGTGTTCTCCAGACTAATTTGCCAGTTTCCATTCAAGCTGAGAGATTAAATATTGGCTGTATTAATCACAGAAAACATTATTTGATCACAAGAAAAAAAGACTTTATTTCTTTAGCAAGTGAGTGATCACTTAAATTATTATTTTTAGCTGTCTAGAAAATTGTTAATGGATATTTACTGCTGATTAGATTTAGAGACTTTTGTTAACGGATGTCTTTTATCACCTATATCATTAAGGGTTTTTATTTACGTGTTTGAACTGATGAAAGGTCAACCGTTCGCCTTATATTCCCTCTTTCTTGAACCCGGCAGCTGCATGTCTCATTAACAGCTCTCAGATACAAATCCTGTAAACTTCTTTAATACAAGACAATTACTAGCTTTACGTTCAAAGTCTGTCAGCATCTCTCAGAAACCTCAGTCCTTTGACTCAACGGAAGCAATCCACATCTTTAATGTGGACACAGCGTCAGTCCTCCACTACTCCCCAACACTTATCGTGTCTTTCACCTGGAAGTTGCCCTCTGAGGTCTGCCCATTTCCCCTGAAACAGGAGCTGGATTGTGGTGAGCCGAGCACCACTAAGCCTCTGCTCTCAGGAACACTGACCTCAATCAAAGGGAGAACTTGATCCACTGGCCATGCACTCATGTAGCCCACTGGAGCTGGGTAGGCCATCAGTAGATGGACATGTGGCTCACTGTGTGTGTATGTGTGTGTGTGTTTCTGAGTGACTGTGAAAGCAACACATGAAAATCAAAAATACAAAAGCTGTATTAAGGTGTTAATAGTCACTGGAGTATTAAAACCTTGTATTTTTCAAAGGTAATTTTGCCTGCTGTGCATTGGTGAAATTCAATTTTGAAACGGTTTCATGTGCCTGAAGGTCGTTGAATACATTCAGCACATGAAGCACCGTGTCATCCTACCATTCAAGTGAAATCATGAAGACCGCTGACACTGGAGTTATCGTAAAAGGTTTTTCCACTACAGCAACGAGATGCAGGAAGGTGCCGATTGGTGACACACTTATCTCGTTCGAGGTTTCGATTACAGTCGTAATGTTTCCCCTCTCCATTAAGTGTATTTGATTTCCCGCTGAGGGGGTAGCTGGCAGGGCAGAGATATGACAGCAGCGCCAAGGCCAAAGGGGGCAGCTCTTGCAAGCATTACTTCCACTGATGTGCTTGGAAGCGGACGAAAAGTGGCAATGCTTATACAATTAGAGCTGAGACTTTGTCAGACCTCATTTTTGAGAGAGGTTTGAGCCGCGGCCCTCAGAGTATTATTAATTCACTGCCCTGGCCCACTCTGTGGAGATATGGAAGGATTATGCAGCAGTGAATGACATGCTTAGGGGACCTTGGAAGTGCCTTTGCTCTGATTACAAGAATGAATTTTCCCATCATAAGAGAATTAACTTAAAAGTTGAGGTGTGGTTATAAGTATTCATGACGATGAAGGTCACCTAGCTTCACTTAAGTAGTCATTTTAACTCAAACCAGGATGTTTTTGTTACCTTAACTAAGTACCTGTTCTGTTGTTTTTTTGCTGATTTGAAATTGGATGAAAGAACCTCCTGTATACGTTCACACATTGTACAGTATATAAAATAAAAGATTAATAATGATATGCATTGTTGTTAATGTTCAGCTAGCTACCAGATTGCTGATTGAAATTGGATGAAGGCTCTTTGATGGTTACTTTCGACTTACTGTATAATCCTAAACAAGTTACGGTGTCAGTCAGTCTAAGAAAATGACTATGCTCCATCACAATATATGTCAAATTTCAAATATCTGCACTCCTTCACCTAAAGGTACCCTTTTGAGTTTAAGTGCTATGGAGCAGTGTCTTTATGAGTGGCTCTCTGTTTTGTCTGCCTTACCCACAGATCATGGACCATCATTTTCTGGGAGGGTGGTCTCAAATTTGAAGAGTTCGTTGAGTTTGCAACACGACAAAATGTGGAAAATTGAATAGGGTGTCAATGCTTTACTTAAATCTACGGAAAAAAAGGTCTATTTTTTTTCTCCCACATCAATAAGAACCTACTCTCAGTCAGCCATGTCAAGACCAATGTGGTCTGAGTCTCAAAAACACTGTAGGAAATATACTGTCATTCTCCTTTTGTAAAGGAAGCTTGTGACTCACTTATGATCGATCCTTTCATACCTCATGCAACAAGTTTGTTTCTGAGTTGATGAACGTTGCATACAAAGGGGGAAGGGGGAAATGGATTTTTTGTCAGATGGGATTAAATAGCGCCAGACCCTCCAATTAGCTATATTTCACATGTCAGTTTACATCAGTGAGGCCGAAGGACTGTGTGGCAACACTGATGGAGGAAAAAAGAAAGAGACAGAAAGAGGGAAAGTGCAAAAGGAGGTTGAGAAAGAGAAAAAGAGAGGATGAGAAGGGTGGAGAAAGAGGAAGGTGGAGAGACAGATGAGTGAGCTGAAAGAGACACAAGATAAATATAGAGAGGGCAAGGCAGGAAGAGAAAGGACAAGTGATAGATAGGGACATAAGAATAGGAAAATTGACAAAGAGAAGACAGTGACAAATTGATAGGTATAAATGAAGAATTGATTGATGACAAATATCTTTTTCAAGTAGCCTGTATTGCTGTGTTTGGTTTGTCAATTAGGAACTGTAGCTGCAAGCTGGGAACTGTAGAAAAACAGTTGCTGCTTGTCAGTTTGGTAAGATGATGCCTTGAGGGGGAATAATGATTCATACCTACTCACTAAGATGCACTTCCTTAGTTAAAGGTGCACAAAAGAATGAAGTAACTATTTACTATGTAGTTCAGAATTCAGGGACAATTTATTAGTAGGATAGGTTTACATTTTGTCAAGTTTGTTTGCCTATATGACGTACAGTACGCTATGTAAAAAAGTTTTTTGGCGAAAAAAATGTTCCTCTTCTTACTGGCCGTGAAGAAATTCTATTCTAATGCGACAAATAATAATAATAATTAAGGGACGAAATCTATTAACCTAATTGGGATGTGGCTCAGCAACAAAACACAAAAGGGTAATTTCATACTAAACAGGCAATCATTTTGGAAGATAGAACCGAACTATAACGCATCTTTTTGAATCTAACTTTAAAATGCATTTTTATTTTAGCTAACTTTAAAATGCATTTCTTACAGTGTAGGAGGGGGTCTCTTCACGACCAGCGTGTAGAGAAGAAATTACTACAACCTCCAATAACTCTTTCTACTTACATATGCCATGTGAGTATTGTATTATAATGCAAGAGACTTTGTGGAGCTGCATGAAACATAGAAGAACGACTGAACACTGTTCCATCAGCACACAGCAAACAGATGGTAGAAGATGACTGGAGTGGCTCATTAATAATTGTGTATATATGGAGCAAGGGACAATCAAAGTCTCTCAGTACGTCTCTCTCTCACAACCACACACACACACACACATACTGATAGCTGTCATCATTTTCAGGTTGTGGAACACATCCAGATAATATCCAGTTAAACTGAAAGCCAACAGTTTGAACATTAGCCATGCATCCATTTGATATGAATCACAGATTAGATGACAGGAAGAGGAGACCAGCACTTTGAACATGTGTGCGTGGGCCTGAGTGGTACACAGAGCGTGGAGGCTGCAGAGTGAACGAAGTGTCCGACTTTTTCTCTGGGGACTTTGAAGAGGCGGATTAGGGCCAGACCAGTGAACTTCAACAGGTGTGCTTTGGTTTACTGGCATGGATGTGAATGTTTTACAGTAGCAGCAGTCTAGGAAATGAGAGACAGGCTGCTGCAGCATTTGGGAATTTTTTAACTCGAGCAGTGTATGTGGGTCCCTGTTTTCTTTTGCGTGAGAACGTACATGTCATTGTCATGTCCCGTTATTCTGTTCAGCAGCTGGTTGTGCTACAACGTGCTGAGAAGGCAATGAAGAAGACTGCAAGCAAGCAAACACAAATGCAAACAATGCTTGATTCTTTTTTTTTTAGATAGCTTTGCAAATGTGTTCAGGAAATGCACTCAACATGTTTGTTAGACCTCAAAGATCCATGCTGCGTTTGGGTGAGAAACACTGAAAGTAAACTTTTTGTTTGTTAAGAAGAAAACGCCACAGAGCACCATTATGTTTGATTTAACTCCCAGTCCCTTTTCAGGGACAATTGATGTGCTTCACATTTTTCCACAGGTCATGAACTGCCCAGCAAACATGTCCATGTGTGTCTCACATGGCATTTGGGTCCTATTCGTGCCAAATGGCCCCCATGTGAGTCCATGTTGATGGCAGTGGTGAGCTTAAAGTAGGGCCCATATGAGGAATCATCCTCAGGCCCAACATGGGTCCCATTCTGTGAAAATACAGGTAACAATTGGACCAAGGAGGTAAACAAGTTGGGCACATCACCTTCAGGCCCCAAAATAGGTATTCTCTCTGTGTCCAACTTCTTGAGTCCATGATTGAACCCACCTTGGCAGACAGACCTGGAGCCATAAGACCACTGGGCTGATGAACCACATTTGGTTTTCCATTGGGACTCGTAGCCCAGGTGCAGCCCACAGAAGGTTTTGTGAGGTCCTTGAAACCCGAAAACCTCTGCTGCAATAACTTCACCAATACACAGTAGACAATCTGAAAATAACTGTCTTCAGTCACAAGATCTTAGAGAGACAAAGCTTTCACCCAACAAAGGCGATAGTTTTCCTCATCTCTGTAGATGAGATTCAACGATTCCCAGAAAATTGTGTTCTCATTAACCTATATAAAACATGAGAGAAGTAATTACACAGTTCTTAAAGGGGGAAAGGCGACAGCGTCCTCCACAGTTTCTTATCTTGCCAACTGATTCATGGCTTTTAATGGGCTTTTAAGACAGATTAAAAACCCGGTGGCCCCACTGTTAAAGCAGCCTACAATTTCAGAGAATCACATTTATAAGATTGCCAATAAAACCAGAAAACCTCTAAGGAATACAAATGACTTTGATGAATCTACATCAAATTGGCATATCCTGCAACATTCCTTTATTGGAAAAGGGTGATCTGTATCTGAAATGCAGCACTGCATAGGAAATAAATCATGTCTTCTTGTTTATTTTTTAAGCGCTTTTCTCTGTTAGATGTATTTGTAATTTGCCAGCCTCATCTCTTAAAACAGCATAAATAATTTGCTCGTCACTTTGTTTAAAAGTTTATTGTTGAATAGGCATAACATACTCATTCATTTCAAAAACGTTGTGATCCTATATGTATTCCTACTTCAAATCTAACACCTTATTACGGGACACATTGAAAATGGATTTTTAAGACAACAGTGGCATCTTATTTTGGAAGATGGCTTAAGATAGTGGAAGGGAACTGCTTTTCATATTGCGTACCTCCCATGGAAATTCATTTTCTCAACAGGAGAGTATTTCACTGGCGTAAATGCAATTGCAGGCTATGATATGATTTCATAGCTATCTCAACAATGTGTCCTCATTGGAGCGGAAAAACAGATTGAAGTCAAAATGGAGATCTGTATGGGGGCAGGGAGAACTAAGTGTACCCCACTCTGAGGGAACAAGTGGAAAGTGTTCTCTGCCTGAACTCTGCCTCAGCTCGTATCTTTCACAGCACCCAGCTTTCCAGTGGTCAGACGGGTGAAATTGATTGCCCTGCTTGCACTATGTGAGCAACAGTCACTTTGGGATTTACTTTGCAGTAAGGAACATCAACCCACTCCACCCCCGAGTCCAAATTGATTATAAAACTGCATTCTGCTGACACTGAACCATCTGTGCGTTTGAATATGTGAGTGTGTGAGAGAGAGAGGGAGCAAGATGGAGTGTGAGGGAGTTGGAAGCTGATGAAAGCATGAAACTCAAATTGCATTAACACCATACTGGCATGAAGCCATTCTTTACTGGGATTCAGTTTTATTTTCTTGATGTAAATGTTATTAGGTGTCCAATAATATAGTGGGAAGTATTGTTTGATACTGAACAACTACTTTTACAGTGTGACTACTGTGAGTAAACCTGGACTTGTGTATATATATATATATAGTGTATATCAACCTCCCTTTGCCAATAATCATATGGTCAAAATGACAAAATGACATCATCTTATCCACATCACAGAGGGAAAGCTGGGAAATGCAGAGGGGCTCATGTGATGCCCGCTGACCTCCAGTTATACCAAGTAAATGACATCAAAATTTAGAAAAAAGTATCAGAATGTTTTTTGTGAAGAAATGTAGTGTCACATGAATATATTTTTCCTCCAGGTGAGATGACTCCGAAGAAAACACTGTTGAAAATTGGAGAAGCACAATAAGCACCTAAAGGAAAAACACAGTGCCTTTTTTGTTAACTCACATGAATACCCAATTTCTTTCTTTCAACGTTTACAATGTTGGTGACCTTTGCAAGACATTACATCAGCTCAAACTTGGGGGAAGTTCCTTGTTAACATGCATCAGTAAATCTATTGCATCTCAGCAACACAACTAACATGCACCATTGATTTCTTCCTCATCTTGAGGTTCGGCTTTGCTAATCCAACAGTCACTTTCTGCAGGAGGATAACGGGTTTCTCATTCAGTTCCTAGACTTTCTGAGCTGTGGCTCAGAGCTAGAGCGGGTCCTCTCCCAATCGGAAGATCAGTACTTCAATCCCCGGCTCCTCTAGTCCGCATGTCAAAGTGTCCTTGGGCAAAGACACTAAACCCAAATTGCTCCCGAAGGGTGTGTGAATGAGCGTGAATTTGAATTAGTTTAGAGTCCTGATGGGCAGGGGGCACCTCTGCCATCAGTGTATGAATGTGTGTGTGAATGGGTGAGTGTTGACATGTAGTGTACAGCGTTTTGAGTCGTCGGAAGACTAGAAAGGCGCTACACAAATGCAAGTCCATTGCTTTCCCAGATATCAAGTTTGTAAGTATAGCACCAGAAATGAAGAATATGGATTTTAACTGTATTTATTGATGCAGATACAAGCCCATTGTTCTGAATCAGAATCAAAATTAAAAGATTGCAAACATGCAGAATACTTACTCCTGGATAAATGATAAATGTACCTAGTACAATACACTGTCATCAACAGGCCGGAATAATGGAATAAACATTTTAACAGACACACATGCACACACAAAAGGTAAGCACATTGGTTGTTTAGCTGTACATTTGTAATCTTTACTCCCACTGAGTAGAGTGGTGAGTATTGTTCCTCTAAAGCATGTTTATAGTTTTTTTCCCAAGTGCACATTTCAAAGTCAATTATTCTGTTTCCTATTTTACCCTGCCTCGTTGTATCCACCACCTGCCAGCTCCATCACCTTGCCTGAGGGTGAATCTTGGTCTGTGACTCTCCTCATAATGATTTTGTTTGAGCTTCCACTGGACCATAATTCAAATTTTTAAATGACAGAAAAGAAAGAAAGTAACATTCACAATTTACATCCTGGGGTTAATACTCACCAAAAAATAGACAGTGATGACTGAGGAAATCTGTATTTGTTTTCTTTCACCAAACTTTAAATTGTTTTTTTCCCATAAAAATGTGTGTTTTCATATATGAGATCTGTTATCTGTTTGTCTTGACTGTTTTTTGTTTCTGTATTATTCAATGGTCTTCTTCAGTTAGTAAATGCAGGGGCGCTGAAATAAATCTCCAATAAACAAACACCCTGTAGAGCCAGGTGAGGAAATGTTTCAAACAAGGACAGAGTGGGAATGCAGAAGGAGGCAGAGAGACAGGAGGAGGAGAAAGGAGGGGTGTCTGTTGAGAAGGTCACTCTGTAATAGATGTCTCCTTGCATTTAGGCCTCGTTCCGCACAAATGCCGCAGACCTGAATATCATAGCTTAACAATTTAACAATCTGACAGGGAGCCATCCTTCCACACAGCCTCGGGTGAGCTTGAGAAAGAGCTGGTCTTCACCTCATAGAGATGATGTCTAAAGCAAATAGGCCTAAAACTAACGGAGATCAATGTTGTCAGAGAGTTCAGTGTTTGAGCAGCCAACAAAATATATTAGTTTGAAGCATTATGCTGCAGAGAGACAAAGGAAGGGGCAGGACATCAGTCATTTTCAATAGATGCTTTAATACATAGCCTACGCAGGTGGTTCAAAGTGGTGAAAAAGGACACGGCAGCATTTTTTCTTTGTGTGTCCTTTGATTATTGTTACTGTAGGAATTAGTAGCACAATGGTGTTGCCTTACAAAACTGATAGCAATTTTTACTATAGTTCTGTATGACGTTTGTCTTGACCAGGAACCTAAATGTATGTACTCCACACAACAATACGAAGATATTCAAATCCTGCTGTCAAAGGTTTTCCAAAATATTATTTTATTTTAAATCTAATTTCAGTCAAAACAGAAGTTGATCAACGCTGGGGAAAATGGACAATATACAAGAGAAAAGATGGGTAGCGTTCTCAGTTGGTCTGTAAAGTACGGATCAAAGGTTGAAAAGAGTGTATGGTGACCCCCCTTTTACTTTTACTTTCATTTTTATTTCTATTTTTTTTGTCATCCTTTTGTTGTGAGTTTTGTTGAGTGAAACAGCAACTGAAAAAGAAAAGAAAAAAAGTAAAAAAAAAAAAAAAAGAAGTTGCAGTGGTGGTTACAAGCTAGCTGTTAGCAGTTACATGCAGGCTACAGAAGTATCAATAAAAAGCACCAGCCCCTTTAATAGTCTTACATTGTTGTTAAAGGTGCAATGTGTGAGATCTGGCCACCTGCTCCAAAGTAGTACGGGTCAGCATTTCACCTCTTCTATTGCGTCCATACAATCTAATTGTAATAATAACCAATTGTGCTTTCTTTTCTTGCCCGGGATGAGTGATGGTTGAAGATCCTGTCAATGTTGGAGAGTTTGAATACGACTTTGGCCCATTTTTCATTATCACTGCACCTCCCATAGCACAAACGTGTCGCACCAGGAAACCTCCGCAACTGCCAAAAATGCCCTCTGTAAAGAATGTGAAGGTAAAAACTCTAGAGCCAATATTGGGATTCCAGGACCACATGCTTCCTTAAGCTGGAAGTGCTTCAGTGAAAAGCTCAGTGGTCAAATGTGGAAGAGAGTGGGAGTACTGGGCAGCTTCCAGTTCCAGCGCTTCCTTGGCAACGGGAAAGCAGAAGAGAAAAGCAATTAAACCGTCATTGCACAAATTAAAAAAAAAGAATACAAACTTAATAAAAAGGATACTGGAGATATTGCGAAACTTTAATATCAATACAGTTAAGGACTTTGCTGATATCAGAATTTGTTGTTTTCCTCAAACATGTTTTTGTTGCAGGTGAATCAACCTAATAGTATTCTAAATACTAGTGGCCATCCAATATATTTACTGCCTCTATACCCAGGCAGTAGGTCAGAATTACAACATTACAAATTGTACATGTTTCAAAGGACATGCCGGTGATGCTACAAACTTCCCTAAATCCGACAAGCCAAGGTGGTATACAGTATACTGTACCTTTTATTGCTATAGATGTTGTCCTCCTGGCATTGCCTAGAGGAGGAGGGAGGAGGGAGGAGGGAGGAGACTGTATCTAAGAAAGGGGGACTCAGGGAGGCTCTGTCTAGTCCACTTAAGTCTCGTTTTCTGTCTGGGTAATTACACCTGAAATTGGTGGAGCCAAGAACACCTCCATTCACACACTCTCCAATTCCACTACAGGCCCCTTCATATGGACACACACACTTGCAGTATACTCATGTACACGCATAGATACACACTGCCAGACACACGTGCACGGACAAACACACACACATAAACTTAAATAGACCTTTTTTCTTTGCTTTTTGCCTCCTCTCCCCTTTTGCTGTCCCTTCCCGCTCTCCTTTTCTATTTCCTCTGAGCGGCTCTGTTTCTATTAGGTGTGACATTCCATTCTGCTTTTTAATCACTTCTTTCTGCTTTGTCCTTCTGGAACCAAACAACTCCATAGATGATGGTCATAAAACCCATACATTACCTGTCTAGAACTGCGTGCAGGCCCAAATACAAGTTCATGGTCTTGGAGTTCACAAGTCACCTGCTGCGTCTTTAACCATATTTCTACCTCTTAGCTTTTAAAGTGTTTTTTTCATCACAGAAAATGCTGATTAATTGATTAGTTAGAAGAAGTAATCTGATTTAGCGAGTTGAATGGTGATAAGCTGTGATTTATTGCTACAGTTGTATCCTTGAATTATTTTGGCAGGATGGCATAGCATATTTACTTATACCTTCAACAGCATGTGCATCAAAATATAATTTATTGGATTTCCATGTGGATAAAATGAAAACAGCATCAAGACATTCTGTACACAACAAGAATCTAGTGATCATCCATGTGAAGGACTAAACATTGATAAGTTGTGGCTTAAAAAAGCAAAATAAAAAGAGAAGACACTCACACACAACATGCATCATACAGTATCTTTGCTGACAGTTGAGAATAGGTCCCATTCATTCATCATTCATGCTGCAGGCCTTGGCCTCTCAACCTGGGTCTCATGCAAGTGTATCTGTAACATGACAAGCCCCTCATGCTTTGAAAGGCGGTAGTCCTCTGACATTGCTGTCATAGATGAAGAAAGACAAATATAGATGGTTTTCCGGCGCAACACATCACTGGTGGTGCGGCAGCAAGCCAAACATATGCATTCAAACTCTCAATCTCAGTGCAGCTCCACCAGCAACACCCACAGGCGGCCGCCACAGACGGCCGTGCGAGCGCTGCCATGTTGTGTTGGCTGAAATCACTCTTATCGCACTCAGGAGAATGTCTTTGGCTGTCCTTGGAGGAGAGCAGTCAGGGATAGAGGGAGTCAGACAGAGGGGTGGTGTAGATGTGGGAGAAGGAATACAGCAGAGGAAGGACGGGGGGGGTTGGGCTTCAGGGACCGTAGGCATTTGTATTCCTCTCTCATCTGTGACGGGGTGGAAAAGGTGGGGAGACACAGGAGCCAAGCATAGCGGGGGCTTTTGCAGGACTGTGGCAGAGGTCCAGGAATCAAAGATGCGATGTTACAAGATCTTACCATCACTCCTCGTCGCCTGGCCTCTGAGGGCAGGAATAGAGATACTGAAATAAACAATGGGATGTCAGAATCAAACTGAAGGTGTATTGAAAAGGAGGGAGCAGTAAACACACACTGGAGAGCTTGATCCTTCTCAGATTGCTTTGCAAAGTGAATATTTTTAGATTGATGGTGAACCGAATATCTGCCAAACATTGGATTGTTATACCTCTGTTGTTTTGGCACAATGCTAATCACATCCCTCTGCTGTCTTATTTGCAACCCTGCCCGTTGAAGCTGTAAACCAAAAGGAATCAATACAAAGCAGCACATTAGTTTACCATCATACACTTATATGACCTACATTCAGCTACAGTAAATAATCCATACTGACCTCAGCTAGATCTACGAGAACTGTGCACTAAAAGTGAACATGCACTTATCATTCACTTCAATTGTCAATAAATTCCCTGCAGATTCAGGTCTATGTTCAGTTCTATGTGTCACCCCACTTAGCTGATGATCTCAACCAGAATGACTCAAAAATCAATACTCTAATAGACACCCACTTTACCTAATCAGGTTCATCAAATTGGCTGTTTGACCCAAACAACTGCTCTATTCAGTTGCCTGCTACAGAAACATACATTTATCTGTGAGTGATGAACAAGACGTTACCCTAAATTGAGATGTGGACGGTGTAAATAATCCCAAAGCTACACTATTGATCTGGTTGCAGAGCTAAGTGGCTCAAAAAGCCTCTGTGACATCATTTTACCATTAGTAAACACAATGGCTTTTCCTAAGTGTGCATTTTTCATCATCCATGATCTCATGCTCTGGCACTGATGCAAATATACACACATATGTATAGACAGAGTCAACTCTTCTGAACATGTGTCACTGTAGGATTTATTACAGCAGCTTAGGAGGAACTGGTAAAGTGATGAAAGATCATTTTATAGTTTATGCCTCAGTTTATGTAGGCCACAGGATTAGATGAAAAATAGGTTTTTTACTTCAAGAAGCGCTCTTATAAAGCGTGTTGGATCCTCTGCTGGGTGTCTACAGGTGGAAATTCTTGGCAATTTGAAGACACTAGAGAAGTTATGCAAGCGCCTGTGCAAGACTGTAGCAACGTGGTGCTTTTCAGATAACCACACTGATGTTTAGCAGGTACTATGTTTACCTTATTCACCATTTTAGTTTGTAATAGGACCATATTAACACTAACAGAGCTCAGGGTGATGGGATTGTCATCGGTTCTGCAGGTAAATCAAAAGATAGATGAGAAGACAGGGGCTCACCAAAGTCATTACGATGCATCCTGAGGGGAACATTAATGCACAAAATGTCATGGTAATTCATCCAGAAGTTAAAGGATATTTTGCTAACAACCAAAAATCTTGTGGTGGCACTTCTAGTTACAAAAGTTATCAATGGGGATTGCTATTGTTTGCAGACCTAGTTGTATTTAAATATACCTGTACATGAGGATGTCATTGCAGGAGCAGATCATGTTGAAGACTACTGTACTGTAGCGCTTTTCTAGGCAGAAGGGAAGCTCCAAACGTAGACAGGCTTCACTGTCAGCAAAAGGTCACTGGTGAAAGATTGGAGTCACGTGTCAAAGTGGCCTTTAACACGCCACTGGCACTTTACCTGCTCACTCTCTGTATGTCATTCTTGATAGCAGTGCCAGCTGAATCCCAGGTTTTAATGTAATCCCACTGTGAATTTAAATGAGTCAGATAATATTCTTCTAATGAAGCTTTTGTGATATTTTTTTTTTGCTCTTACTACTGAATCTCTAGCTGCTGTCAGTCTTCATTCATACATTTTAAGGTCCTGGTCAATCTCCTCCCCTTCTTCACAAATTACTTTGTGAATCAATATATTTTCTGCGCACGTTCTGTTCTTTGAATGAATCATTTGGTGAGTGCTTATCTTAAAATATCTTATACGGTTATATTCTCTTTTAGTCCGAGTAATGTGCTGCACAGCATCTTCCCTGTCTCCATTGTGATCTTCTGATTATCTTAAATTAAATTGAACTGAGGAACTCCAACCATCCACTTTCTACTCTCGACTTTAGGAAGGACCGTGCTCAAGACTAACTACAGTATCACCATGGGGCTGCATCATGATGAAAACATTAATTCAGCAATGTAGCCCAACATCCCAAATGTTTCTGTACCAACTCTATTTCATACTGTTATTTATTTCAATATGGTATCTCCTAGTTTTTCTGATGATAAATAGATTGTGTTGAGGGGTTGAAACAAGTTTTATAACAGAAGCAAACACTCAGTCATTTGAAGCCAAGGAAAGCAATTGGGATGTTTTCAACTGCTTTGTTTTATTGCTGTCCTTGCTGACAAAAAAAAGAACAAATGTACCTGGTATTATAATGCAATCTCTGTCTGGCTATATTACCTAGAGAGGAAATCTGTAAACCTCTTCCTTGCATTGTGATTGGATCGTTTTGGTTTGAATATGGTCTTAAGTGTTAAGGAAGCACTCAAGCAACGTGAAGTGATTGAATGTGTGCAAGCGTGCATGCCTTTGTTTGGTGAATGTGGGTTTTTATACGTCAATCAACTTCAGTTTCTTCTGGTTGTCTGTGTGAGTGGGAATTGTTCACTTGAATTTGTGTGCATGCTGTATGTGCATGCTGATGAAGTCAGTGGATCAGAAAGCCAGCAGCCTGTCTCGAGAAGCCCTGACCTCTGAATGCTTTGTCAGAGGTCTCAACAGACCAGGGCAGAAAGGTGAGTAGAGACCGTCAGGAGTGGCTCATTAGCATGAAGAAATACTGTACACAGACGCACAAAAACACACACTCACTCTCACTTGAGTCTGTATCCACACACATTATTGTAGGGAAAGGAGCCGGAGTATAGCATGAGTGAGTCTGAATCCTCTCCTGGTTTTCAGTGCCTGGAACCATTTTATTTAATGAATGCTCCAAAGAAAATGACTGTGCCTTGTATAACACTTTATGGTTGAACCCTTTGGTCAAGGCAGCTCAGTATAACTCACAATTTATCCTTTTTTTATGATTCGCTTCAATTAAATATATTGTGAGTGGACAGCTCCCCCGGGACTTGGTTTTATCACCGGGCGTTAATTATGCTCACTCAGATGGGACAAGGCTTGCATCCATCTGAGGGAATGATAAAAATGGAGCTCGACATGGTGTGAATCGGCTGCAACGCCTAATGTATTGATCGGTCGTCAGATTTCTCCAGTCCTGAACTATAGATTATTGTCTGGTCACATAGTCTGTCTGCAGCACTAATTGCAGTATCTCTTTTGGGAAAAAAATTATAATTGATTTACAACTAAACTATGAAAGAAAAACAAAAGAAATTAGGCTTTCCCATGAAACATTTCCCTCTACTACTGTAAAATACGTCCATCTTAAGAGGCTATTGTATACTGTATGTTCAGTTTTGGTTTTCTTAATGATGAAAATTTCTTCCACATTTTTAATTCAAGCCATGAAAGAAAGTGCAATGGTCATGACCTGGTAGCATAGTGGATTACCTTGATGCATATGGATATCTTTAGTACAGAAATCTAGTTTTCTCTCTATCTCACTGTCTCTCTCTCTGTTGGTCCAAGAACTTTGTCACGGTGAAGATACAGACTGTTCTCTCAGGGGAGGAGCTGTCACAGGGATTGGTATCCTGAGCCTGGGGGAAACAGAAAAGGTGTGCACCGCTCCATTTAGAACTCAATATCTGTCATGCTAAAGCTGGTCTGCACACTTGCAAAATAAGTTCCCTTTTTTGCACACATACTGTAGCACTGCTGGTAGGGATGCACCAATGTTTCTGTTGCTGTCATTCCTGATACAGTTTTCAGTAAGCATCTTAACAATTAGCCGTTTAATTGTGCAATCACTTGAATAGTTAAGAGAATTTTAAAACATTTAAAAAGCTGAGTAAAACAGTCGGGAGCAGTTGTGCAACAGGGGATTTAAGTTATTCCTGCACAGAAAACAACTTTTCAAATGTCCTTATCTAGACACTGTGAACTGTAATTTTTTGCACTAAAGAGAGAAGCAGTGTAAATCAAGTCTATTCTGTACATCTATCCAAAATGATATTCAAACTGAGCTTTATCTTTTTAGTATTTCTAAGTATTTATTTTATCATAAAATGTAACAAACTTTTGGGAGACCACAAGAGGGCTTGTTGCATCAATATAATTATGACAATTTGAACTGTGTGTTGCTTAACCTTTCCATTCCATCACTCAAGGCCATGTTGCATGGCCAAGCTTTGTTTAAATCTGCAGAAAATAATTTTTAATTCTAGTCCAAGGTTTCCAAAGATAGCACATACGTCACAGTCATGCTGGATTCCACAGAAATGTGTCTGATAGAATTCCATGTCATGGGCCTAAAAATGGAATCTTGGTCTTGAATTCTTCACACAATACGTACTGTATCCTCAATGAAGCGTGTGATAATGTTGTAAAGTGTGGAAAACAAACAATGTGGGGAATGTATGGGCAACAGGCATCTGGGGTCATCAACATCAGAGGTCAAGGGATTAAAAAAACATTTTACTGCAAGGATGGAACGTACAAGAGCATCCTCACTGGTAACTGGTAACATTTTGCTCATGATCACTACACAATTGTATTCTCTTTCTTCATTGCTCAGAGTATTGTGGAACATGTGAGGTCTTCAGACAGCTGCTCTCAGCCTAACAGGCCTAGAATTACAGCTGCTCTGAGGCAATAGTCGGAGAGAAAAGGATGGGTTAGACAACTACCTGGAGCTCTCCCAGCTTTCACACCACATAAAGATACATCTAATAAAGTACTGCTGGTTATTGCCAAGGTGGCTGTTTCCCAGAGAAAACACATCTGGGTCATTCAATGGGAAATATATATTTGTCTAGTGGGTGCTTTGCCATCAGGTTAACAAACTCACTGATTTAATCAGTAGAGAGGCGATCACTGGGGAAGTGAGTCAGCACACTGGATGTCATATACATTTTTCCAAACAGTTAACTGTGACTCAGTCTACATTTTAGAATAAAACCCCTGTGAGAGAAACAAACCCAGAACCCTGCCAGTAAGAGAAGAATGAGAGGTCTGGATTCTCCGCATAACTGCAAGTTGTGCAGGTTTTGGATTTCATTTGTTTTCAGTGGTCTAACCATCTGATCCAGACTGACTGGACTTGCCGTTACATGTTGTACAGACATGTATGCCCCTCTAGAATGAAATGTAACCTTGGTGATCCCCCAACTTTTTTTGTTCTGTCACCATCAGGTCAAAATTTGATTTTGTTCAATATTTGGGTTCATTATTTATTATTTTAAAATACCTGCAGAACCAATGACATTCCCAACAGCATCATCTACACTATGTGTATTGTGCTAATTAGCAGTATGTCAGTTAAACATCAACAAGTTAGCATTGTCGTGGTAAGCATGTTAGCATGCTTGCATTTAGCTTAAAGCACTACTGTGCCTCAGTACAGCCTCACAGAGCCACTAGCATGACTGTAGACTCTTGTTTAAAATGTAAGAATAAACTTGGAAATGCCCATCACAGTTTCCAAAAGCCCTCTGTCATTTTCTCAAGTTGCTCGTTCTATCCATACCCATACAGATACATATCTAATGTTATTTAAAACAGGGAAAGGCAACAAATCACAAATTAGAATCTGTAATTGTTGTGGTGGTATTTGAAAAAAGGAGTTAGTTTTCTGATTATTTAACCTGCTAATAAGCACTACTCACACACACTTCATCCAATACTGTATTTTTAGTCCTTTCCTCAGTTTAACGGTAACATTTTATGTTTTTCTTTTTGCAGGCTTTCTCTGACTCAGCACTCAAACTGTCCTCTTCATCCTCTCACTGAGCCGTAGTAGCTGAGGAAATGTGCTCTGGATTGTGTGAGTCAACAGCTTGAAACAGGTCAGTGCATCCGGATAACAGGGGTCGATGCTGCCCGCCTGTGCCGTTCCAAAATCATATGCAAATAAGACCTTTGTAAGCTCACACCAAGGATGAGCTGCAGGAAATAACCCCCAAAGTAAGAGAAGTCTCACTTTTGGATACGTTGAATATCATCATTTTTGACATTTCTCGAGGGGGATATTCTACTTCTTTGCTTGCGCACCTCAGAGTGTGGGGTTACCTGCAGCCTTCGCGATAGATCCTAGGCACTTCTTTTTTATGATATCCTCATTTATAGTTTGGAATCTTGAACAGACTCACAGGAGTGTGAATCCTCCTGCTTAATTGAGCAAGACTATTGAGATCACCTGTCTACTGTTCCTGCTACAGGATAAAGAGTTTAGCTCATGCTATGTGTGTAATGAGGCTGTGGTTATGGCTGCCAGTGGCAAGTCATCAGCCTGGACATCCTCCTGTCATCCACATTACCCAGCAAGCATCCATCATCTTCAGGATGCAATCATCCCTCTGAAAACACCACTTCTATGGAGTCTCAGGGATCCAACTGTGCGTTGACAAACCCACAAGAAAATTACTTATCATTCACAGCTCTCTGATTGTCGAAATTGCCAGTCTCCCTTTTTTTTCTTCTTTTTCTTTTTTTTTTTAAAGAGAAGTCTCAAAACTCTTTTTTCTCCATTTCCGCCTCAGAACATAAAAGAAAGATGGGAAGCCCATTGTCTTGTGATAATTTCCCAGGGGTGAAGCCCATTGAGTGCTACTGAGCTGTGTCTAATTTTTCTGGGAAGGTGTTAGAAAGGTACTCAAGAATGCTGGATGTTCATGTTTAGTGGCATGTGAAATCTCACAGCGGACTCTTTCAGCAGCTGCATATCTCCACAACTCAGGCATTGTTTTGTCCTGTACAGTAAACGGTAAACTGTCCGTGTCTCCCGGTGCTCGACAAATTCCAAAGATATGCTAATGATTATTATGCACCTGGTTGGCGAATAAATGTTTTCATACCTCTAAAGGGAAAATAAAGATTGTATCAGGCTGCAGGGATTTGCTCTGTCTTAAAGGGAATTGACCAAAAAAAAGTTACACTTACAGCCACATTGAATTTGCTGAATCAATATGCAATTACAAGACAAACAAGTTATTGATATACTAAAGATTCAAGGGAGCAAGCAAACAACAACATAAACACACGGCACAGATCAATATATAATTAATACAATTATATTCGCTAGGTGTCAAATCTATTTAAACTTATTTGGAAACTGATATATGAAAGATATCTACCTATGGAGAACTAAGTGGCATTGGTGGCATTGCCAGCTTGTTTGCATTTTAAACATATCCCCTGGTTTAGTTTGTAACCGTACACCCTAAGACACATCACAGTAATCTGAGTATCAGATATCAATTACCTACCAAGCAGGCCCATCTATGTTCTTTGTCTGCAGTTGTTTCCTGGCAGCCTATACATACATGTGTAAGGAGTGCAGGGGAGGGTCACATATTGCCTTCATTGTTGAATATTCAGTTTAGAGCAGTGCACTTACCCCATAGGGGAAAAAAACTAAATAGGCAGCCATTAGAGCGAAAAGATGACAGTCAAGACAGAATTGAACATGGAAACCCCAATCAGCCAGTTGGTTGGTTATGACACATTCCCAGACAGTTGTTGGTGTACATTAGCATAACAATCGCAGTAATGCAAGAAGCCGCTGGGTAACATTCCTCGTCTTTTATAGCCCCCCAAAAATTGCAGCACAGAGTATTTGAGTGGGAAACAGCCCAGAGACTTTCTACGGCTCTTTATAGTTCTCTGTGGCTCCACCATCAAGCTAATTTCCCCCTCTACAGTATATATGCCCAGAGCCTGGGAGCCTGTTTCCCCATCAGCCACAAGACTTGCACTAATAGGTTGCTATGAGACCAGCTTTTAAGATTGCCAAATTCACCTTATCGCACACCAGCCACAGTTTACCTGCACAGTTGGAGACTTTCCTCGTCTGAAAAATACATTATAAATTAAAATTAAAATTAAAAAGAAAATGAGGATGGGTGTGATGGGGGAGGGAGGGGGGAGTGAGGGAGGGATGGTGGGGGGTATCCAATCACTGTACCCTCCAGCAAGGCAATCAATATGAGTTTAACTGTTGGCAAGTCTCACTTTGGTGATTGTGCTTTGGAATAATGAAATCGCATTCAAGGTGAAGCATGACCAACATAATAATCATTTTGTTGACGCCATAACCGGAGGGAGAATGAGAGTGAGAGGAAAAAAACAAGATATGGAGATGATTATCTCTGGCTGAAAATTTTGCATTTTAGAAATATTACAATTTTAAAGAAATTATTTAAACAACCTCAGTGTAAGGCATGGAGTTTTGAAACCACAGTTGGCTTATATTTTGAAATGGCTTAGTAATGACATTTTGAAAGGACTTAATGACTCTATAATGACAATTTACATTTAAAAGATTAAGAAAATTGGACAAGTTTTGACATTATAAAAGCATTATCCAAATACATTGACAGCACTCTATTAGCAGGCTTGAGGATTTTCCGACCTCCCCTATGTTGTACACCAGGAGTGCATTATAAAGAAACAGTGTCAGTGAGGAGAGACGAGTGCCATCAGTAAATTTTCATTCGTCAGAGGCCATTGACTGTGTCACATTGAGTGCTGACGCAGGCTTGTGAGCCATGCTTCTCTGATCCATCACAGTCACACAGAATACACTCGCATCCCTAATAACTATGGTAGACCACTAAACAACTGTCGTCCTTGAAACCCACAAAGAGTCGTCTTCAAGAATAAAAATTCAGATAACACAGAAAGCAGAAGTCCTTCACTTCAGCTGCAGGAGTGTTTCTGATACTTTGCGAATTTATATCGTGCAAACTGTTTCTGATTTATGTTGGTCATCTTTAGAAATTGCACATCAGCATTTCATTTGTGCCCTTTCCTTTCATGTTCTTCATCAAGTCCATAAATCACTATATTTTAATGCCAAATACTCTGCTTCAATTTCAGCAAGGGTTTGCAGCATCTTAAGCATTCCAACTACACACTCGGATCCCAGTTAATAGGCAGTAAATCCTTATTTTGCACGGTTTGGCGGTGTGGATTCTATCAAACTGGGTGACACACTTAGCCGGGTTCAAAAGGTAACATGTCGACTGGAGTGCTTCTCTTGCCAACAAATTTTAGTTTCTCACTGGAGAGTGACAGAGGAACCATTGAACTAAGACCAGCAGAAAATATTTAGGAGAATTCAGAGATGCATTCCCTAAATAATTGACATGGTTTTACTGTTACGTGCTGTTAGATCTGCAAAAAAAGCATTCAAGAGGGAGCGTCCTGCGAGACATGACGGGATCAGAGGACAGCCTGGAGCTGGGATTCTAAAAAGGGAGAGAAGCTGCCGCTGAGGAACGGCCACACTCGGCCAACATCAAACACCTGAGATTCCATCTATTCCCCTCACTGAGCCAGTCTGCAGATGCTCTGTTTACCCTGCAATAACAGCTTTTCATGATTTGTGCAACAGTGTGAGGAATGATCTTTTAGGAGGAGCAGAGAAATGCCTTGAATAATTCCATGAAAAAGTAGGCCATCTCAGCCTGGATCTATGCTATAGGTCTGACATATAAATCAAAAAGTAACTATCCAAGTGATTTCAGTTGCAGCGGCTCCAGTCATACTGAGTATGCAAACCAGCAGCAGAAAAATCTCACACGGTTGGTGATTTCATACATAGAGGACATTATCAGGCTCCACACATGAAAGCTCAGACAAGCACTGGAATATTATTAATCACCACACCCTCTGCAAAGTTTGAATATAAACTTCAACAGCTACATACACTAATGCTTGATAGGACCAGAAGGGCAGAGTATGTCTGAACACTGGAACAGAAATTGTTTGATCCGAATACTTCCTCTCTTTAGTGTGAAAGCACATTCAACCTCTAAAGGAACAAAATGTTTCCTCCCCTCCTAGGGTCCACCACAGCTCTTCTATAGGGATGGGTGGATCAATACTTAAAGTATCACTACTCCTTATGCTAAATCTTGTTCTGAGTATGGATACTGGGCACGTGTACACTTTTTTTCCAGTAATGTAATTTATAATGACACTCTGAAAGCGTACATACTTTTGATACTTACTTTATAGTACACCTCACAGCTAATACTCGTTTATTTTCTATTATATTATACCATTATAAAACTATTATACTTCTTCCTCCACTGACCGTTGGCGAGGTACAAGTGGTACGAGCAGTGTTGTTTTAATGAATTCCTTGACAAATAGAATTGACAAATAGAACTACCACTTCAGGGAGAAGACGCACACAAAGCTTCACCAGACAGAGGTCAAGCTTCACTACACTGCAATATACTGCACCTGTTTCCACTGTCGCCATCAAAGTCCGTAATAAAACAGCGCCTGTACGTTCTGCTCATATCAATGCGCACCTTCGTCCGGGAAGACGGGGAGACCACACACATAAATCAGATTAGTAATCTGTCCTTGTCCTCCCTTCACAGTAGAGGTGCCCATTAATACTTCATTTCATCTCTGCAGTGGCGAGACTTTCTGGAACAACCAAAGGTGACAGCCACACAGTTGCTGGAAGAGAAGCTAAAGGAGCTTGCTTTTACTATACGAGCCTGCACTTTGATTGACAGGTATGGGAAAGCAAACAAACCTGTGCAGTCAGACTGAAGAAATGGTGAAGATTGATACACACGCAGGCTCAAACGCAAGGGATGGAGCCCCACAGAGTAACATGACTTTGTTAGGGAGGAAAAACTGTCTCTAACCTCTACTGTGTATGTGTTGTGTTGATACCGTGTATATCCAATTTTGTTTGCTTGTCTGATTCACATGCACACATCTTTAATGAAATATTGACAGGCTGATCAAAGTAAATGCTTAAAAATCAATTTAAAAAAAAAATATCCAGCTGACATTCATATTTCTTCATTCAGCCTTCATTGATTGACAAAGTGTTTTTAGGTGAGCTTCTTGTTCATCAGCACTGCTTTCACCTTATGTTCATAATATTCCCTGCAGTACATTCACAGTGGGAGCTTCACAGTGCAACCAGAGACTACTGCTGTCAACTTGAGCTTTAGATATTGATTCCCTTGCTTCAGGACCTTGGATGTTGATAGACAGGAGACGGACAGCTCCACAGATGTTCCAGTCTGGAGAATCTAGTAAAAAAAAAAAAACCTGCTTCAAAATACATCTTTTGTATTTTTGCAACTGATTAAATCACTTAATTAAGCAAGTTTCCGTGAAGACCACTGGAGTTCGGATATGCTGTTTGTTTACCAGAAAAGGTAAATAAATGTTGGATACATAATTTATGTATAAGAAAGAGCCCAGTTTGGATGACTTACAAGACAAAAATAAATAAATGACACATTAAACCAACCCATGGTGGTGAGGAAATATTATATGTCTTTGTGCCCAAGGGAGTGATGTGGGAATCGGGAAAAGGAGAGAAAGAGGCAGAGCAATTCAGATTAAATATAGCAGAGAAATAAAGATAACTTACTGCTAACATAAACTGTTAAATATCTTTTTTTTTCTTCTTTTGCGTAATTTGCTAAATTTATTTTCGGGTAGGGTCAACCGGTGTCTGCCTCACATGCTGGAGGAAAATGACAAAAATGTCACTATAGTTTGAGAGATCCATTTAAAGAGGATGCTCTAGTTTCAGTGTGTTTACATAAAAACTTAATTTAAACCATTTTCTTGACAGTAAGTGATTGCGTTATAAGCTAGGGCTTTGTTTGATACCTCTAGGAAATGAACATAAACATAGACATTTCTACTAAGAACCTGAATTGTTTGCTCATCATTTTTTCACATACCGTAATTTATTTTCAATTGCTTCCTTTGACACAGTTATAGCCTAAGCAATCACAAGTGTGAGATTCCATCAGTCTGTTTTAAAGCACAATAACAAAAGCTTTAATGTTTCAAAGTAGGATGATACATTTCCTGTTGGCACTTCCACCCTAGCCTGGCACAGTAATGCAGTAATATGGCACACGCATATGAAGACTGCAATAACTGTCATTGGCCAAAACCATGTGGCACGAAATAAAGGGGTACATACAAATAGATCTTTATAGGAGGACTGGAGAGGGGAATGTAGTTCATATTCTGGTTAGGATACATTTCTATAATATGTATAAAGTTTTCCTAATATTGGGTTGATCTCTTCTGATAAGTTGTTTCTCTGATGTTTTTGCCCTCAAGGCACTACCTGGTTCTGCTGTGAAATCATTTCTAGCAGCGCCCGAGAAACCCTGTGGCCAACAGTCTTAAAGAGGAAAATAAACATGTCACACGTCTCGCACACCACGTCAAACGTTTGAGCTGTGCAGCAACTGTTGACGACATTAACACTAGCCGATAGCAAACCCAAGCTGTCATCTTTTCTGAAAAATGTCATGCTTTTTTAACTGAAAATTCCAACTACATACATGCCAACATCCCTATCATTGGCAAACATATGGAAAGAAAGTGTGTGGAATCTGCAACCTGCTAGTTATTGATGGTTTATTAAGCCATGCAGCTTGGAGCAGTTTACAGACTGGCCAGTCAAGGCCATAGTGTCAGAGGACCGTTGATATTGAACTATTTCTACATGAAATACCAGCTTGTAAAAAAGGACATCCACAATTTTGGGTATTCAAACACTGCTGTGTACCTGACAATCATGTATCAAGTATCAATTAATGGCTCAATGCAATTATGTGCTAATACATTAGTAGCACCTCTCACATAATTGTACGTATAACTTAAGCAGAATCCCTTACATTTCTACATACATTCCTTCTGGCAAGCCATCTGCCTACTTAAGAGACTATTTGAGTCCTGTGAGGTGCTGGATTACAGGATTTGCATTTTTAAGGGTGTCAGCGATGGCAGCTGGAGGAAATTGGTGAATGCAACTGTAGCAATGCAATGAATGATCTGTGATGTGAGTCAAGCTCAGTAACCTAAATGACGCACCTGCTCCTGCTCACTATAGATCCTTTAATACCTACAACATGAGACAAGCTATTACTCTCGAGGACCGCCTATATTTATATCACATACTACATGTAAACGCAACACTGAGGTTACACCTACAGTATGTTTAATATAGCCCTAACATATACTGTGTGAGCTGGAACAAGTCTTTATCTCTTTGTTCTGAGAAATAGTTTTTTCCAGATTTCGCTGCAATAAACTAAGGGCCATCTAAACCAATTGTGCTTGTTTTTTTTTGTTTAAAGCTTTTATGTATAATGCACTATGTTAAACAGATTATTGTCCTGGCTGTGGAGTGAAATTCTTCCTATAAAGTGCAGGGAAATTGCACTGGTGAAATTTCTCTCTGCATGCCCAAAGTGCAGCGATGGCAGGATTTCAGGATAGAAATAATAGATTTTGTTTTGATCTCCGGAGCATGGAGTTGTCTCTCCCAGGGGCCTGTGAGGGTTAAACTCTGATCTGTACACTGTGACTTGCTCAAGGCTGTGTGTGTGTGTGTGTGTGTGTGTGTGTGTGTGTGTGTGGTGTTATTAAAAAGAAATATTGCTTCATAAAAACCTGCTGCACTGCAGCCATGACTCCTGTTAATGCAGAGTATGTCTCTGGGAGGGGAAATTGGGATTTTTTTTTTGTATCTGTCTTTTGATTGCAAAGGCAATTAGCGTTAAGCATGTGAACCTATGACACTATGCGTCAAAGAGATTGAAAGACACCTTGGAGAGAACTGTTTACTTGCATTGTTGCTTTGAACAATCCACCTCCACTACTCATGATTGGTGGAGCTAATGAACTTAGCTAGAACAGCGTCCAGAGTTAATATAGGCTCCAGCATCTCTCTCCACCGGTCATTTGCAATGCAATTTGCAATTAAAACAGTCTGCAGTGGCCATCTGGACATGAGAGCACTGAGAATGAGCATAGGACACTCTACCCTTGAAGCCTTTTGGTGAAAATGTTGACCCGAACGGCTTTTAAGCAAACAGGTGTATTACTTTGTTAAATCATAGGTTTCTGTTTCGTATTGAAGAGAAATAGGATATATTTTACACATTTTTATATTTATATTAATCCCAATCTTTTTTTTTCAGGACTCATTTTACCTAAATGCAACACCACACATATGGTTTATGTCCGAGGATTTAAAT